>NC_057355.1:4970000-5280625 GCF_016509475.1 Prionailurus bengalensis | reverse complement strand
AAGGCGCAGGTGTTGGTTATGATTCTTTATTGCCCCTCACACACAGCTAGTCAGTAATCAATCACAGTATCAAAAAGCTGAGACTTCATTAAAAACAATGGTTTTCAAACAGTCCTATGTGCAGCTTTAAGGGATTCCTGCAGGAACCCAGAGCCCCAGCCCTATTCCTGGTGCTGAGTAGCTCCAATTTTTCCTACTTTATATTTGGGCTTCTGAGTAAACTGTCGTTTATCAAAAAGAATTCATATGCTCAAAATTTGAAACAAATGGCTTGACTTGTCGCATCTTACAAACACAAAAGAGGGGTCTTAAGCACGAAGTGCCCCATCATCCCCTCCCGATGCCGAGCCATCCGCCCCCACCGCCCCCCCAACCACGTGGGCCTGGGAGTCCATCCCGGACCTAGATTACTCAAGTCCTGTTTGCTTGGCTAGCACTGCCTAAGTGATCAGTATCAAATGGTCCCAGAGTGACAAAAGCTCTCTACTCCGTGTCTCTCCAGTGACAAACACGGGCTCTACACAGTTTGTTCTCATGTCTTACTCCTCACCACTCACCCTCACCCACACCTGCATTCTAGATAAGTCGGTCTGGTCCCATCCTGTCCATCAGGTCACGTCGTGCCTCTGTTTGTGTGGACTCCCTGGCCCAAGATGCCTCTTCTCTTACGTGCACACCCAGATCCTATCCACGCCTCCCAAGTGTGGCTCCAGTTCCCCTTCTTCCTCACGGCTTGCTCCTCACTGGCCACTTTCCTCAATTTCTGCCATTTTTATAGCCAACAGCACAGTCAATTTTTAATAGTTTTCTAATTATTTCAGGTATATACACCACATTTCCCCAAGTAGATCATGAGTTCACTGAGTTTAAGAACCACATTCTGTACTTTATCTACTAAGGCACTTAACAAAATTCTAAGGATGTAATATTCACTTGATTACTAGGCAGACTCACTGACTCAGCCTCAGTTAAATTAAAACACAAAGCCACACACAAGGCCGCACATACATGCCACGAGCCTTATGCCCTCAGAGCATCTGCGTGCCAGTTTAGGAGCCAACGACTTTCTGAGCAGGCCCACACCACCACCGCCCTCCAGTCCAGCCCCGCGTTGCCAGCCCCTGGCTCCCCACCTCCTCAACCCTGGCACGCACCCGTCACGGGAGCATCTGTGTGCCTTGTCGTCGTATGTGAAACCCCTAAGTTTTACCTGTTCGGTGGTGGCTGGGGTTTCTAGGATTTCAGTCAAGGTCTCGCCTGGCTGGAACCGGATGACGTCCACAATTAAACGTTTCGTGCTGAAAGGAGACGGGGGAAGGGTTGAAACGTCACCAAATGTCCTACTTCCTCTCCAATGGCCCTGAGCAGCGGCAGCACACACACCACCTCAGACAGGTCCCGCTGGGCCGCCGTGAACACAAGGCACCCGAGGCCTCAGGCTTATCTACGTGACAATGATGGCGTGGGTACCAGGGTCAGGATTTCGAAGGTATAAATGTCACTTCAGCGTCTTACTACTGAGGAAATGAGGCAGGTAAGTCCTGTGCCATGTATAATAGATAAGGTGACCATAATTACGACAGGCTTAAAAGGCCAAGACGATGGTTTCCGGTATGAGCAAGCAGACATGTTCACCAGGGCAAGGTCAAGGGATCACCGCATTATATTTACCTCATTCTTCCCACTTCCAATACTCACTTCAGCAGGATAGTCCGAGCGTCCATTTCTGCATTCTCGTCCCCAGGCACATCAAACTTGTTGGTCAGCGTAAGAGACACTTCTGTCTTGGCCAGCACCTCCTTATTGGGGTCATTTAAATTGCCAGCGCTCTCTCCTGTGGTTTTGGGGGGAGTAGAGAGGATCAGTATAACAAAGGAGGAGATAGTGGAGAGGAGACACGAATACAAAGAAAAGAGAATGTGGGTCTAAGAAGATACTTGAATAAGCCAACACGTACACTGTGGCAAGGATACCTTTGAAAAATAAAAGGAAATGTATGCCAAATGATAAAAGCAAAGGATCCCTAATAAAATAATTTCATAAATATTTGACAAATCGTTTCAGTAATTATTATTAAAAAAAAAAATTTTTTTTGATGTTTATTTATTTTTGAAGGAGAGAGAGACAGAGAGTGAGGGGGGAGGGGCAGAGAGAGGGAGACACAGAATCCGAAGAAGCCTCCAGGCTCTGAGCCGTCAGCACAGGGCCCGATGTGGGGCCTGAACCCGCAAACCGCGAGATCATGGCCTGAGCCAAAGTCAGAGGCTTAACCGACTGAGCCACCCAGGCACCCCTCATTTCAGTAATTATGATACGGTAATTCCCTCTCAAAATATTCTGCTCATTTCCTTTATAGGACTTATAATTATAGGATTATGTGTATAATATATACATTTAAAATTCTCTCTTCCACTAGACTTCAGGTCCTCAAAGACAGGGATCGATCATATCTGTTTTCTTCCTGAATGTACATTCGGAGCAGGAACAGTACAGAAACGGACGAGGTGGCAATTATAGCACCCCTCCGTCACCCTCCCTGTCACCTTCTGGGCAGTTAGGTCAGAGCTTTACCTATCAGGGACTCGATGGTGGGCACCTCGCCCAGGTCATCCAGCAGCTCGTGGATCGGGTCGTTGTGCTCCGGAGCAATGGCATCCTGATGGTCTAACAGGAGCTGTGTGGAACACCCAGGAGTCAAGTCCATTTACAACATCAGCCCCTCAGCCCTCAGCCTCACCAACAATGCCAAACAGCACAGAAGGGGTCAGATAACAAAGCTCCCCCATTCAAAGAACTGACAGGCCAATCCTCAGCAAACTAACCCAAGTAAACTATAACATATAAAGCATCACACAGGCCTCTGCTGAATGACTTATGGATAATGCATGGAAAGGAAATACTGGCACTCTCTTAACCTTGTGGATAGAAGGGACTTAAATGTACCCTGCACAGGAAGAGAGTAACAAACCCCATCGACTTTAATATCCAAAGGCATCAATGTACCGTACAGCCAGTGCAAATGACTCCCATTCACACTCTTAATGTGTCCAGCAGACAGTATCTCTTAATTCAGAGAAAAGTGCATCAGATCAATGTTGTCATCATCTCACAGACACTCAAGCAAAGCCTTCAAGACGCTATCACCCTCGGGGATGCCCCAGGGATATCACCTGAAATTTCCTTTACATTTTATGTATTTTCTCATTTCCTGTTCTATATACCCTCAATGGGGAAAGGAACGAATTATAAAAATCTGGGGGGAATAAAAGGAGCACCTAAGGGACACAGAGGAAAAAGTGGGTATTTTAGATGTTAGAAAAATAACACAGAGGGCCAGGATAAACCAAAGGAACAGTGAACACAGTTTTTTATCAAGTCCCTAGATCGGCGCTCACAGTGGAGACTCTGGAGCCCACCCATGGGGACTGCTTCAGCAGGCCTGTGGTGGGGACCAGGAACTCCATTTGTGACCATCAGCCCAGATGACTCTGACGCAGGGGGCCTGGGGTCACTTTGAGACACTCAGTAGATACAGTTAGTATGCAAAGAAAAGAGAAATAAGGAAGATGTGAAGTCAGTAAGATCAAAGGAAGGCGAGTTATCTGGCTCTCCAGAGATGGTAAGCAGCATCTAGGGAAGGCAATTAAAATTAAGGACAGAGCGATGAAATTAAGTAATTAAAGAAAAAATACTTACAGTGTGGGTGTTGATGATTTCACCAATGGAAATGTAGATCACTGGTTTGGTGACGGTGACTAAATCAGAATATTCATCCACATTAAACTTATCCTGAAGCTCTGGGACATCACAAGCAGTTTGGAAAAACCGTCTGAAAATAAATGCGAGAGGCAGACCCCCGAGTGACGCATACGTGAGAAGCTGGCGAGAGGACATCCCACAAACCTTTACAACGACGAGTTCAAAGAGAAGCCAGTCAAGGCCGAGGACTGTAGAGAAGCTTGCACACGTCCGCTCCGCTTCACAGCCTTGGGGCGGGTGGTTTTAACAACTTCTCCCTCCACCCAATTTAATTCCACCCACAAGAACCGCTCAACCATAATTTAAAGCAGTTTGAAAACACCCAGGCTGTTAGGCAAACCAGATTTATCTCTGAGACGATGCCCTGAACTCACAACTGGCTGTTTAACTTACAAATATTAAAGGCACTCTCCGCTTCTTCTCTGAGTGCAAAGTAACCCGTGCCAAATGAGGATTTACTGCTTTTATGTTAAGTGCAGTCTATGTCAGCGGAATACATTTTAACAGCTCAAAACCCTCTTCATCACCTCCAAGGGCTCTGAGCACATCAAACATGTATCCCTCGATATGGCAGAGTCCCGGGGAAGCTAAGTTCTGGTATTTAATCTTGTCCGGACACTCACAGAGAGAAACATGCCCACGGGACCTTTCAAGTACCCTGTTCCTTTCCCCCTACCTGAATTTCTGGTAGGACTGGGAGAGATACTCATTAATGATGCTTAAGTGAGCATTATCTCCCAGAAACATCTTATTGGACGCCGCATGCTGGAGCATCTTTGCAATGGAGCCAAGGTTCCGGCGTTGGTCTGTGGTAAGCTGGCCTCCTGCCGATAGGTCAATGATGTCAAAGGCATCAGGAGCAACAATGGCTGGATTCATGTATCGATAGTAAAGCAAGTTACCAATAATCTGGGAACAGACGAAGAAGAAAGACGGGTGTTAAAAACCACTCCACCCAGTAAGGCACAAATGATTTTGCTAGCAAAGAAAACCAGAAAAGGCAGTCCTGTAAGGAAAAATAAACACCATGCACACACACACACACACACACACACACACGCATGCACGCACACACACTTTCTTTCAAGGTCTGAACCTAAAACAACCGCACATCCCTTGGTTGGATGCAGAGAAAAAGAAAATAAGGACAGAGCTGACAATCACTACAACGGAAGAGCAGACTCAGAAGGTAAAAACGACAGACTTAAAGTCTATTGCTAAGGGATCTAGGATATCCTTTGTTCACATATCATGGCAGCAAACAGGCTGCTGTCACCCACGTGCACTACTGCTTATTTTCACATAGACGGGCTTTCATTCAGAGAAACTGACAGACGTAGCTAACGACCCAGTGAGCACAGTGCAGTCTGCCCAACCCCATCAGCCTCATGCTGCAGACTTCAATGGTGGACAAGTTCATGCCTCTGAAATTAAAGTCACTCAACACACATCTCCTCCACAGAAGGATTCAAGGACAGTCACAGCACTTCCCCTGGAGTTTCATTCAAAGAAAAAAAAATTTTAATTCACCTGAATAGAAAGTCTAGAATCGAGGCCTCACTGTAGGAAAGCACAGAACTAGGAGAGAGAAGAAAAAAGCGTTCAGATTAAGGTGGGGGGAGGTGGGGAAGGAGGAGCACAGCCAAGTTAAGAAAGAGTTCTCAGTAACAGCCTTAGCAGAAACCATGGTGCTTGCTGCCATTCGCCCAGCTACCAGCAGAGGGAGCAACTCTTCAGCGAAAAGACAGGACTTGGAGAAATTGATCTGAAGACAGGAAAATCCACCTTGTCTACCTGTTTGAGGTCTATGTGCCAAACAATAGAGCAACTCTACAGGTACTGAGAGAGGTATCATTTACTATTTAAAATTACTTTCAAGAGCTCACAACCGATGCGAGCTATTGCCAGAAACTATGCTCACGCACTTCCTGAAGGTCTAAGGTTGGGCCTCAAAGTCCTTTTACCTCAAAGGACTCCTGAACGGGCAAGGACGGTGCCAGCGTTCAGATTCTTACCTTCAGCAGCTCATCCTCACCGGCATCTGGGAACTTCTCATGTAACGAGTCCTTCAGCACCTTGGCAATGAAGCGCATGCCGTAACTGTGGGATGGACAAAACTTAATGAGAGCAGCTGGGGAGCAGAAGGGCAGTAACACGCGACCTATGTGGGTCAGAACTGATGGCACTCACGGGATTTTGTCCACAGAGCTAATGATGGCTGAGAGGAACTTGTCCGTCACCGCCCGCATGTTCCTGATGGAGTTGTCTAGCCGTGTCTTGACCTCTTCGTGAGCCAAAGCCTGCTCAGGGGTCACATCATAGGGTAGTTTGCTAGGAAAGCAAAAATCATCCCCAAATGCGTTAGACCAACAGCCAGGAACAGCCTGAGGCAGGACTGTGTCTTTCACAGACCCAGAGAGATCAGGTGAAGCTGCTCATGCTCATAGAGCTGATAAATAGTGGGGCCAGAATTTGAACCCAGGTCCTAGCCGTGAACTGAGTGTCTAGAACTATGTGCCATGCGCTATGATATGCCCTTAGGGTAAAAAAAAAAAAAAAAAAGGGTATGAGACACGACAGCTTCCCAAGGCTCTTAGTTTGGTGGGAGACACATACCAACAGGAAGGGACACCTGAACTCAGGAAAACGGGAGAAAAACTTGTCTTCCAGGAAAGAAGATCAAATGCAAAGCAAAGGAAGAGAAGGAGAAGTGAGCAGGTGAAGAGAGTCCAGGTTGTGGAGGGCGCTGTACATAATATACGTAACACTAAGAGGTCTGCACTTTCCTAGAAGTCACTGAGGGCCATTGAAAGACAGGCGATCTGAATTTGAGGAAGATTTCTCTGACCCACCGTGAAGAATGAATTAAAGATGGACAGCCACTGATGAAAGAGATGGGTTAGTGCCACAGCCCGATCAAGAAATCATGAGGTCATGAGCAAGGAGGCAGCAGTGCAGACCAAGGGAACAGATATGAGAGATACTAGGGAGACACAACCAGTGGCACCTGGTGACGTCCTAGGTACTGGTGAAGGAAGTGACAGTTACATATAGGAACTGGAGCCTGAGGAGCTGACAAGATCCCTCAGGGGAGGGCACCGAGTCCGAACAAAGCGGCAGGAAAATAGACGTGCTAGGCTTAACTGGGAAGGACAGGAGGGGCTGAAAGACAAAAGAATGAAATGTGGGAGTCAAGGTCCCGGTGCCGTCAGTGAGGTCAAAGGGTAGTAATGATTGTCCTGGATTATATGGGTGGTCTATATCCAATCCCAAGTGTCCTAACAAGAGAGAGGCAGGGGCAGATTTCGTACACACAGAAGAGGAGGCCACGTGACCGCAGGGGTAGACCACAGCGATCCGTCCGGCCACAAGTCAAGGATGGCAACAGCCACTGGAAACTGAAGAGACAGGAAACGGATTTCCCACCAGAGCGGCCAGGGGGAGCACACCCCTGCCGACACCCTGCTTTCAGCCCACAGATATGGATTTTGGATTTCTGGTCTCCAGAACCACTAGGGAATGAATACATTTCTATCATTTTAAGCCACTAAGTTTGTAGGAATTTGTCACAGGAGCAATAACAAACAGATACAAGCATATAGGGATACAACACCATTTGTCAAATTGTGGCTGAATTACAAATATAAATAGACTACCAACAAAAGAATTGAGCAAAAAATCAATAAAAAAACATTGTGTTTGAAACAACTGGCTATGTGGAATTTATATGAGTATCGTAGGTTTTATTATTTGTAAATTATATGTTCTATACATCTTTTATATCAGTAAAATTTGTAACTTTATGTGCAGATGACATTTATAAAACGTAGTAATGAGCAAACGGAATAAAGGTGCTCAACACAATGAGTGTGGGCAGAGAAGAGAATACTAAATTTCTGAGATTTCAGAGGCGAACACTCCCAAGAGGGGCAAGGTCCCAGCCTGCTACATATTTGGCCGAAGCTCAAGGATCCAGGAGACCTGCAGACAGGACGGGCTCCCATTGCACCTTTATACCCCCCAGTTAGCAGCAGCACAAAAGTATGTTGAAATCAATTTCCATTGGAAAAACAAAATAAGACACCAGTTTCTCCCAGGTACTCACAAGGGAAAAACCCTCAGACACGCCTCGTGGAGCTCTGGCCTGAAATGGACTGCCTCCTGCACTGTGAGAAGGGGTAGCTCAGTACCCCCAAGCCAGTGTCCACGGGGCTGTCCTCTAGGGGTGGCCTGTCCTCTAGGGGTGGCCCGAGCGGCAGGCAAAGCTTCCCAGTCCAGCCCTATGGTCGGCCAACCACATTCCAAGATTTGAGCCTCAGGTGCCCAGGGCCAAACACAAATGGACTTTTCATCACACCCAGCAATAACTTGCCTCCTGGTGACAGACTGGCACAGCACTGAGACACAGATCAGGTGCCAAATGATCCCAATAGGGGATAAGCCCTTTCTCGGAGTCAGCAAAGCGTTCAGTTCTCTATCCAGAGCGCACCTTCCTCTCTGCCTGGGGGCCAGGTCCCCGGAAAGTAGTGGCATACCGAGCAGCACCATTCAAAGTGCGAGCTGGTGCCAGTGTACAAATCAGTCCAAGAAGGGAAGGAGCCTGGGCCAGGATATAATCGACACACTGCTCCCCTCACTGAGGAAGTCTGGCTAGGAACAACACCGGCTGAACTAAACAGTGTGCTGAGAGAGAGCCGTAGGTGCTTTCCGGTTTCTGGTCCACAGACCACACTCTGGATAGCGAGGATACAGACAGCCCCTCCTAAGCTCCAGAGATCTTTGCACACGATCTAACCTGACTCCACGACCACCAGGAAGAAGCACCCTGGACCAAAGTGCTCACCCAAACCAGATAAAACCAGAAACATGCTGCCTCTCTGAACTGTACTTTTCCAGCATGACCCACATTCTACTGGCACACCTTTCTTTGGAGGCACTGCTGTTGGTGGTCAAACTACTGCCCCAGCAGAGAAGTCCCCTGAGTTACGCTGACATAGCTAGTCCAGCCCACTCCCAGTACTCCAAGGCAGCCCCACGCCAAGCTCCCCCACTTTAACCAGACCCACTGATCTCCCTCCGATAAGGCGTCCCATCTGACTGCGTCTCTAGTCCGGCCAGTGTCCCTTCAGGTCCCAGACCCCCAAGCTCCTTCCACCTCAGAGCGTTCAGACGTGAACACTCTGCAGCCAGCTCTCGGCAAGACTGACACGATCTTAGCCTTTAGGCCTGAGCTAAGTGAAATTTCACCTTCTCAGAGAGGCTTTCCCCAACCACTCTACCCAAGTTAGCTCTGTCTTGTACCCTCCATTATAGTTGAATGTAATGTAAAACTCTCAATTTGTGATTTCATTTCTATGTACCTGTCTCTCCCACACAGTAACAATGAACAGAGGGCAGAGAGCTTGCCTGTTTCATCCATTATTGTGTGTATGTCTAACACAGTGCCTGGCACATAGTAAGCACTCAGTAAATATTTGCCAAGTAAGTGAATCAATTATGAGGTCAACATTTTAAGCAGTTTCTAGGGAAAAACTACCTGAATAATTATCAGTTTATAAATCAAAAGTTAGCTGCTTAAAAAAACAAAATAATGGAAACAAAAGAAAAAGGTGTTATGGTTACCATACCTTGCCTCTCCTGTCTGAGATTCCATCTGATTAACCCAAGATTTGTATATATCCACAGGGTCAGTTTTGATGTTGAGAGATTTGTCATCCATAATCTCCTTCACAACAGGGGCCAAGATCTGTCGTAGGGCGTTCTGGCCCCGGGCACCTCTGTTGAAACTCACAACCATCTTAATAACTGTAGGATTTCCTGTCACGATCTCCTGAATCTGATCTACTTTTGACCTATAAAACATCAAATACAAATTCATTTTAAAATAATCACAGACTTTATCAATGTAAAGATCAAGTTCCTACTTAGAGACCCCATCTCCAAGAAATAGTTGGAAGGAAAGAGGTATGTGCTCTTTCTCTAGAAACATTTACTGACACTGACCTAAACCCAGGAAAGCCTGCTGCTTGCAAACTCAATCATGGGAACATGAACGGGTACTTTTTTAGATAAAAATGTGAAATCTTCATGTTCGGATCAGCTTTTGAAAAATCATATCTTAATATAAAATCATCCGGGGTGCCCAGGTGGCTCAGTCGGTTGAGCATCCGACTTCGGCTCAGGTCATGATCTCATGGTTCATGGGATTGAGCCCCACATTGGGCTCCATGCTGACAACTCAGAGCCTGGAGCCTACGTGGGATTCTGTGTCTCCCTCTCTGTCTGCCCCTTCCCCACTTGCACTGTTTCTCTCTCTCTCTCAAAAATAAACATTAAAAAAAATTTTTTTAATATAGAATCTTCCTAAAATCGCTTTAGCAAGTCTCTTATTCTACACTTCCTCAAAGCAGCAACACTTTATATTAGTGACTTAAAAAGTAGAACCTTCTCGAGGCGCCTGGGTGGCTCTGTTGGTTAAGCATCTGCCTCTTACTCTTGGTTTCGGCTCAGGTCATGATCTCATGGTTTGTGAGTTGAAACTCTACATCAGGCTCTGTGCTGACAGCGCGGAGCCTGCTTGGGATCCTCTCTCCCTCTCTCTCTCTGCCCTTCTGCTCACACTCTTTCTTTCTCAAAATAAACTTTAAAAAAAAGCAGGGGTCGGGGGGAGCTTCTCTGGAGTATTTCACACAGATCATAATGTTAACTGAGTTCAAAGCAAAGGTACGGGGAGGCCTGAATCCCAAAGTATGAGTATGGATGGCAGTGGGACAGGGTTCCATGCCCAGCAGCAGTCTGTTCATACTTGATCTCCTCCTGGAGGGCTGTCTTAAAGAGCCGTAAGAGCAGGTACTCCTCTCGCTGGTTGGACGCATAGTTGTACAGGGTGAAGATTACAGAGTCCATGAACTTGGTGGACTTATTCTGGGGCATCTGAAAGATCAGCTTCGCCAAATAGGTGGGGTTGGTCTGAAATAAAACCAAGAGATAAGTAATCTCTAGATAATATAAAGGCTGACAGAAATATTCATGTTCTTTTAAACTTAAAGGTTTAGAGTGTACATAAGGAACAAAGAAGACAGCCTTTTGCTCACCCCTCAGTGGAAATGAGAAATACTCTGAGATTTATGGCTAAGGTTTTCTTGTGGGAAAGTAAGCCAAAGCCTACAATACCAACTCCAGGGACCACTCACCTGTAATAAATAAAACAGATGTTGATAAGCTTCCAGTTTCTCTCTCTTCTCCTTGCTCAAAGCCTTGAGACCTCCTTTCTGCTTATTTAGCATCATCATATCAGATAACTGTTCTTTATTTTTTTTAGTAAGTTTTTTACTGTGGGAAACCACATCCTGTAAACAAAAACATACATGTAAATCAAAAAACTAAAGCCCCCAAAACACTTGCAGGAAGGTCTGCTGCATTGGCAGATGCCATCAACTATTTTAGAATCACGACACTGTACCCTGCTTTCATCACACCAGTCAATCTACTCCTACCTCCACCTCCCTATTAACCTACACCATAGGGGCACCTGGAAGGCTCAGTCAGTAGAGCCTGCGACTCTTGTTCTTGGGATCGTGAGTTCAAGCCCCATGTTGGGTGTGGAGATTACTTAAAATCTTGAAAAGAGAAGAGAAGAGAAGAGAAGAGAAGAGAAGAGAAGAGAAGAGAAGAGAAGAGAAGAGAAGAGAACCTGAGCCATAAAAATATCCACTGGCTCAGGAAACCCAACATCTGGGAAATTTTTTTTTTTTAATGTTTATTTTTAATTTTGAAGGAGAGAGAAACAGAGCATGAGCTGGGGCGGGGGGGGGGGGGGGGGCTGCGGGCAGCGAGAGAAGGGGAGACAGAATCAAAAGCAGGCTTCAGGCTCTGAGCTGTCACACAGAGCCCAACCTGGGACTCAAACCCATGAGCCATAAGATCATGACCTGAGCTGAAGTCGGATGCTTAACCGACTGAGCCACCCAGGCGCCCTTCTGGAAATCTACCTTAAAGGAAAGCATCAAATACCATAAAAGCTACGTATTCACGGAGACATTAACTGTAAGGTTATTTGTACTACAAACTAGAAAAACAACCTAAATGTTAAATAGCTGTTGCCATTAAAAATATTTATGATGGGGCGCTTGGGTGGCTCAGTTAGTTGAGCATCTGACTTTGACTTAGGTCATGATCTCACAGTTTGTGAGTTTGTGCCCCACACTGGGCTTGCTGCTGTCAGCAGAGCCCACTTTGGCTCCTCTGCCCCCTCACTCATTGCCACTCCTTCACTCGCTCTCTCCCTCTCTCTCAAAAATAAAACATTTTAAGGGCACCCAGGTGGCTCAGTTGGTTAACCGTCTAACTTTGGCTCAGGTCATGATCTCACAGTTCTGGAGTTCGAGCCCCATGTCGGGCTCTGTGCTGACAGCTCAGATCCTGGAGCCTGTTTCAGATTCTGTGTCTCTGGCTCTCTGACCCTCCCCCACTCACGCTCTTTCCCTCTCCCTGTCTCTCTCTCTCTCCCTCAAAAATAAACATTAAAAAAATTATTTTAAATAAACATTAAAAAATTATTTATGACTACTTATCACATGGGAAGCATCTTATGCTCTAATATTAAGTGAAAATGTAGGATACAAAATGATTACTGGGTGGTGGAATCATGGGATGGTTTTTATCTTCTTTTCTCTATTTAAATTCTGCTAAAGAATCATTTCATTTCTCATGTAACTTTAAAGAATGTATGGCATTAGCTGAGAAGAAAGCCAGCGTCCACCCTTCTGCAAGTCAGAATGGGGGAGGCAGGGGGGGCAAGGCCATGGATGGCGCTGGGCCTACCTGCAGTGTGATTTTATTCTTCACGAGCAGCCCGATTTTGATATCCATGAGATTGAGGTCATTCTCCAGCTGCTGGTTAGAACGAATGAGGGTAATGACCTCTTCTCGCATCTTCATCAGATCGAGCTCCTCCTGGAAATCCTGGTCACTTTGGTCAAGCAGGTGCACAAATTTTCGGACCACAATCATAGGAGGATCCTCAGCATTGACTGACAGAAAGAAAATATGTGTCAGACACGGGACAGATTTACCAGCAAAAGTTCTAAATCTTGAGGAAATGTCAGCATTGTTTGGAAAAAAACAACTCTATTCACACTTAAGTTATTTATTTGTGAGATGTGCAAGGACAGTCAGCAAGTACAGTGTTCTTGGTCATGCTACCGCTACGCCATGACAGAGGCTGACACAGCAAGCAACAAAACATCAAGCCACGGGGTTAGCAAAGGGGCTTATGTCACAAGCAGCACCCCACCCCCAAGCCTTGCCTGTAAGACCAGAAAAGAGATCCGCGGAGAATACCCAGAACCCGATGGCTCTCAACCACTGCCTCAACTCTTGTCTGCTGAGCACAGTTACTCACTGAGAGTCTTGTAGTCATCACGAGCTTTGTTTGCCCGAATAAAAGCCTGGATTTTGATAATGTCATTTATCTAAGGAACAAAGAAGAAGAAATTCCTTTGTTCGCTTGTCCACCAATAATACAGCAAAACTAATTCTACCGGTCCTCACACCGAGGGTACTCACGTGGTCTTGGAAATACTGCAGGCGATCTCTATAGCGCTTTCTGGCCTGGTGCATCCTTGCCAGGGACTGAATCTGTGGAAAAGAGATCCTGGAAATGAGAACAGTCCTTCTTCTCAACACCTATCACTCATGCCCCACACTGAGAATCCCTGTCGGGCTACCATACCTTTACAACTTCATCTTTGTGGGCACGCAGGTAAGCTAAGCGATCTTGGTACGCCTTCTTCTGCTTGTATCCCCTCCACTGCGACTGAAACCATCAAACATTACAGTTGACATATTACTTCCCAAGAATCAGCGGATGTTCAAATCTCATCTTGATAGACTACCCGTGTGCGATTCACGATGAAGCTTTAAAAAGGCCCACGCCCTCCAGTGCTGGGGAATGAGGGTGTGGGTCGTGCCTCCGCCGGGACAGCACGCTAACTTCCAC
The DNA here is from genome assembly GCF_016509475.1 of Prionailurus bengalensis. Lineage (NCBI taxonomy): Eukaryota > Metazoa > Chordata > Mammalia > Carnivora > Felidae > Prionailurus > Prionailurus bengalensis. The sequence continues at coordinate 5,266,866 of NC_057355.1, read as the reverse complement.
GCTCCTAACGTTAGTGCAGCACTTCACACCTTTGAAGGGCACCCCCACAGGTCCCCATACTGGCTCTTTACAACAAATCAGGTGAGGAAGAGAAGTTTTAGTATTCCCATCTACGAACAAGGAAATAAACTTAGCAGGGTTCACCACTACCGGAAATGCTGGGGCCTTAACTCGTAATTCCGAATTCTTCCCAGGACACCAGGCTGCCCTGTCACTGCAGTAATACCACAGCTGTTTTGCTCAATACTCAAATCTCACACAAAGGAACAGTGTTAGAAGATACTGAGGTGCCCAAGAACGGCTTTTGGACTGGACCGCTCACCCCTAAAACCACCCAGCAAGTTCCGAACGTTCTGACTGTAGCAGTAACAAAGAGAAAATACTTGTCAAAAAAGGGAGAGACCAGGAAGAGGTCAGGGGGCAAAAAGCCCACTTGATCTCAAGAGCTGACCACTCATTACCCCTGCTCTAGAAGCCCACTTGCCATCTGTATAACAGACGCTGGGATACCTGAATGCAGGTGATGGCAGGGATTTGTTTCTTCAGGAAATTCATCCTGGATCGGAATTCCTGTCGAACCAAGTACCCGCGGCAACAAGCCTGCAGCTTGGTGATCAAGCCTTCGTTGGCTAGCCAAAGCTGTTCTCGGTTATATGCAGCAGTCACCCCAGAGATGGAGCTCTGAAAAACATTTGGTCACAGGGGAAGACATACATAGGAGAAAATGGACACAAACTCTCATCCACAGCATACACGCCAACCCTCACGGCTTTCTAAGTCTGTCCTAGATCTTTAAGTGGCAGTGGGAACGAAAGGCCGAGTTGTTCTCCCATCCAAAAAATAAAAGTCACAAACATATGATCTTGCTTCCTCCTATGTGATCTCCTTCACTCACTCACCCACCCAGCACTGACTGCCGGTAACTGTGCTTGCTAACAAGAAGACGGAGTGCAGGTGCTAACACAGGGCTGGGTACCAAGTCCCAGAGGCCCCTGGAATGCCAGAGCAGAGGAAGGACACCAGGGGAATGTCCGGATTGCAAATGGTCTAGAAAGGTAGCCTGGAGTGTATGGACTGTGACCACAAGCAGAGAACCAGCAAACTTTCAAAAGAGGAATAAAGCCATCAGACTTGTAAAAAATATTTATTTCAGTAAACTCTACACCCAATGTGGGGCTCAAACTCATGACCCCCAGATAAAGAGCCGCGTGCTCTTCCGACTGAGCCAGCCTGGCGCCCCCATCAGACTTATTTTTAGACAAGCAGCACTGTTATCAGAGGAGCTGGCAGGGCCGCGTGAGCGGGTGACTGAGGACACTGCTGCTGCGATGCAAGTGAGAGGCGGCCCGGCTCTGAGTGGGGGCAGCAGCAGCAGGAACGATGAGGACACCTGGTGACCTGCCTAATCCACGTTCCCCTTCTCCTTGATCTTAGAGCCTCGGCATGTTTTCTCTGGCCAACAACATGTGCAGCTAAAAGACTACACGAGCTGGGGGTGTAGGCAGTGCATGTGGTGTTAGCAGTAGTCTGTGAAGACCTTTGGAAAAGTTCCTTAAGAGAGAGACAGAGAGGGGCACCTCGATGGCTCAGCCAGTTAAGCGTCTAACTTCGGCTCAGGTCATGACCTGGCAGTCCGTGAGTTGGAGCCCCGCGATGGGCTCTGTGCTGACAGCTCGGAGCCTGGAGCCTGCTTCGAATTCTGTGTTCCCCTCTCTCTCTGCCCCTCCCCTGCTTGTGCTTGCTCGCTCTCTCAAGAATAAACATTAAAAAAGAGAGAGAGAGACAGACAGCTGGCATCAGGCCTTTTTTGCTCTCTCTCCCTTCCTACTTCCTGCCTGAACTGGTAACTGGATGGCTGGAGCTCCAAGCCATCATTCCAGATGACAGGGTCCTTGAGAGTGGAAACCACGTGCTGAGAATGACAGAGGAGAAAGACAGACCCTGGGAACAGATGGCATGCGGGAGTCGCCACACCTTTGCTGGACTACCTGACTCCAGAATTATTTTATGTGAGGAAAAAAAACACTTTTTGGTTTTTGGTTTTTTTTAGAAGTTTTTTATTTTGGGGGCACCCGAGTGGCTCTGTCGGTTGAGCGTCTGACTTTGGCTCAGGTCATGATCTCATGGTTCATGAGTTCAAGCCCTGCAGCAGGCTGTCTGCTGTCAGCACAGAGCCCACTGTGGATCCTCTGTCCCCCTCTTCTCTGTGCCTCCCCTGCTCATTCTTTCTCTCTCTTAAAAAGTTTTAAAAATAAACATTAAAGATTTTTTTATTTTTAAGTAACCTCTACACCCAACGCAGGGCTCAAACTCACAACCCGGAGATCAAGAGTCACACACTCTTCCAACTGAGCCAGCCAGGTACCCCTAAAATATACCTTTATTTACCATTTCAGCCTGTTTTTCTGTGAGACTATGTTAGAGGTGTCTGCTGGACTTCTGGATTGGAAATGGAAAGGTAGAGCAGGCGGTGAGGACTGCAGTCTGGAAGTACAAGACCTGGGGTTCACAAGCACAATGGAGAGAGCTGGAGCCACGGGCTCGAATGAGGCCATTGAGGAAGAACACGCAGACGAAGAGAAGGAAGCCAGTGGAATTCAGATGTGATTCAAGTGGAGGGACAGAAAAGGCAGCAGCAAGGGAGATGAAGACGGGCCCTCAGAAGTGGGAGAAGCAGAACAGAAGCGTAGTGAAGAAGCCCAGGGGGTTGTGAGTTCAAGGAAGAGAACGGAGTAAGAGGTCAAATACGAGGACAGCTCCTAACTGAACTCGGCAACGAAAAGGTTATCGATATGCTCTAAAGCTTTTACTAAAGTAAAAGCTGGATAGGAAACTGTATTGCTGTGCGCAAAGAAGTGAATGGTGATGGAGAATGAATTAGCGAGAGGCAGAATGACCTTCAGTCGGAAGGCATTCAGCAAGAAGAAACATGAAAAATGTATAGGCAAGACCAAATCAGGAATATTCCATAGGCTTTAAAAATATTGTGGTTTTTTTGTTTTGTTTTGTTTTGTTTTGTTTTGTTAGAGTGAAAACGCCACGATTATGTATGCGGGCTCCTACTTAGAAGCATACCCCTGGACCGATGGCATCAGCATCACTGGGAGTTGGTCATAAATGCAGATTCTCAGGCCCCATCTCACACCCACAGAATCGGTCTCCACTTTACGCAAGATCCCTGGGGAATTCCCGCCCGTCTCTCCCTCTCTCACTCACACACACTGAATTCAGAAAAGCACAGATCCAGGTTACATGTCAGAATAATCAGCACTGAGAGAGGAGAAGGAGTACAAGGTGTGTGAGGAACGGGGAGAATGAAATCAGGGACAGGATGAACAATAAGCTTTAGAAAAGAAACCAGATTCACTGAAAGTGCAGGAAATGGAGAGCGGGAGAATCCAATTTGATGGTCACTATGTTTCTGGGTTTTTTTAGGGAGGCTAGGTCATGCACTAAAGTGAAGCAACATCCCTCCTGGTTTAAAATTCTAGTTAGGGAGGCACCTGGGTGGTGCAGTCGGTTAAGCGTCCGACTTCAGCCAGGTCACGATCTCGCGGTCCGGGAGTTCGAGCCCCGCGTCAGGCTCTGGGCTGATGGCTCAGAGCCTGGAGCCTGTTTCCAATTCTGTGTCTCCCTCTCTCTCTGCCCCTCCCCCGTTCATGCTCTGTCTCTCTCTGTCCCAAAAATAAATAAACGTTGAAAAAAAAAATTTAAAAAAAAAAAAAATTCTAGTTAGGTCCATCTACAAAACACTACATAGGCGTGTCTCTGTGGAGGTTAATGATAATACAATATAATCATATGTAATATGATTATATATATAACAACAATATATATAATAATCAAAGGCGCATGACTCAAAAAAAGTTAAGATGCAGTCTGGCCTCCTTAACACAACACGTTAGGGCTTTGAAACTTGACCTGACCTGCACCCCCACCCTGGCCACAGGCTGCTTAACGGGACGAGGACCACTCATCCTCCTGTAAAATGGACCATGTTCCTCCAGTCCTCGATGCCTTTCCCCACACAGTCCTTTCCTCTTTTCCGCACCCGCTGAAATGTTATCTGTGCCTTCTTTGTCCAGAGCACAATTAACTGCTTCCTTACGTAGTCTCTATGTTACTGTTTCTAGAGCATCCGCGTCTGTCTGCCTCCCCCTGCAGTCAGTACTCGGTTCCCAGCTGCGTGCACACACTGGGAACGTTAGGAAGGGACAGTCTCTGATACAACTTTATATCCCACTTGACACAGAGTTCAAGGGATTTCATTACATTCCATCACGGTGAAATCATTAACAGAAAAGGTCACACATCAGGGAGGTAAGAGGAGAACTTCAAACACAAGACAGAAACTCATCCTTCTGACAGGCGTTCTGAATAACAGGACCATTTCGCTTTTTACACATGTAGATATACTAGTATTCTACACAGGACCTGGGAAATACTGCCCAACAGAAACAGATGGCCTTTACCATCCTCTCTCTCCAGGAATCTTTGTGCCTGTTAATAAGTGTATCAGGGTGCCTGGCTGGCTCAGTCAGTACAGCGTCTGACTCTTGATTGTGAGATCGTGAATTCGAGCCCCATGTTGGGGGTAGAGATTATTAAAAAAAAAAAAAAAAAAAAATTTAAATCTGTAAAAGAAAATAATCAAATAAGGAGGGGGAAAAATATGTCTAACTATGACCTATAGGAGCTCAGAACATCTCCCTTCAATACCTTGTCCTCTCTAATGTTCGTTAGACAATTCCAATTTAATGAGCATGAGCTCAGAACCAAGTAATGTCACAAGTGCTCAACAGCTCATCAAGGACAAGATACGTGGCTCCTACACACAAGCACCACAAACTTAGCGGCTCACTTTAATAATTTTTAATGTTTATTTATTTTTGAGAGAGAGACAGAGCATGAGCAGGGGAGGGGCAGAGAGAGAGGGAGGCACAGAACCCAAAGCAGGCTCCAGGCTCTGAGCTGCCAGCACAGAGCCCGATGAGGGGCTCAAACCCATGAACCGTGAGATCATGACCCGAGCCAAGGCCAGACGCTCAACCGACTGAGCCACCCAGGCGCCCCATCGGCTCACTTTAAAAACTAGAAGTAGACGGAGTGCCTGGATGGCTCAGTCGGTTAAACCTCCAACTTTGGCTCAGGTCATGATCTCGCAATTCTTTTTTTTTTTTTAAATTTTTTTTTTCAACGTTTATTTTATTTTTGGGACAGAGAGAGACAGAGCATGAACGGGGAAGGGGCAGAGAGAGAGGGAGACACAGAATCGGAAACAGGCTCCAGGCTCTGAGCCATCAGCCCAGAGCCTGACGCGGGGCTCGAACTCCCGGACCGCGAGATCGTGACCTGGCTGAAGTCGGACGCTTAACCGACTGCGCCACCCAGGCGCCCCATGATCTCGCAATTCTTGAGCTCGAATCCTGCGTCAGGCTCTGTGCTGACAGCTCAGAGCCTGGAGCCTGCTTCAGATTCCACATCTCCCTCTCTCTATGCTCCTCTCCTGCTCATGCTCTTTCTCAAAAATAAACATTAAAAAAAATTTTTTTTAATAATAAAAATATTGGGGCGCCTGGGTGGCGCAGTCGGTTAAGCGTCCGACTTCAGCCAGGTCACGATCTCGCGGCCCGTGAGTTCGAGCCCCACGTCAGGCTCTGGGCTGATGGCTCAGAGCCTGGAGCCTGTTTCCGATTCTGTGTCTCCCTCTCTCTCTGCCCCTCCCCCGTTCATGCTCTGTCTCTCTCTGTCCCAAAAATAAATAAACGTTGAAAAAAAAATTTTTTAAATAATAATAAAAATATTTACTGCATTTAATGAGGAGTCAGAGCAACTATTCATTTTTTTTTTTCCCTGATCATCCAAGTTTTCTTTAGTGAGCACACAATTTATCTGACTTAATTCTACAATTCAGAGGTCTTACTAATTTAGGCCTTTAGTCATTCCCAACCACTAGAAAAAAAAAAAAAAAAAACCTACTCCAAATAGTTCATTCCACAGCCTTAATTTCAGTCTAGGGCTTCTAACCACAGGTCCCATCCTCCTCATTAATATTCGCTCTAGAACACATTCTCTCAGCTTCTTCTCTTGGGAAAAAATGTGACCTACCTGGATCTCCTCCCGAGAAAGCTGCATTGAGTTCTGCACGAAGTCTGGGGGTTCCTCCCATCCTCCTTCCTGGGTCTCCAGGTTGTGGTAGTAATAGTATCCACCCTTCACCCAATGCTTCACCCATTTGCTGTTGTTATCTCCTGACAGAAAATAAAGGAAAGATAAAAGAAACCCAGAGCCACACTTCCCACACTCCTACGTCTAAAACAGCAGGGTTATTCTGGCTGCATTAACAGTCTAAATAGAACCATTCCAAAACCCTGTTTCTTATATCTCTAAGAGTAAAGGGGCATCCTGAGTCCCTCCAAAATGATGGCTTTGTAATGTCTCAGCTCATTCATTTCAACGTCATAAAAAGAAAATATGAAGTCCAATTGTGGAACTAACCTTGACTAACTTTATTCCTTCTAAAGCCTGCATGTAAGAACTTGGCACGTCAGAAAACTAATCTGATAAAAAGATTTGCAACCATTCAGCCTCTCCAGTTAATAAAAAAAAAAAAAGGCCATGCAATGGGATGAAAAATCTTACCTTTATTCCCCCTCCTTCTGAAGATTAACTACTTTTAACTAGCATCTATTGGATTAGGTAATCAGAACTAATGACACCCTATGAAAGACAACTAGTCAAATATTTTGATCCTTCTTGCTTGCCTTTTCAGAAACTGACCTTTTTAACACAGCTGCCTTTGCAGGGGAGGGGGTGTTTTTTTGTTTTTTAAATAGAGACATTACCTCCTCAGGGACTTTAAAACAAGCCTACCTTCCAAGCTTCTGGACTAAGACACCTTTCCCTACAGTTGCCCCCAGAGACTCGAGCTCTTCCTTTCAGGGCACAGATTTCTTTCCCAATAACTCACCTGCTGCCAGTTTTTTCTTCTTGGCCTCAGCAAGGTCACTCTGGTAAGTGTCACCACACTCAGGGATGACTCCATACAAGCCGACATCAGGGGAACGAAGGGCGCTCAGTGTTTTGCCAACATCACCACTGTCCACCGCCTCATTGATGGCATAGATTCCGAGGGCAACTATCCCAGAAGACAAGGGTCACAAGAATAGTTCAGAAGTGTCTAAATGCACACACTACGTCACCATGGCAGACTGTCCCCTGCTCCGCTCCGGCTCTCTATCAAGCTGGAAGACTGGGATAGGGGACACCGCACCTCCCCCCCCGCCCCCCGCCACAGAAACAGAAATAAAACACCCATACGTACACCTCTGTGCTTCCTGGGTGTCTTTGTTGGACTGCCAGATTCCACCTTGAATCTCATCCAACCATAACACCGCTGACTCATCCTGGGTTTCCTACACACCATTAAAGCAAAACAGTATCAGAGTCATGACATTAGGGTACAAGAGATCAAGCGGACTTCTGAGACTCAATTAGAGGCAGAAGAAGTTCCAAACATACAAGACACATCGAACGGCCAACTGGAAGAGGCTGGGCATCGAAACCTGGTCAAAGCTTATGAGACATGCCTCAGATGCAGGGGACGGATTACATGAACATGGATGCAAGGGGCTCAGGAAGTCACGAGCAGCTAGGAGCGGCAAAGGACCAAACTGGGAAGGGACCTGGGACTTCGTTAGTGCGACGAGGGCCACGGCACGAATAGGAACATGTGGTACTTTTTTAGAAGGCTCCTTTGACATCAGTATTGAAAGGAAGTTAATATTCTCTATGACTGCTGTTTTTAAGATTGCCAGACTTCACCACAGGTAAAGCCAGGAGTCATTACAGGCAATCTAAACTTATCCCCAGCTTATATTCTAAACCTTGAACGTTACGTCAGTTGTTGGAAACTTAAAAACACATTTCCACACAGAAACATAATAAACAGTGATTAGTTTGCTCAGCATGGCCAACAAAAGTCTCACTGGTCCACAGTGCAGTCCAGGTTGAATACTGGGGATTGATAGGAAATAAAACCGGTGGCTTGCTTCCCTCTTTCTAAGTAAGTCTTAGACATTTTTTTTAAGTAGCTTATTGGCAATCGTTTGCGCTGAAAGACATGTCAAACAGACTGGGGTTGGCAGAAATGTCCTCCAGTATCTTCTAATTTCCAAGAATCTGGCTAACACTCTGTGACTTGGGCAAGTCACTAGGGATTAGCCCCAGGTACTCACTGCTGTGAGGGGACAGATTCTACCATATCCACCTGTGTCAGTGTCAGAGTCAGAACTGGAAACCTCTGATACCAACTTAGATTTCAGTGGTCATACTGAGGTTACAGAAGTTTCAACCGTCTCCCAACAGTGAGGGTCCTCTGTTTGTTAATGTCTCCAAAAGTCTTAATAGAAAGCACCAATACTGAAGATTAATACAGCAGTCTTCTCCAGAAAAGGCAAGACACTTCTCAGTGGCCAGGCTGAGAGAGTCATGTTTGAGGTGATCCTGGCAGATCCAATAAAATTAACTGTTTCTCAGGCTTGAGCTAACAGCATTTGGGGTAAATAGCAGATCAAAACTCCATTCTAAGTGCTTGGTGTAAATATAACCTGTCAAGGCACCAATGAGACAACTGGGAGCAGGAACTACAATTACGCTGCCAGATGAAGCAGGGCAAAGCAGACCTTTTCAGTGTCCTCAGGAGGCCCAACAGTCTAGCAAAACCTCAGAGGAAGCTTCCCTTTCCTCCCACATTATTGTGGAGAGAGACACAATGTTTCAATCAGCAGAGCGGAGGCAGTGGCCAAAGCACCTTGGTGACAGGAGAAAGCCAAAGGAAGCCATGGGACATTGAAAGCTGTGATGTATTCCTTTCAAATGCAGAGTTTTAGGAAGAAGGGTCATTTAAGCAAATTAAGGTAAATGCTGGGCTTAGAATCTTAAGAGGCGCTGTCCCAATTTTCAGAAACTGACACTGGGGAAAGGAAATGAGTACACGGACAAATAGAATGCATGAACATATCACCTAAGAGCTTCAGAAGTTAGTACGTTCCCTCCACTAGTCACTTTCTGGTACTGAAAACAAAACGGCCGCACACGATCCCCCTAAAATCATATCAATAAATACTGGAAATGCTAAGCAATAGTCTCAACGGGAGACAATATGGTGAGTCAGCTCCAGGTCTGTGACAACGTAAACTGAGAAATCACACACTAGAGGGCTGGAGGCGTGATCTCCAGAAGAGGTAGCCTGAAAGTCGTCGCACATAAAAACAAAAGTATTCCCACAGAACCAGGTCCTTTTTGGTTCACTTTTAGGTTAATCGCACATCAGATACCCCTGAGCAGAAATCTACTGTACACAGAGCTGGGAGGTTTGGCACAATGTTTCCTGCATTCAGAGAAAGGCCCAACTTACCAAGAATTCTGACCATTCCGAGTTGTGCCTTCTCTGCCCCAGGCAGACTAAGGCAAAACAATCAACTCCCCTAAGAAGCGGGCGGGCGGGCGAGAGAAGCGGAAGCGAGAGCAGCGGAAGCGGAAGCGAGAGAAGGGAACAGATGGGTGTGTCGGGTGTGGCAGGGAAAGATGGTGTAGGAATGGCCGTCACCGGACTGAAGGAGGAAAGAGACACACACCACCTCATCCCAGTGTAAGGAAAGGACAGGTTCTCTCAGCTCCCATCAGATCAAATAAGATGACAAAAAACCCAGATGCCCCCACACACTCTAAAGAGACCATCCAAGATTAACACAAATCATTGAGCAGAGAGTTAAAACTCTAGGCTAGATACCGTGGAGAATACCGAGATAAAAGACTTAATGTGAAAATACTACATAAAATATACTGAAATTCTGCCCCTTAACAAGGCTGACACTTGCACACTGGCTGCATTCAGAAGAGGTAAAGAGACAGAAACCAGAAATAAGAACCAAAAAGAGTGGGCAATGATTGTAGGTAAATATGGGGAAAGGAAAGGGAGAAGGGGCAAAGAGTGGCCATTCTGTGTGTGTGTGCACAGCACAAACTCACACACCTCCATAGGGCACTTCTTACCCCTTAAGTCTCTCCTGTTACATGGGGCATGATTTGCATGTGTGACGACAAATAAAATATTATTAAATTATTAACGAATATTAATTTAATATTAAATAACATTGAGATATTACTTATCATCATACATGCAAACCATGCCACATATACACACACACACACACACACACAAACTACGCCATACATATATAGACACATCAACACACACATACATGCATCTATACAACACACGCATCAACAACGCAACACAAGCACTCAACAATCCGAAGAGCAGTCCTATGGCCCGCTGGACTGGGTATTAATCCTTTAGTTGCTGCACAGCCAAAGTCCAGGGAAAGAGCAAGAACAGGGGGTGGCACACATTGTCGGGGCAGCAGCAGCGGACCAAACAAAAGTATCTCAATATTCCAACAACTGGTACAGTTGCGCTGGTGCACACCAGCTGATTTTTAGCCACGTGCACGTATGTATGTACACACACCGTAGCGGGGGGAGCAGAACAGAGAGTTACAAGTCATTCACACCTGTAATTATAAAAGGAGCCCTGGAGACTCCCTGATGTCCATGTCTTAGCATGCAGATATTACTACCCAATGACTAGGAATCTACTTTAACAAGTATTCCAAAAACACTAAATTTAAATGGAGAGAGAAGTGACCATCAGTGAAAATAGTACAGTAAGGACTTCTGAAAATCCTCTCCTCCATAAAAGCAACAAAAACACTGGCAAAAATCATCAGAGGCAACTTTTTCAAAACTACGTAAATTGACCAAATGCTTGCAGTAATCAGTTTGTTCAAGAATAACCGCTGAATTTCATTAACAACTGTGAGCTTTGTGGCATTTCAAATGGCCCCATTTCCATCTGTCTCCCCCACCACACACACACACACCTCCCTCAGAGCCCCTTCTATTCCCAGAGAACTGTCACTAGCTGACCTGGTAGGTAGATCCCTAGAAGACCAAGCAAGGCTGTCTTCATCTGAACTGACTTAGAGCATGCCCTGTGCAAACAGCCTTTTCTCCAGGGGCATTTATCAAAAACAGTAAGAGGCACTTGTTTAACATCACAAATGTCTAGAGCAGTGGATAAAAATTAAGGCAAACAGTAAGCTAACCAAAAAGCTTAAAAAGGAAAATTTGAGAACGAGATGTCCACAGAGAGCTTTGGAAGCCTCTGACATACTCCTGAGATGGGAATCCAGAAGGCCATAATACATCTGTGAGTTGTGCACATGCTCAGAAAAGATCCGATAAGGCTGTAAGGGCTCACCTCTGGCCAACCTTGAAGTTTTGGGCAAGCATGAAGTGAAGGGTAAGACAGAATTGCAAAGTACCTGGCTGAGTGTTGAAGATGCACCCCAACATGCACACTGGCCCTCAGCAAAAGCTGGGAGCTTTATTGGTTCTAGGCATTTAAAAATACTCTGCCTATGGGCCCCTGGGTGGCTTAGTCAGTTGAGCGTCTGACTGTTGATTTTGGCTCAGGTCATGATCTCACAGTTTGTGAGTTTGAGCCCCACGTAAGGCTCTGTGGTGACAGTGTGGAGCTTTCTTGGGATTCTCTCTGTCCCTCACTCTCTGTCCCTCTCTCTCTCTCAAAATAAATAAACTTAAAAAAAAAATACTCTGCCTAACCATTAGATGACTTCTAGCTAATTAAGCAGAGACTTCAGTGGCCACTTATGACGCAACAGGATTGAAAGTCACTAAACAGACAACATTAACAAAAGACAACAATAAACCTTGAGGAAGGGATAGACTCTGATTTCCAGAGTTGCCCCATTATAATATGTCCAGTTTTCAACAAAAAAACTACAAGACATGCAAAGAAACAAGAAAGCAAGATTTGACAAAGTACAACATCCATTCATGATAAAAATCCTCAACAAAGTAGGTTGAGAGGGGGGTGCCTGGGTGGCTCAGTTGGTTAAGGATCTGACTGTGGTTCAGTTTATGATCTCATGGTTTAGGAGTTCGAGTACCATATCGGGCTCAGAGCAGAGCCCGCTTCAGATCCTCTGTCTCCCTCTCTCTCTACCCCTTCCCCATTCATTCTCTCTCTCTTTCAAAAATAAATAAAAACTTAAAAGTACATACTGTTAAAAAAAAAAGTAAGTTTAGAGGGAACATGTGTCAACATAATAAAGGCCATATATGAAGAACTCACAGCTAACATCATCCTCAATGGTGAAAAACTGAGAGCTTTCCCCCTAAGGTCAGGAACAAGACAAGGATGTCCACTCTCACCACTTTTATTCAACATAGTATAGCAATGAGAAAGAAAAAGAAATAAAAGGCATCCAAATTGATATGGAAAAAGTAAAACTTTCACTATTTGCAGATGACATGGTATCATATATTGAAAACCCTGAAGTCTCCACCAAAACACTGCTGGAACTGATAAATGAATTCAGTAACATCACAGGATACAAGATCAACATAGAGAAATCCATTGCGTTTCTATACACTAATAATGAGGTAGCAGAAAGAGAAATTAAGGAAACAATCCCATTTACAATTGCACCAAAAATAATAAAATACCTGGGAATAAACTTAACCAAAGAGATAAAAGACCTGAACTCTGAAAACTCAAAAACTACCGATGAAAGAAATTGAAGATGACACAAATGGAAAGACATTCCATGCTCATGGATTGGAAGAATTAATATTGTCAAAATGTCCATACTACCCAAAGCAACCTACAGATTTAACGCAATCCTCATCAAAATACCAACAACATTTTTCACAGAACTAATATAATCCTAAAATTTATATGGAACCATAAAAGATGCTGAATACCCAAAGCAATCTTCAAAAAGAAAAACAAAACTGGAGGTATCACAAACCCAGGATTTCAAGTTATACTACAAAGCTGTTGGAATCAAAACTGTATGGTACTAGCACAAAAAAAGACACATGGACAATGGAGCAGAATAGACAGTCCAGGAATAAACCCACGATTACACGGTCAATAATCTTCAATAAAGGAGGCAAGAATATGCAATGGGAAAAAGTCTCTTCAACAAATGCTGATGGGAAAACTGGACAACTACATGCAAAAGAACGAAACTGGACCACTTTCTTACACCATCCACAAAAGTAAACTCAAAATGGATTAAGAACCTAAATGTGAGACCTGAAACCACAAAAATCCTATAAGAGAGCCCAGGCAGTAATTTCTCTGACAGGGGCTGGCCATAGCCAACATTTTTCTAGATATGGCTCCTGAGGCAAGGGAAACAACAGGCAAGGGACTACATCAAAATAAAAAGCTTATGCACAGCAGAGGAAATGATCAACAAAACTAAAAGACAACCTACTGAATGGAAGAAGATATTTGCAAATGACATATCTGATAAAGCATTAGTATCCAAAATATGTAAACAACTTATACAACTCAACACCCAAAAAACAATCCAATTAAAAATGGGCAGAAGACAGGAAGACACATTTCCCCAAAGACATACAGATGGCCGACACATGAAAAAATGTTCAATATCACTAATCATCAGGGAAATGCAAATCAAAACCAAAATAAGATATCACCTCACACCTGTCAGAATGGTTAAAATCAAAAGCACAAGAAACAAGTGTTGGCAAGGATATGGAAAAAAAAGGAACCCTTGTGCACTGTTGGTGGGAGTGCACACTGATACAGTCACTGTGGAAAAGAGTATGGGGGTTCCTCAAAAATTAAAAATAGCTCTCTCCTTTTCTCCACCATCATGGTATGTGCAGTTGACAGTTCCTCACCATGTCTTCTCAAAGACTCTCAGGATAAAGCAATTCCTGGCCAAGAGACAAATGCAGAATCATTCCATTCCCCATTTTTCCAGGATGGATGAAAACTGGTAATAAAATCAGGTACAACTCCCAGAGGAGGCACTGGAGAAGAACCAAGCTGGGTCTGTAAGGAATTCCACATGAGATGGCATACATATTTATGCTGCTCATATCCTGTCACTCTATAAGCATCATTACTACCTGAACAATAGACATGTTTTACCCAGGAAATGATTCTTCTGTTACTTTGCTTCTGCACCAGTAGGTTGGTTCAGTAATAAAGATGTGAGATGTTTTGCTTGAAAAAAATTAAAAATACAACTACCATATGATCCAATAATTCCAACTACTGGGTATTTATCCAAAGAATACAAAAAACACTAATTTGAAAAGACATATGCACCCTTATGTTTCTAGCAGCATTATTTACAATAGCCAAATAATGGAAGCAGCCTAACTGCCCATCAATAGATGAATGGATACAGAAGATGTGGTATTCTCATAAAATGGAATACTACTCAGCTATAAAAAAGAATGAAATCAGTTGGGGGGGGGGGTGGTGCGGTGCCTGGGCGGCTCAGTCAGTTAAACGTCTGACTTTGGCTCAGGTCATGATCTCACGGTCTGTGAGTTCAGCCCCGTGTCGGGCTCTGTGCTGACAGCTCAGAGCCTGGAGCCTGCTTCAGATTCTGTGTCTCCCTCCCTCTCTGCCCCTCCCCTGCTCATGCTCTGTCTCAAAAATAAATTTAAAAAATCACACACACACACACACAAAAGAATGAAACTGGGGCACCTGGGTGGCTCAATTGGTTGCACATCCGACTTTGGCTCAGATCATGAACTTGCAGATCATGAGTTCGAGCCCCGCATCAGGCTCTGTACTAATAGCTTAGAGCCTGGAGCCTGCTTCGGATCCTGTGTCTCCTTCTCTCTCTGTTGCTTCCCTGCTTGTTCTCTTACTCTCTTTCTCTCAAAAATAAATAAAGATTAAAAAAATTAAAAAAAAAAAAAAGAAATCTTGCCATATGCAATGACATCGATAGAGCTAAAGAGTATTATGCTAAGTGAAGTCACTCAGAGAAAGACAAATACCATATGATTTCACTCATATGTGGAATTTAAGAAACAAAACAAATGAGGGGCGCCTGGGTGGCGCAGTCGGTTAAGCGTCTGACTTCAGCCAGGTCACGATCTCGCGGTCCGTGAGTTCGAGCCCCGCGTCAGGCTCTGGGCTGATGGCTCGGAGCCTGGAGCCTGTTTCCGATTCTGTGTCTCCCTCTCTCTCTGCCCCTCCCCCGTTCATGCTCTGTCTCTCTCTGTCCCAAAAATAAATAAACGTTGAAAAAAATTTAAAAAAAAAAAAAAAAAAAAAAAAGAAACAAAACAAATGAATAAAAAGAAAAAAAGACTCTTAACTACACCAGATGGTTACCAGAGGGGAGATGGGTGGAGGGTATGGGTGAAATAGATGATGGGGATTAAAGAGTACACTTACCATGATGAGCACTGAGTAATGTACAGAACTGTTGAATCATTGTATCATATGCCTGAAACTAATATAATATAATATAATATAATATAATATAATTATACTGGAATTAAAATTTAAAAAGGGAATAACAAGAAAAAAATAAAATTCTATGAAACTACCAAAGTGAAAAGAAGAAAGAAACAGGAAAGCATGGTTCAAACAGGGGAAAAAAGCAAACAGACTTAAATTATCTATTTTAAATATGTTCAAAGAATTAAAGGAAACCATGTCTAAAGAACTTAAAGTATAAGAACAGTATCTTACCAGAGAATAGCAATAAAGAAACAAATTATTTTTTAAAAAATGAAATTCTGGAGTTGAAAAGTACAATAACTGAGACGAAAAATTTACTGGAGGGACTCAGCAGATTTGATCACACAAAAGAAAGAGTCAGCGAACTTGAAGATGACAGGTCTGTTTGTGTATTTATTTTAAAGTTTATTTATTTTACTTATTTTGAGAGAGAGAGAGAGAGAGAGAGAGAGAGAGAGAGAGAGGAGAGAGAGAGAACCCCCAGCAGGCTCTGCGCTGTCAACACAGAGCCCAGCTCAGGGTTCAAACCCACGAACCATGAAATCATGACATGAGCTACAACCGAGAGTCAAATGCTTAACCATTTGGGCATCCACCCAGGCGCCCGAAGATAGGTCAATTTAAATTTACAGTCTGAGGAACAATATCCAGTCTAAGGAACAGTTATGAAAAAAGAATGAGAAAAAATGAATCAAGCCTCAGAAACCTGTGGACACCATTAATAATATCAATATATGCAAAACAGAATTCCCAGAGGGCAACAAGAAAGGGAAGGAGGAATAAAGAATACTGGAAAAAAAATCCGAATAGGCCTATAACAAACACAGACGTGGAAACACATTCTACAAAAACAAACAAACAAAAACATACGGCCATATGGCTTCGCTGGTGAATTCTACCAAACGTTTAAAGAACAATCACAGCAGTCCTTTAGAAACTCTTCTAAAACCTAGAAGAGGAAGTTATACTTCCCAGTTCATTCTTTGAGGCCGGTATTACCCTGATACCAAAACCAGACACAAAGATATCACAAGAGAACTACAGACCAAATTTAAATGAAGATTTTTGTTCGCTAATTTTAGAACCCAGATGATTATTTTTAAAACCACTCCCAAAAATGGCTCAGAGGAACTGCTAAGCTGAGGCCTAAAAAAAGCCAATTCCACCAAATACTTGTCTACACAGCTGGGCCTGGCACTATCAAGCAAATTTTCCCCTAACTCCGCCCCCCTTCCTCCCCTTTTGATGGATCCTGAAAGTTACTCCCCTGCAAAAGGAAATGCTTCAAACTCTAGTCACATCCTCTAAAACTTTAACTCCCACGACCCAAACAAAAGGAGCAGTCAGGCTCACAGCATGTGAGAGCAGGTACAAGTTGGGTGCTCCAGTGACTTTCCTTTTTTAGAGGTTTCCTTTTTTAGGGAACCAGCCCTAGCTCATTCTCTCAAAGCCCACTCCTCTGTCAGGCAGATCTAAGATTCCTTCTGGACTTATATGGTAGCAAAAAGAAACGCCACCACCACTGGCCCTCACAAAATCAGGGCAGCCAGGCCCCGGGTTAGATATTCTGAATCAGGAATAGAGTTAAAGCTTAGGAATCTGTATTTTTAAAATGACTTTTCAGGGCACCTGGGTGGCTCAGTCGGTTAAGCATCCGACTTTGGCTCAGGTCATGATTTCATGCTTCATTCGTGTCAGGCTCTGTGCTGACAGCTCAGAGCCTGAAGCCTTCTTCGGATTCTGTGTCTCCCTCTCTCTCACACAAATAAATAAACATTAAAAAAAATTTTTTTAATAAAATAAAATGACTTTTCAAGTGTTTTCACAATCAGCCAAGTTTGGGAAGCTCTGGTCCAAATGGTCCAAAATTAATATCAAAGACAGAGAACTCCATTTACAACCGCTTCTCACCCAAGTAATTATCACATTAGATCCGATCCCTTTTTCTCAGTTTCCTGACTACAAAATAGGACTTGTGTTTCAGATCACTGACATTCTGCACCATGATGTGCCTCTTAAGTGAAATCTGGTACTTGCCGTATTTATATGATTAGGACACGGTAATGCCAACTACTCTCCTGACAATGCAATCAAAGGGGGTCAATCAACATTACAGTGTTAGCCACGACCCCTCATCCCAGCCCACGCTTACAGAGCCTCCATCAGCGGGAGCATACAAAAGCCTCAATAACACAAAAGTTCTGGTCTGTTTTTCCACCTTTGGTTTCCCAGAAAGAATGTGACCCCCTAAATTAAAAATTTATTTTGGGGTGGCGGGGGGGAGGCGGTACCTGGCTGACCCTGTCAGTAGAGAGACCCTTGATCTCAGGGTTGTGAGTTCGAGACACCCATTAGGTGTAGAGATTACTTAAAAATAAAATTAAAAAAAAAAAAAAAGATTTTTCTTTTAGTTCTTCTGCTTGCTACCAGACCTCACGGTAGGGATCCTCTCAGTCAGAAAAGAAAGGTGTGGTCCCCCCTATGTAACTGTTATTACTTAGGAAGAACCTAAAAGGAGATCCATCACAATTAGAAAAACAGAAGTAATTATGTCTTAATCATGCAACTAACATCTGAGGGCCTACTATATACAAAGAAACTTCCTACTCAGCAACATGATAAAAAGAGGTACAAATCTTGTCCATTTCCGTCAACAACCTAGCTGAGAGGTAAGACAAACTTTTTAAAAGGTGTGTTATAATCACCCACAAAAACTTTTATGTTCATAGCAGTATTACTCCTAATAGCCACAAAGTAGAAACAATCTATGTGTCCATCAGCTCATGAATGGATAAGTAAAATGTGGTACAGCCATACAGTGGAACATAATTTGACAGTAAAAAGAAATGTACTCCCAACACATGCTACAACTTGGGTAAACCAAGCTAAATGAAAGAAGCCAATCACAAAGGACCACATATTGTATGAGTCCATGTAGACGAAATGACCAGAAGAGGCAAATCCACCAACAGAAGCAGACTGCTGGTTGCCTCAAGCTGGAGAGACTAAGGGAAAATGAGAAGTGACTAATGAGTGCCAGGTTTCTCTCTGGGGTGACAAAAATCTTCTAAAATTGATTGAGGAGAGGGTTGCACAACTCTGTGAACAGAACAAAAACCGCTGAATTGTACACTTTGAAATGGTGAGATCTATGGTAGGAGAGTTACATCTCAGTAAAGCCATTATAAAAAACATGGCATTTATCTACTAAAGCTTATGTGTATTCCCTATGACCCATCCATTCTACTTCTAAATGTACACCTAATTAATAGAAATGATACATATATTTACCAAGAGACATGTACTAAAATATTCATAGAAGCACTATTTGCAATAGCCAAAGAATGGGAAACAACCCCAAATTTACCAACGATGAATATATAACCCCGTGATGGAATAGCACACAACAATGAGAATGAACAAATTCATACGTCTTGCAGCTACACAGATGAATTTCACTAACATTATGTTGGGCAAAAGAAACCAGATACAAGAAAGTATAAAATGCTACTTACAGGCAGTTCAAATACAATTCAAATACAGGCAAAAATCAACCGTGGCATTAAAAATCAAGATAGTGGTTACCAGCAGGTGGGTGAGTGGGGGGTGGACAAGGACAGAAAAGGATGGGGTGGACAGTTCCGTTAAGCTTTTCATAATCTGAGTACCAATTACACAGGTATGCTCTTGAAAATTTATGCCACTTTTAATTCTCATATATACTAACGCAACTTACGTAACTTACACAATTTTGGCATTACGTTTCAACACAGAATTTACTTAAAGAGACACAAGAGATGTGTCTACAACAACAGAGAACCACAAAAACACCCAAATATGCACTGTCACGTCTCGTGTCCCTCCAGTGCTCTGAGTGCAAAGGTGCCAGAAAACAGTCATTGAGGAAATGAAGGGAGAGATTTTCTCTGTCTCTGAAGGGATGAGGGATGAAGTGCTCTGAAGGGAAAAGAACAATTTCAGTGCCACTCACCTGGGCCTTCTCTCTCTTTGCTCTGATCAGCGTGTCTTGGTAATGCTGGGCCACTTCTGCGAGAACTCCCTCAAGTTTAGCGGCAGGAATCTGCAGGGCCTGCAGAGTCTTTTGGGCATCACCTTCATCCAGGGCTTCGTTAATTAAACCAATGGCTAAAATCCCTAAATATGAAGGGACAAAGGTTATTTTCTTTTAATTAACAAATTATTTAAACAAATCTAATTAATCATAAATCCACCCAAGCATTATGATTCAAATCATAACTTGACACCTATAATATTAAGCAGCATTTAATTTTTTTTTAGTATTTGTTTCATTTAAAGTAAACTCCCTGGTATCCATATTGCCACTGAAACCTCAAGTCTTTCTGTTTTATTTTTAATTGCTCTACCTGAAAAGTTGAGAGAATTTTCACGAAACTGGCTTTAATAATCTAGCTTTCAAGTACTTTGCAATGTGTAATCAAAACCATTTTTGATTCACAGCACGTCAGAGTTCAAAGAATCCTAAAAAGTCACCTGATCAACATCTTTATGTAAGAAAAGACTAGGCTTAGAGATTTCTTCAAGATCACACCGCAAACAGGTGGCCGACGGCAGATCCAACCCGAGGGCTCCCCACCCCAAAGCAAGGCTCTTCTCACTAACCAACGGCATTTTTCTTACAGGAAATACAAACTGAACGAATTAAAACTAAAAACATTCATTCCTTAGGTATCTCAGGCAGCTGTACTACTTCTGTAAAGGCTCGGTGGTAGAAGAAAAATGTGGTTGACCTTTGACCTGAGTCTCTGAGATGAAGCCTCTGAACCCCTTGGAATTTCCTAAATGGTAGGATTATCTGTGTTATTCTTGCCGGGCTTCTAGGACCACACCTGAGTCTTTCTATGCGAACCAGGCGGGCCCGCTGGATGGTCTCAGGACGGGGGCTGGTCATGCCGGCAAGACCAAGCCCGCGATCAAAATACTGGGGCTTTGAGCCGTGTGATATCGTGGTATCAGCCCAGCCTGCCTATCTCCAGGGAGGGGAGGCAGACTAGAAACCGAGTTCAGTTACATGGCCAACAACCAATCCTTCACAGGTAACGAAGCCCCTTAAGAACTCTGGACACCCCACACTCAGGTGAGCCTCCCTGGTTGTGACACACATCCTAAGGACACATAAGCTTCACATTTGGGACCCTACCAGACATCCCCCTACAGGTCTCCTTTTCTGACCACTTCTGATTTGTATACTCTATAATAAAACTATCATCATAAACATAGGCTTTACCCTGAGTTCTGCAAGGCACTCTAGCAAATTATTGAACCTGTGGGGGGGGGGGGGGGGGAGATTGAGGGAACCTCTGAATTTATAGCCAGTTGTTCAGAAGCGTGGTGACCTGGGAACTCCTTAGAGTTTGTGACTGGTGTCTGAAATGAGAGGAGTCTTAAGGAGGACTGTCCCCTGCACCCACGCAAGATGACCTAACTCCAGGTAGTTAGTTAGCGTCAGAACTACTTGTTACAAAACGTTTAAAAATAAAAGATCATGTTCAAGGGACGACCTGAATATTTTAGTTTTTGTTACACACACACCTAATTGTAGCAGTTGCCTGAGGTTTTGAAAACAACATCTAACCTTAGCTTTTTGAGATACACACACACACACACATCCAATTTCCAAAAATCTTTCTAGGACTAGTGTTCAGAATCAGGTCGTGGAATCACACCATCTTTAATTGTGTCATTATTTGAGGGGATAATTAAATAGATTACTCACTCTCATGTTCCTCCTGCACCACCAGATTCACATGGTCCACACAAGCCTGAATGTCATTCCATGTAATAAATCCATTATTTTCTGCATGTGCCTGAGTTTTCAGTTTCATCAGCTCGTCGAGATACCTGCCTCATTCCCCCAACAAAAAAGACAATGAAGGACAACATAAGAAAAGGGACCTTCAGGAGTGGCTCAGTCAGTCAAGCGTCCAACTCTTAGTTTCAATTCAGGTCGTAATCTCATGGCTTATGGGATCGAGCCCCACATTGGGCTCTGTGCTGTCAGCATGGGGACCTGCTTGGGATTCTCTCTGCCCTTCCCTTGTGTGTATGCATGTTTGCTTGCTCTCTCTCTCTCTTTGAAAATAAATAACATTAAAAAAAAAAAGAAAAGAAAAGTAAAAGGAATCTTCAGGATTGTCACAGATGACAGGAATGAGAAGACTGGGAACAAATTATCCAAGGAACAAAGACAGCTAATGTATCCCAACAGTTTGACATACTCTGGAGGAAAACTTTGGGACTGAGGAGTTACCTTCAACAAAATGTGAAAATGTAAAGGCATCACTACTTCTTCCCTTTTTTTTTTTTAAGTTTATTTTTTTCTTTTTGTAATCTCTACACCCAATGTGGTACTTAAAATCATAACCCCAAGATTGAGCCCACGCTCTAGCAAACGAGCCATCAAGGCGCCCCAGGATATCATTCATTCTTAACAGTCTGTTACATGTTCTAAATTCCAGGTATCACCAACTAATAACCAGAGGCAGTGTCTCAACCAATTCCTAAAGACCATACACCAGCTAACAAAATATCATTAAGGGTCTCTGGCTGGCTCAGTCAGTATGGTGTGTGTCTCTTGATCTTGGGGTCGTGAGTTCAAGCCCTGCGTTGGGTGTAGAGCTTACTTTAAAAAAAAAAAAAAAAAAAGGATATCACCATTAAGCAACTCTTACTGAATATTAAGTACTGATTTAAACAAGAACTATCAACCAGAGTTAAAAACACTAGGTGATGGTTAAAGGGGAACTGGATATTTTGATGGTGCAAAGGTACAAAAAGAGATTATGCTAAGGGAAAACATAAATATACATTAGAGGGATAAGTTGTCTCCCCAGTTCAATGATCAATCTTAGTATTTCTAACGGTGACACAAATAGATTTTATATGCCTCTAGTTAAGAGATATGAAACACACATCACCAAAAATGTTGACTTGAATCTTGACAACCCTTTGGATGTAATTTCCAATTTCCAGGAATAAGCCAAATATCAGGAAGCAACCAGAACCCGAAGACAGAACATTTAATACAAATTGGTCCCAGCTCTTTAACCACTCGGCATCATGAAGACAGGAACCACGCTAGATTAGAAGATACCTAAGGGATACAACAGTCAGATGTAGCACATGGTCCTGCACTCGATCCTGGTTTGAAGAGACCAGGAGAAAAGGACAGTTTTGGAACAAGTGAAGAAGCATGAAAACGGACTAGGCTTAGAAGATACTAAAGATGAAGTGCTGCTTTTGTCAGCGTAGAAGACAGCACTATTGTGGCTACAAAATAAGTACCTTCATTGTTCCAGATAAGCATATCTATATATTTAGGAGTCGAATGTCATGATAATAGGTAATTTACAATAAGTCGTCCAGCATAACAGTTAATAAAGTGAATCAAAACAGGAAAAAAAAAGAAAAGAAAAGATCACACTAAGGTCACAATGCCTGAAAACGGGAGTGGTGCTGACCAGCAACAGAGTAAGAGCCGTCTGATGGACTCAAGCTGCCACTCTGGGCACCCACCTCTGACAGTTTTCTTCTTCAATATTGGTAAGGCCTGTCACGGAACTGCTCAACTGTTTCCACACGGTGTTCATGTCCCCCGACTCCAACGCCCTGTTGATTAGGGCCACTGATGACAACATCTCCACTGCGACAGAGAGCTCAGGATGGGTGAGGTTATGCTGTACAGAGAGGGGGAGGGGGAGAAGGGGAGGACAGACATTCTTGGACACCAAGCAAGGTTACAAGTTTAATAAAGGCATAAGAAGTCTAAGCTTCTGGTTTATTTAATTTAAAAAAAAAAAAAAAAAGGCTCTGCCAACGACTCCAAGGGGCAGGTATCAAGTTCATGGCCACTCCATTTTGCTCACAAGCAGGACAGGTTCAGCTGACTTACCTCAGGACTCTGTTGCTGCAGGGTAGCCAGCTCTTTCTGATAAAGACCAGCAGCAAATGGAAACACCTGGGGCAGCTGGGCCTCGGGATTCATGAGCTCCAGAACCGTCTTCTCAGCAACACCCTTCTGGATGGCGGCGTTGATCGCTGCCACGGCTGTCAATCCTGGTAGAAAACAGGTGAGAAATGCAGCTGGCGTGGGAAGCCCCAAGGGGAAGGAGAGTCGTCTTCACAGAAGAAAGTTACATTCTGTGGATAAACTATCAGCCCTAATGTTTGAAGTGGAAATTTCATCTTTACGGAACAGGCTCCCCCTTTGTATGAAGGTGAACCGGAGGCCAGGCCGACTGTATCTCCACGAAGCTGTTTCAAAGGGTGGCCTCCCTTCTCCCTCACCCATATCTTCCCTCCACTCCAATTTATAAAACATCTTTCTAAAACGTCTCTTCCATCCCCTGCAGCCCGGCAAGTAGAGGACCAGCTCCTTAAGCTGCCACGCAAAGGTTTCCGGTCTTTCCAAGCCTTAATCTTACACAGCTCGGCTCCAAACACGTACAAAAATGTTATTCGAACCACCGTTGTTTCCAGACCTCTCTCACCTTCTATACCTCTACTCGCGTGTCCTTCCTTCCTCTCTCACGTTAGGAGCGTCCTTCTCCTTCTCCTCCCTCCTCCACCGTCCAGATCTTACCGATCAAGCCCCTAAGTCTCACCTCCCCCAACCGTCAGGTGCCTCCCGGCCCGAGTGAGCCTCCACGGGCTCAGCTCTGCTTTGAAAACCAGGGGAGCCGCCGCCGCCAGAGGCACCCGGTGGTGGATGGCGAGCAGGCCTGGGGAGGGGGCGAGGAGTGACGGAATCTGACCTCAGACGCCCCTTGTGACATCAGCCCCACTCGGCCTCTCAGGGGGGGCTCTTACTTCTCTGATACTGCTGGGCAGCACTGTTGGCAGCATCCACTCCAGACTGCAGTTCCTCCTTCTGCAGGGGATCCGCCTGGCCACCCTAAGAAAAGCAAACAACTTGGTTTTTCTTTTAAGTTTATTTACTTATTTTGAGAGAAAGAGGGAGAGAGAGAGAGGGAGGGGGAGTGCACAAACACATGGGGGAGGTGCAAAGAGAGGGATGGAGGGAGAGAGAATCCCAAGCGGGCTCCAAGCCGTCAGGGTAGAGCCTGATACGGCTCAATCTCAATCTCAAAACTGCGAGATCATGACCCGAGCCGAAATCAAGAGTCACCGACTCTCAGCGACTGAGCCACCCAGGCGCCCCAAGCAAAGAACATTTATATAAGGATTCTCATGCCTATGCCTCCAGGTCTTATAATTGTCGTATCTCAACAGCAGTCACAGGGACAAAGAACCAGAGGCCTAAGTGACAGCTTCAGGCTACGTGCAAAGTAGCATCCCTGGGTAGAGCCAAAGCCCTTGCCAAATCTGGGGTAGAGTGACTTTCCAGACACCAGTACATGTAAAAAAGAATAGTTTGTGAGAAGCATCAAAATATTGAGATGAGATGTTTATAGACTCCTTAGCACATTAATGCTATTGACTTTGGCTGATATATGCTGGGAATCTGTATAATGTACACTGTCCTCATTCAGACAAAAAGAAAGCCACTCATATTTGTTCTAAAAACCCACTAAGTACAATTCCACAGTGTACTTTTACTGCACGTTAAGTACTTTCCCAGTGTTGGCCAGAGGAAACTAGTGACGTGTGTTTTCTTTTAAGTAGAAATTCCTGAAGTAAGAATGTAAAAAAGATTCAAGTTTTCCCCAATGGCATTTAGCTGGGGGATTAAGAAGGATGCTTCAGTGAAAGGGTGGTCAGGTTCGGAGGGTGGGTGTGTTTAAGAAGATTTACAACTCTAAAAGCAAAAGACAGCTAAAAACAATGTGTATTTTACCTGAGGACTTTTTTTTTTTTTTTTTTTTTTTTTTTTTTTTTTAGAGACGGAGCACAAGTTGGGGAAGGGAAGAGAGAGAGAGGGAGACACAGAATCCAAAGCAGGCTCCAGGCTCTGAGCTGTCAGCCCAGAGTCCAATGCGGGGCTTGAACTCACAAACTGTGAGATCATGACCTGAGTGGAAGTTGGATGCCCAACCGACCTAGCCACCCAGGCGCCCCCGAGGACTTTTTTTTTTTTTAAGTAGGCTTTATGCCCACCACGGGGCTTGAACTCAGGACCTTGAGATCAAGAGTCAAGCTGAGATCAAGAGCCGGACTCTCAACCAACTGAACCACCCAGACACCCCACTTGAGGATATTTTAAAAACCTACATTTAGGGGCACCTGGGTGGCTCAGTTGGTTAAGCATCTAACTTTGGCTCAGGGCATGATCTCCCGGGTCGTGAGTTCGAGCCCCACATCAGGCTCTGTGCTGACAGCTCGGAGCCTGGAGCCTGCTTTGGATTTTCTCTCTCTCTCTCTCTCTCTCTCTCTCTCTCTCTCTCTGCCCCTTCCCTGCTCACACACTCTTTCTCTCTCAAAAATAAATACACATTAAAAAAAAAATTTTTTTTTCAATAAATAAAATCCTTCATTTATATGCGGGAGAAAAAGTTATACTAAAAACTATGGGTGATACTATATAGGGGAAAAAGCCTCCATAAATATCTTTAAACGATACAGGATCGAATACAGGATTCGAATGGCTACATGTGAAAGCTTGCGGGTTCGACCCAGGACACTTTTACCTGTCTCTTCTGCTGTCTATCACCCAGGAGCTGCTTGAGGTACCAGTCACCGTTCTGCTGCTGGAGCCCTCGAAGGCCCAGCGCGGGGGACTGCAGAGCCTTGAACAAGGCCAGTGCAGCGCCCTGCTCCAAGGCCAGATCCACATTTGCTAATGCAGAAGAAGCTGAGGAAGAAAAAAGACCAAAGCTTAAGAAAACACTTTGTAAACATCGGTCTAGAGTATTTTTCCCTCCCCCAAACCAATCTCAATTTCAGATGAGGGAAATATAGTTCAGATGGCCTTTATTCTGGAATATCACAGAAGCACAGGATCTTGGCATTGGAAGAGAACCTTAAAGGCATCAAGTCCAGGGGCCCCAGCCGGGCTGTTCATCAGAGTTAACAGATTCCTGGACCACGCCTCAGGCCTACTTAAAAGCTTCCAGATGTAGACACCCTGGCACCACTACGGGTAGCACTAACAGAGGCATCAGTACAAACCAATTCGTGTCTAAATTCCCTCTAAATGCCAAATTGTTGCCTAAACTACCACACAGGAGAAAGTTTCTCCCATGGCAACTTACTACATCTTTGGGCAATTTTGTTTTAAGAAACAAAACAAAACAAAAACTATTAAAGTTTTCACCCTAGTGTTGACACTTGAATACATCCAGTCCCTCTTTCCCCATGACAGTCTACTCCAGGAGAAACAGCCTTAGTTCCTCTTTATAGCATCAGTCCGAATCCCTTCATTATCCCCCATCTCCTAAACACACTCCACCCAGGAGTCAGAGCCCAGAGAGCAAAGGTGGTCTGACCATGTGGAATGGAAGGCGCTGTCTACACCCTCTCGATATTCTCTACTTCTAGTCACAGAACCTGAGGTCACATAAGGTCTTTTACATCTGGCAGTGAAAACCTAGATGTTCCTTTACCTGAAAATAATAAAGACACCTTCCCCATAGTGTTATTGTTCAGATTAAATAAAATCAATGTACACAAAAGCACTCTGCATATTGTAAAATAGATAAGGTATTAGGTTGGAAGTCAGAATACAGTACTTTCTGATTTCAGAAATAATAACCACTGGAAAATGATAATTACTGTACGATTTTCAGTTTCCTTATTTTTAAAAGAGAGAAGAATTCTCCCTCCATGCAGTTGAACTGATTTTATCACCGAAGTAGCAAAACAAATCAATAATAACATCCTAAAAATCAAAATATTTGGGACATAGCAGCACTTATAAATTTTTAATGTTTTCATTATAAAAAATTAATATAAGGTGTCAAAAAGAAAAAGATTTTAAATTTCAATGGATTTGTGGTCTCACTGTAGACTCCTAAGAGACTATCCACTTCTTCCCAATGAATACACCTGCAATTCAGTAATTCATTACCACACCAAGGTGATGGCTCTTTCAGTCATGGCTACAGGTCTATGTGACCATTAGCCAATTAACCATCCATTCCTTCAACCCTTACTGAGCACCTGCTCTATGCTGCAAATACAGTTTTGAACAAAACAAGTTATCTCTATCTTTGTGGAACTTTTACAGGAATGGAGACAGAAAATAAACAAAATCAGGTAACTACCAGGCTTTCTCTAGGTCTGCAAAGTAGAATCTCAGATTACCTATCTACAAACGCATCTAGTCACTTATGCTTTTACTGGAAGCATAAACTTACTACATAAATATGTAAATATTTAAATAAACATTTACTAACATTTATACTATAAAGATGATAAAGTTTAGAACATTATTTAAATATTTTCTTCCACTAAGCTTTAATCACTTTTCCTTATTCAAAAACTTTTTCTCATTTTTAAGTATTTGGCCTGCAGCTTTCTCCTGGGGCATTGACTTCACTGCTGGTTCTCACAGCCTTAGGGGAAGAATCTTATCTATAAATTATGTTAAGATAATTCTGGACCTAAAGTTCCTGTATCTTCCTAGCATACAACTTTCTCTTGCTTCAGACTGGTTCTACGACTAGAAAAGATTGTGCCTCTATGAGGAATCCTGCCTTATTTATCCAGAGAAGTTTCCCATACAAACCTCCAACGAGAAGTCATCATTCCCTTCTTTATTTTATGATGCATCTCATACAAGCTTTGATATTTTGTTCTAAGCAAGTTGCCCTGAAATTACTCATTTGCACATTTATCATCCGTACCACGTTGAAAGCTATTTGAAGGAATTCGTATTATTTTGCTCCTCTGACCACATGAGAATATGAATGGAACACTTTATTTTTTTTTTTTAATTTTTTTTTTCAACGTTTTTATTTATTTTTGGGACAGAGAGAGACAGAGCATGAACGGGGGAGGGGCAGAGAGAGAGGGAGACCCAGAATCGGAAACAGGCTCCAGGCTCTGAGCCATCAGCCCAGAGCCCGACGCGGGGCTCGAACTCCCGGACCGCGAGATCGTGACCTGGCTGAAGTCGGACGCTTAACCGACTGCGCCACCCAGGCGGCCCTGAATGGAACACTTTAAAAACATATACTGTGGCTCTTCCCTCACAGGTTTATAATAGACTCTCATACACTTTGCCAAGTCAAGCTACCACAGTTATAAAATCCTAAACAATACAGAAAAAAAAAACTTAGTGACACAAAGACTGTTATGCACCGTGTGCAGCAGGAAACATGCTGCGCTTTCTTCTCACACAACTAAGTATAAAAGGACACTCTAGTTCAATTTGCTGGCCTAAATATTCATATAGATACAGGACAACACATCACTCATACGTGCATGGAACTATTACTCTGTTCAGAAAACCATTATCTCAAATGAACTAGAATGCAACAGAATACAAATACTCCTGGTCAGGATTTAAGAGTTTCTGATCATATGGAATTGCTAAAAACTTCTAAAGGCTCTCTAGAAGCGCCCGGGTGGCTCAGTCAGTTAAGCAACCAACTCCTGATTATGGCTCAGGTCACGATCTCACAGTCCGTGAGTTCAAGCCCTGCATAGGGCTCTGCATTGACAGCACGGAGCCTGCTTGGGATTCTCTCTCTCTGTCTCTCTTCCCCTCCCCAGCTTGTGCTCTCTCTCTCTCAAATTATAAATAAATAAATAAATAAATAAATAAATAAATAAATAAATAAATAAAGTCTCTCTAGTTATTCAGAGTATTGGTTCAAGAGAGAAATTAGGGCCTCCCAATGAACAAAGAGGACACGAATTACTATTACTATTATTATTATCTTTAGCAAAACAAGGTCAAGTCTGGTTGAAATCAAATGTAACCATTATGCTAGGAATTACAGGGATCTCAAAAGAAGCATAACTCATAAGTAATCTGTACTTTAAGGAATTTACGGAGATGTCAGAAACAAAGGCAAGCAATATAAGACAATATGTAATTGAGTACAAAATCGTGTGGTCTATAAATGCTGTGGGAGAGATGGAATGGGTGCAGGTGAGAATCGAGCTGGACCCTGAATGATGGGTATAATTTGAATCAGATTAAGAGATAAGGTATGAGGCCATTAGAGTGAGGAGACTACCCCATTAGCAAAAGCTATAATAATGTTAATGTTTACTGAGGACTTACTAAATGCCATGTAATTTACACACATTATCTCATCATCTGCATAACGACTTATGCCACAGGTGCTATTAATGAGGCCAGGAGGGGCACCTGGGTGACTCAGTCGGTTAAGTGTCCAACTTTGGCTCAGATCACGATCTCAGTTTTTGAGTTCGAGCCCCTCATCAGGCTCTGTGCTGACAGCTCAGAGCCTGGAGTCTGCTTCAGATTGTGTGTGTGTGTGTGTGTGTGTGTGTGTGTGTGTGTGTGCATGTGCATGTCTCTCTCTCTCTCTCTCTCTCCTGGAGTCTGCTTCAGATTGTATGTGTGTGTGTGTGTGTGTGTGTGTGTGTGTCTGTCTGTCTCTCAAAAATAAACAAACGTTAAAAAAATTTAAGTAAGAGGCCAAGAGACCAAGTCCCAGGTCTGAGCCACTCCAGAACAGGACTCCTTCATGAGTCATGAAATGGACGGAGTGAATATGGGAGACAATTAGGCAGATGAGTTTGTACAGAGTAGTATGCATAAAATACAAAATACAGAACTCCACTAGACTAGGGGTCTACATTTTGTCCAGCAAATAATAATGTAGGTTCTTTAGCAGAAGAGTGATAAAGTGAAAGTGACACTTTCAAGAAATTAGTTTCTCAAAAGAATGTAACACATATATACAAAAATCATTTTTTAATCTCATTTTTGTTTAAAAATGTTTTGAAAAGGATATTCATAAAAAATGCTAATAGTGGTTATTTCTAGGGGATGAGGGGTTAATTTTCTGTGTATTTTTTGTTTACTTCTGGATAGCTTGTATTACTCTCTGAAAAGAAAATAAAAATATTACTTTAAAAATAGGAAAAGTCACTATTTCGATTTTTTAAAAAGTGTATTAACACAGGGTGAGAGAGTGAAATTAGCCAACAAGGCAAGTCCAGAAGCTACAGCAGACAGATGAGCAAACAGAATAGCGAGGGCCCACCTGAGGACAACAGTAGCTAAAACAGAAGATATACAAACACAAAAAAACAGTAATAAGCAATAGTTCCTAAACAAATCCACTGATAAATAAACTCAAACCATGTCATCGGTACAAGAACAGATCAACACTCCTATTGTTCTGTAACGTCTCTCCAGGTACCTGAGTCAGGGACATACTTACTATTGACTTTGTTGATATTGCCTTGAATTTCAGCTTGAGTGAGCAGCTCCTCATAAACATCCCTTTCTCTCTCAGAGTTTTCTGTCTGAAGATGAGTAAAAAAGTCACAGATCAGTTCAGGTCTCTAAGAAGACCCACAGCAACATACTTGCACTTCTCCCCCACCAAAAGACAACAAAGAGTAAGGGTGTGGCTTGCAATCCTTAATGAAGCACAACTTCATTAAGTTGTGGGACGCTACAGAAATATCAACTAAAAACGTAAAAAGCAGATCTGCTTGTTAATGACAAGCCCGAAGGTTCTCCCAGAGTTGGAGAACACGAGCCTGAGCAGGAAGCACGGGTGAAGCCCGTCCTGCCCCCTTGTGAGCCTGCATCCTTGCCTCAGACCCGAGCAGAACGGGCACACCCTAAGACCAGATGTCAGAACTTCTCATCAGTTTGTACAAAATTCAAGATTAAAAGTCAAAATGGAACCGAATACCAAAAGACTGCATACTGTGTGAATCCATTATCATTTATATGTAATTCTAAAAAGGCAAATACAGTGATCTGTTCAGATTGGAGGTTGCTTGGGGTCAAGGGCAAGGGGTAAGGAGTAGTGGAGGCGGACTATGAAGAGGGACCTGGGGACTTTGGGGATGATGGTTTTGTAACCATATACATTTGTCAAAACTCGTCAAACCATGCATGTAAAATGAGCGAATCTTATTGTATGTAAATCATACTTTAAGAAAACTGATTTTAAAAATGGAGTTATAGAGAACAATGAAACAATATCGATCAACTAGAAAGAACAGACGTTCCATTTTTACCCTGTTTTTAGCATTTGTCATTTTCTCCTGTTTGGCCTGATAAAGCACATCCTGGTAAGTGGAAGCCAAGGGATCTTCAAGATTTACAAGCATGGCGTTGGGGTTTCTCAGAGCTGCAAACGTGTCAGCTGGAATTCTATGGTCAATAGCTTCATTAATAGCAATAACAGCAGCATGCACTAAAAAAAAAAAAAAAAAAAAAATTTCAAAACATAGAACACAGAAGTTATATACAGCAAGGGACGTACACGACACATACAAAACATTACAACCCCCTATTGCAGAGAAAGGCTCGTTACGATAGAAACAATGACTGGGGCTGAAGGAATGGCGCCCTGAATCCCGTAAGCCTCGTCTCTTCCTTCGGATGCACAAAGTCACAGCTCTGCCTGTGATCCATGTCTGGGAGGCTGAGTTTGGAATCCCACAGGGAAATATTCATAAAAGAGCCTTGCAAGGAGTGTACGTTATGGAAATGTTCACCCTTAATCATCATGTAAGTACCATTAAAAAAAATAAGACACTCAAAGAGGGGCTGAAATGTAGAACTCAATTTCTAAATGCTTTCATTTTCATCAGAACCAAGCACTTACTCCCAAATAACAGCACAGAAGATGGCAGCAGTGTTAAAACCACATCTACTGGGGCGCCTGAGTGGCCCAGTCGATTAAGCATCCAACATCGGCTCAGGTCATGATCTCATGGTTCATGGGTTTAAGACCCACAGACAGTGGGATTCTCTCTTCCTTTCTGGCTTGCTGCCCCTCCCCGACTCGTGCTCTCTCTCAAACTTAAAAAAAAAAAAAGCTACATCTACTGACTTGCTAGCAAAATTCCTAATTCCAAGACCATCACAATAGTATTCATTACTGAAAGTGGTAGCAACAATCCCATTTGAACCCACAAAATTTCTCTCTTCTTACATGCAGCTTCATCCACTGAGAGTTCATTAGCCAGGATGCCCCCAATCTTGCTGAAGGCGGGCATCTGGATCCCATACTTCTCCAGTTCAATCTTCATGTTGTTGATTTCCTCTTCTGCAGGAAGGGATAAAGACCCAGGTGAGCAAGTTGAGCACCTTTCCATAACTCAGAGAAGGAAGGCGCATCCCCAACTACAAAATGGGATAAAGTGGTAGCTACCTCATAGGGTTGATACGATGACTTAATGAGATAATTATGGAAAGCACTTAACAGAGCATCCGGCACATAACGTACATTGAGTAGATACTGTTATTACTATTATCAAGAACATCAAAAATAACTAGAACATGAGAACAGCCCTACAGAAAATAGTTTTTCAAAACTGCTACTTGTGGCATTTCTACAATGAACTTATGAATGGAGCAGCTTTAAAAGGAGCTCAACAACAAGTGACCCACAGGCCAGCCAGCCTTCTCGGTCTTCACACACCAAGTCACTACTGCTATTAAACAATTTTCCTTCCAAGGCAGGAAACCAAATGATAAAGGAAACAACATGTGAGGTTTGGCCCTTTGCCCTAGGTCTGGTGAACAACTTCCCTAGAAGGAAAAATATCATAGATAAAAGTTTTATTCAATTTAAAATTCCCAAGCCTACAAAATAATGACCAATTCAAAAGATTTGAATCTATATTGCCCCTAACCAATATGACCAATGTTCTTTTTCTCCCCAGGCCCCCATCTCTTCAAGCAAGCATCTACTAGAGCAAATACACAAAGAATAAGGTAAATAAGGTAAATTTTTTAATTACTTAATTGTCACCTCTGCATTACCTCAGTCCCCATAGCATACCCCTTGCTTTGCCCACAGTAGGGACTTGCGAGAAGCAAAGGAAAAGACTGTTTTCACCATGCATGGATATTTCATGTTAGATGCTAATACGGTATTATGTATTTTCTGTGTTATATATTAATACTATTCCCACTTTACATATAGGAAAATGGACACTCACTAATCATACTCACGTCAGAAACGAGAGAACAGAGTTTAAAATTCCAACTTTAGCATTCTTCTCAGCACACCAGGAGAAATAAGTTACTTATCCTTCTTTGATCTCTGTTGCCAGAGTGTTTTTAAAGCCCTATGTCTTTAAGATTGGTACTGTTGACTCTCCAGGCTATTTCTACATAAATCAAGCATTTCCTGCCAAGTTTGCAACTCCTTACCTGTGAAGTCAACCTTTCCATATAGGTCTTGAATCTGAGGAGCCAGGCCTAGTTTGAACAGGTACAAACTAGAAGACACGATATGCAGAAAAGAGTTAGGCCTCCCACTGCATCTAGCTGCTGCTCTTAGACTGAAGGGGAAAGGTAGCAAACATAAAGAACAGAAACATTCTGAACACAGACTCCTTGCATGCTACCATAGTCCCCTTTGCAGTTACCATGCTTTACCTCAGAACCTTTTTTCAGTTTTACATAACATTGTCCTAGAAAGTCACATAATGCAATGCAAAAAGCACCAGACTGGGAGTCAGAAGACACAGGTTCAAGTCCCAGTCCTGGTACAAATCTAGTGTATAATTAGATGTTGACATACATGTGGATGTAATTAATCTAAGTGGAGAATCTTCACTTTTGTTTACCTTCCTGTGATCAATAAGCTTTAAGTAAAATAAGATATTTGAGAAAAGTCCCATGAAAATGATTCAAATAGAAAGTCTTAGTTAAACTGAATTCAGGGGCGCCTGGGTGGCTCAGTCGATTAACCGTCCGACTTCAGCTCAGGTCATGATCTCACGGTTCATGGGTTCGAGCCCCGCATTGGGCTCTGTGCTGACAGTCCAGAGCTTGGAGCCTGCTTCAGATTCTGTGTCTCCCTCTCTCTCTACCCCTCTCCTGCTCACACTGTCTCTCTCTCTCTCTCTCAAAAACAAACATCAAAAAAAATTTTTTTAATAAATTAACTGAATTTATATCACTGATGGAAAAGTTTCATTCAGGTAATTTATGAGTCTTACAGTAAATATTATATATATTTACTGTTTAAATTTAAAAAAATCTAGTAGACTTCAAATTTCATGAAGGCAGGAACAGTAAGTTGTTCACCAATGTCTACCCAGAACCTCTTAATAAATATTTATATTTCATAGACGGATAGCTGGATAAGTAAATGTTTATAAGCCTGAGTTAGCCTAAGTGGATTCTAAGGACCCAGCAGATCAGAATCAGTAAATCAGAAGGGTGCTTGACAGGGATGGACATGGGCAAGACACTGACAGCCTAGCAATAAGGGAATAAATATAACACCCTGAGAAACAAATCATAAACACAATAGAACAATCTCCAGTTTTTGCAAAAAATCCATAAAGCTCAGTATTATCTGAACACAAATATGGATCATACACATTGCATTCACATAACTGACCAGAATTTAAATTATATATAATAAACTCACATGTATAATCTAAAAAAAAAAAAAAAAAAACAAGTCAAGCATTCTGAAAACACATTCAAATTTATGCATTCAGAGTAGCTAATAATTTTCTAAGATAAATACAAGTATGAACCATACGTATATGATTAAGTCCTTTCTTTAGAGTAAAATGCTCAAAATAGAACTATACAAAGTTCCTCTCTCAGAAGATTTTAACTCTATTTAACAAATTTTCCAAACCCAATTAGCCAATAACATTCTACACCTGTAATATGTCCTCATTATATGTATTGTTTCTCCCACATATGTCCCACCTGCATTCCAAATTAGTAAGAATACGTTTCTTGAGGAGTTTCTTCCTCTTTTATTTCTACTTTGAAAGAGGAAAGAGGCTGCCATACTTTAAGAAACTGCAAACGTCTGGGGCGCCTGGGTGGCTCAGTTGGTTAAGCATCCGACCTTGGCTCAGGTCACTGTCTCGTAGTTCGTGAGTTTGAGCCCCACATCGGGCCCTGTGCTAACAGCTCAGAGCCTGGAGCCTGCTTCGGATTCTGTGTCTCCCTCTCTTTGCCCCTCCTCTGCTCACTCACGCGCGTGCTCTCTCTCTCAAAAATAAATAAAATTAAAAAAAAAAGAAATTGCAAGAGTGTCATTTTAACAGCCTCAAGGAGCGAATTCGTTTTTAAGGTCTTCCAACAGTAAATTAAAGTTACGATGTCGCTAGCTGCTACAAATAAAGTAGAGGAGAAGCTAAGACATAGGCATCATCTTTTCTTTTATCTCATTTCAATGATTAGGAATATTTTAAGGAGATGGTGGAGCTATGAATATAATCACAAGGACCACTCAGATCCTCTTGCACAGAACAGAGAATATTCAACCTAAAAGCTGAACCTTTAAAGTCCTACCAGTAAACACCCCTTTTCCAATCTTTGCTCCTATTCTCCCATGCCTACTTTTACAAATAACTGTTAGGCACCTACAATGTTTAGTTTGTACTGAGCTCAGGTTTATTTTTCTTTTCTTTTTTCCTATTTAAGCTCTACTTTACAGCAATAGGGGGAAGGAGATTATGTTAGCCTACTGGGATTCCTATTATCTTTGCTGACTACAGAGTAACCTGGAGGAAGTCACTAGGCTGATCGCAGAGATCTTAAATACAAACACAGCAGTTGACAGGAAACAGAATCTAGTGCAGCACGATCCCTGATCTCTGATTAGAATTTCTCTGATACTAGAAATGTTTTATAGTATATATAGTATCATGTAATGTTTGCTTATGTAAGTATATACAGTATTAGAAGACATCCCCAGCAAGCCTTGAGGCAGCACCCCTAAACAAAAACACTACTATTCTGAAGAGAAACATACACATAATCACAGTCAGTAGATACATATTCTAAATAACCTCAATTAATTCTGATCAGATTTCACCAACAAATCTGTTTGAACCAAACTTAAATGTAACTTTCAGCTTTTACATCTCTTTTGAATTTAGGATATATGACTATGGGCCCATTTAACCTCCAAATCAGTTCTTAGAAAGATAAAACACCAGAGGAAATGGAAATGAAGTATACAAACCTATGCAAAATAATAATGAATTAGGGTCTTATCTGAGGGTGGAATGTAATCCAGAAAAGTAATTTAGCAGGACTAAATACAGGGACTATCTCTGGAATAACGCTAGTCAAGAAACAAGGAGATAATGCTTCTTTGTTGCTACTGATACAAAAGGGAGATAGTGCCTCACCCCTCACAGTGAGGCAAGGAATCTGCCTCGATACTGTTGTCCTATATGGTAAAGAAGAGGCTCCCGGCAGGTGTTAAGTGCCTATATAGCAAGGGCTGACGGCACTTCAGGAAAAACACTCTAGGGAGGAAAGAAATCGTAAATCACCAACCAGAACACATTGCTCTGTGTATACTTCCCAAGCATGGGCTGCAAACTGAAGAGAAATGAAAAACAAGAGCAGACTTCCTTCCTTCCCGATTCTGACTCCATCATGAGAAAGGCAGAGTTACTTCTTCATCTCTAGTTCAGAGAATTTGAGGGCTGAGGACCCAGGTTATGCTGCAGAAGGCCATGGCTGCAGAACTCGCAGAGAGTTCCGCCAGCTCAGCCTCTTGCCTGCCAAGTTCAGATACCCATTGTAGGTACAACCTTCACAAGGTTATCAACACAGACCTCACGTAACTCACAGCCAGTCACAGTACTCAGAGTTAATCTGATTTTGGCTCAGACCCGTACATTTGAAATCACTGCAATCTGAACATTCCCCTAGATCCCACCCATTCCTAAACATTTTTTAAAAATTCTCATGTTGTTCTTGTTTGTCCAATATTATGCTATGTACCTTGCGGGGGTGGGGGTGGGGAAGAAATATAAAGCATGACCCCTGTCTCTAAGATGCTAATACCTAAGAGAGAGAAAGACAGTAAACACATGAAAGAAACAATATATAACTTAGAAACCAAGAAACACAGGAGTTTAGACAAAGGAATGAGCTGGAGTCACTGGAAATCCAAAACATCACCAAGAAGGTGGGAATTCAATTAAAATGTGACTGGATACACTGAGATAAACATGAAGAGTCATCTGATAAAAAGAAAGAACCATTTCCTTTTTTCATTTATGGGTATAAAATATCCCCTTGAGCCAGAACAGGGGGAAGGGAGATTTTTTATAACGTAGGATTGTGACCACAAGCATTTATTGGCTACCTACTATATGCTAGGCATCTAAGTACTAGAGACACAAAGATAAAGAATAACAGAAATAGTCCTTGTCCCCAAGGAGTCCTCTGAAAGTCAGCTACAAGAACAAATAACCAGAGTACAGTATAAAAGCCCTATACTTGAAGGAGGAGGTATGTGCAGATGCTAGAAGAGCACAAAGATGGGAAGGAGCTAATTCCATCTGAGGGAGAAAAAGGAAAAGAAGGTATCAACGAACAGTGGCATTCCACAGTGGCAGCTGGAGAGGAGCATGGGTTATACCAGGGAGTAAAGGGCAGTCAGGCAACGGAAACAGAATAACCTAAGGCACAAGAGTGTGTGGCACGTCGACCAGTCCTCAGCTATAGTCTTTCTTTTGTAGTTTTCAGACTATTCCAGAGATACCAAGGGTCTGGCCCATGTTCAATCAAACTGGAGACAATAGGCTTCTCATGGGTCAATATTATACATGTATTATATACATCATTAGTATTTATTAAGCACACATACAGGATGCTTTATAAAATGGGCAGCCCACTGGAGCGCCTGGGTGGCTCAGTCAGTTAAGCACACGACTCTTTTTTTTTTTAATTTTTTTTTTTTCAACGTTTATTTATTTTGGGGACAGAGAGAGACAGAGCATGAACGGGGGAGGGGCAGAAAGAGAGGGAGACACAGAATCCGAAACAGGCTCCAGGCTCTGAGCCATCAGCCCTGAGCCCGACGCGGGGCTCAAACTCACGGACCGCAAGATCGTGACCTGGCTGAAGTCGGACGCTTAACCGACTGCGCCACCCAGGCGCCCCAAGCACACGACTCTTGATGTCATCTCAGGTCACGATCTTGTGGTTCGTGAGTTCAAGCCCCATGTCGGGCTCTGCACTGGCAGTGCAAAGCCTACTTGGGATTCTCTCTCTCTGTTTCTCTCTGCCCCTTCCCTGCTCACTTGCTCTCTCTTCTCAAAATACATAAACTTTATCTTAAAAATAATAAAATAAAATAAAATAAATAAAATAAAATGGGCAGCCCAAGCAAAGAAACCCCATACTCATGGCCCACTTACTTCTTCCACCTTCTACTTTAGCCCTATGGCCATCACGTAAATTTGTAGCCCTCTGACTCACCACACTACTGCCTCCAATTCCCACCCAACCGCACCCCTCTCTCCACGCAAACCACCTCTTCCTTCCAATACAGTACTCTGTTGATTCCAAGAGCCAAGGACCTGAAATTAAATCATCTTCCAAATTTATTATGAAATTATGAAAAAAATATACTTAGTTTCAGTTCCTATTTATCATATTTGTTTGACATAAAAATTACTGAACAAATGGCTCGGTGAGGACCTAGAAAACTAAATTAAAAATCAGCCATTTGATATTTGCTGGCATTATTTGAAGATGTTGACAAAATTTAGTTATACTACTAAAGTATTAACACAGGGCATTTTTTAATTCAGCTATTGGCCTGCAACGAAATAGTAAACAATGAAAGTTTTGAAATGTATATACTTTTTGCAATTTTCAAGAAATTTTTTAAATAAATTTTAATGAGAAGGAAAGGAACTGCATCTCAACTAAAATGCACAGCTCACAGAAACAGTAGATCAATAATGAAACACTATCCTATGTTTTCAGAGCCAAATTATCTGCTATTATGGGAATAAATCCCTTCTCTCTACTTCCTAGAAAAACACAGCTGTTTCTCACCATTTCGTTAAGACAACTGTATCCTATGCTATTTGAAAATTCTGAAGCTGATGCAAAACTTTTTCATCACACCATGGACAAAAAGCTGTATCTTCTATTCAGATGTTGTTCCTAAACTGCTTTCTTTTACTGAGAGAGAACTGACATATAATACTAGTTTCAGGTTATACAACACAATGCTTCAATAGATGCATATACCGTGAAATGTTCACCACAATAAGTGCCACTAACAGCCACCACCACAGTTACTGACGTTTTTTCCTTGTACTGAGAACTTTTAAGATCTACCCTCTTAGCAACTTTCAGATATACAATACACTATTATTAACTATAATCTCTGTGTGGTACGTCACATCCTCGGGACTTACTTATTTTATAACTGGAAGTTTGTAATTTTTGACCCCCTTCGTCCATTTCGCCTACCCCCTAATCCCCACCTCTGGCAATTCAGCAATCTGTTCTCTGTATCCACATACACTGTTCATTTTACCAAGAAAATCTGATTACCTGAGTGCATGAATACAGTAGATACATCTTGGCATATTTTTTCGATCGTAGATATCTGTAGTTTCTGGGTAAAAAATCTAAGGAGAAATAAAAGAAGCAGAGTAAGGTATCCATCTACTGGATCATTCACCAATCATCAACAATACAAACAGAACAGTTAGCAAACATTATTGCCATTCAGCAAGTAATTTCGTTAGGGGGAACAGACAATTAATTCATCACAAGTCATACAAGGAACAAAATCCTATAAAACAGAAAAAGCACTAGTTGGAAAAGCCTCATCTGGTCAACCCAATGAATTTCACCAGGTATGTGAAAGTGATTTGTTTACTGCCGACTCAGCTACAAGCAGATGACACCAAGCTCTCATCCAGTTGCAATCACTGGCAAATGTAGGAAGCTCTGAAGGACTACCATCTTCCCAGTTACTATACACCATGCCTAGACTGAGTAGTAGCTAACCAATGAACATTTCCTTAGGTGCTTTCAATTATGCAAACTACTACATTTAGACATTGAAAAAAACTACAAAAAATTAAAATGTGTTGTATGTGGGGCACCTGGCTGGCTCAGTTGGCATAACGTGCGACTGATTGATCTCAGGGTTGTGAGTTCAAGCACCATGTTGGGCGTAGAAATTACTTAAAAATAAAATCTTTTTAAAAATGTGTTATATGCTTGGGAGAAGTGAAAAGATACACAGACGAAGTATCTGGAACAGAGGACACGTACGGGAATGTGGAAGATAGGTGGTTCTCCTTGGTAGCACTTACCACAAATAATCAGTTACTTGTGTTATTATGTTTCACTCCTCCAACAGACTACAAGCTACATGAAAGGCAAGGGTCAGGTCTATGTTGTTCAATGCCAACCCCAGAGCCAAGGTCATGGGAGTGGCTCTATATTTAATGAATTAATGAATGAGGTTGAATAGGAACATGGCAAGTTTAGATTGGGAGTAATCTTCAATTTCAAGACCTATCTTCATGGTGATGTGGCACCATATAATTCGTTCTATAACTTAGGGGGAGAAGGAGTAATAGTGGTTTGGAGAAGTGAAAGACTGAATTATGAGGCAATGAGAAGAATCTGGATAAGAGTAAAAGGGCTTAACTAAGGCAATAGGAAGAGTACTGCAGCACCTTGTATCTATATTAGAGTCCTTAACACATGGTGTTTGTTTTCATGCTTTTCTCACAATACCTATGGCTCTCAACTAGAAAGAACCACCCCCCTTGAGACATAGGATGTAGCAGAATCCTCTTTTTTGATAATTTCTCAAGTTCTACATGCTCACCTCCCAAGACTGAGATGTCTTCTCCTGAAAGGTGAACATTACGGTCACGGTGAGACACCCTTCCCAAAAAAAGTACAGACCATATTTTAGAAAGTAATAGAACAATACAGTTGGGTAGGGTAGGATATATCAGATTAAGAAGACCTTGAACGTCAGACGAGTTTGAACTTGATATGCGGGCCACAGAGAAGTCCTAGCTCTGGAGCCAAGGATAAAAACAGAGTCTCTGTAAGATCTGACTGGAGACAGGATACAGGATATATTGAATAGTGGAGAAACTGAAGCTAAGGAGGCAGGCTGATAAGCAGTTTGAACGGATAAAAGAAACATTTCAAATACATGAGGAAGGTTTGGGGAATAACTGCATTTAGGAGTCCAAGGTAACCTTAAGATTTTGAGACGGGATGACTGGGGAAATGAAGACAGGCTACCATTTAGTATAGAGGAGGGAGGTTCACTTGGGGAAAAAGCAAGGTTTACTTTCAGATAGGAGGAATTCTAGCTAGTAAAAAGCTATCCAAGGAGAACTGTCCAGCAGCCATTTGAAGACAGTGTGTTTACCTTATAGCAAAGTCCTCAAAATAACTGAAACCATGAGAATGAAAGAATGTAGCTAAAATAAGGATTGCATCTCACCCACCATTGGGCAATGGACGCCCACCATTAGGATAGAACACATAAGGAAGACAGCACTAGTTGAACAGATTTAAAACAATTTAAAAATCAAAGTCAAAACCACAAAATACTTCCTGGAGGAGGTAGCCAAGAGGACCAATCATAATAAAGAGACAAAAGGGATAAGAACCAAAAGCTTTATCACCTTAAGTTTCTATATTTAGCCTACTTATACCATATGAAGAGATTAGGAAAGAACATCCCCCAAATCACTCTATGTATGTATTGTCAACTATATATCATACCTTTTATTATGGACAACAATTTTTAGGCTAAGTATCATTAGTCCACATTACTCAAGTCTTCTGGACCTAAATCATGTAGGGTGGACATTTCAAGGCTGATAG
The DNA here is from genome assembly GCF_016509475.1 of Prionailurus bengalensis. NCBI lineage: Eukaryota > Metazoa > Chordata > Mammalia > Carnivora > Felidae > Prionailurus > Prionailurus bengalensis. Next base: position 5,224,735 of record NC_057355.1, on the reverse strand, counting down.
CCATGGTTAACCCTGTTGTCCTTGAAAGCCTTTGGGGAATTCTATGTTTGGTGCAATTGTGGTCCAGGATAACATACTACCATTAGTAAACAAAAAAAAGTAGTAAAATTAAATCATTAAAAAAAGCATTTTGTAGTAACAATACTACTCATAATAGCACATATTAACAAAGCTTTTAATAGTGTTTATAAAGGTTAAGTCATCATTGCCAATGGGGCATACCACATAAAAAACAGACACAAGAAGATACAAGTGCACAGAAAGGCAAAGTAGGTGTAAGAACTTGACATACTGCCTTTCCTGACATTTGTGGGGCCTAATTCTCAAACCCACCAGTGTGAGGAACAGAAGTTCAGTATCTGGCTCTGAAAAAAAGAGGACAAAAGCTAGTCTTCTACAAAGATTTGCCTCTGGATTGAGCTCAATTCAAGACACAGATGTGCAAAACAACGCTAAATATCAAATGTTCATTCCTGAGTGGTTCTAGTCACTCTCTGGTACTCCCCATCTCCCGTTTTTTCTTCATCTTTCTCTGGTTACAACAATTTAGACTCTATAGGAAATTATAAAGAAAATAAAAACCACCCCTTAATCCCATTCACAGAAATGAAAACTACTATCTCCTTATAGACTTTTCCCAAGAATATTAACTTTTCCATAAAAATAGCAATCTCACTTTAGCCAAAACACAAACTCTTACCTTAGCCTGTTTTGTTTTCCCCCCAACTTAACACATCACAGACAACTTCCTTTGCCAATACAGATTGACATCATGCTTTCTAATGGCTGTATTAGTGTATGATTGGCTGCAATACAATTAATACCTCTAGTGAAGGAATATGTGGGTGCTATCAATTTTTCCTATCCTAAGCAACGCTGAAAAAAAATCTTACATATCCATCTCTTTGGGCTTGTCTGATTTACTAGAAGGATAAATTCCTAGAAGTAGAATTCTTAGGTCAAAAGATATGGAAGAGAAAAAGAAAAAAAAAAAAAAAAAAAAGATGTCCACACCTCTAAGAGTTGACAATACAGCATGGCTTTATGGATTCAACACGGAAGGGGGGGGGGGGGGGGGGGTCTAGAGACAGCAGACAGCAATCTAACAGCAATGCTAAATAAACTCCTGAGCAGAACACTCAAGGATGTACACTTACTCCAAACTCATCCACTATACACATTAAATATGTGCAGTTCCTGTCTAGCAATTATACCTCAAGAAAAATGTTTAAAAAAAATCACCAAAACAAGATATAAGAAGTACATGTTATTATATTGCCTCTACAATTTGAAACATAAAATAATAACCCATTATGTTCTCTTGCAGATATGATTATTCTGCATCTGGAAAATGACATTTCTAAAATATTTCCTAAAGTCAAATTTTAATTTAACAACTTTGTGGGAAAAAAAAAAAAACACTGAATTATATACTTTAAAAAGGTAGATAGGTAGATTTGGGGGCTCCTGGGTGGCTCAGTCGGTTAAGCATCTGCCTTTGGCTCAGGTCATGATCTCACAGTTCGTGAATTCAAGCCCTGCGTCAGGCTCTGTGCTGACACCTCAGAGCCTAGAGCCTGCTTTAGATTCTGTGTCCCCCTCTCTCTGCCCCTCCCCGACTTGTGCTCTGTCTCTCAAAAATAAATAAATTTTTTTTTTTCAACGTTTATTTATTTTTGGGACAAAGAGAGACAGAGCATGAACGGGGGAGGGGCAGAGAGAGAGGGAGACACAGAATCGGAAACAGGCTCCAGGCTCTGAGCCATCAGCCCAGAGCCCGACGCGGGGCTCGAACCCACGGACCGCGAGATCGTGACCTGGCTGAAGTCGGACGCTTAACCGACTGCGCCACCCAGGCGCCCCAAAAATAAATAAATATTAAAAAAAATTTTTTTAAGGTAGATTTCATGGTACATGAATTTTAATCTAAGTCTACAATTTGATATAGTAAAAGTAAATGACATCATAGGGAATTTCTCTAGGGTAAGGTAAAGCAGGAATGAGTAATAATAAAGAAAAAGAACGAAAGAAAAAAAAAACAAAACTATTTCCTAAAACAAACAGAAGAAAGAGATCCTTTAGTACTTAAAAAAAAAAGAAAGAAAGAAAGAAAGTAAGAAAGAAAGAAAGAAAATCACCAAAGATCCAATTGAGAATAATTTTACAGGTAGAATGACAACTACATGCCAAAACAACCTTATCTAAGCCCGAACTTGAATATCACATAAATTACCTTTGGCAATCCAATGTCATCCATGGCATTCAACCACTGAATCACATTATCAGTGTGTCTAAAGTGCAGGCCAGTTGCCTAGAACAAACAAGAGACAATTAGGCACTGTTGGCAATGTTGAAGCAAATACTAAATAAAGACTCTTTGCAAGGTCCCCTTACATTTAAGGTCTGTCTAAAGCACTGTGTTAAGATTCTACTCCCCAAAACCCAAATCTCAGCTCCCCTCACTTAAGAACTACCTGGAGCCAAGCCAGGCTGACTCAGTTGGTAGAGCATACATATGACTCTTGATCTCAGGGTTGTGAGTTTGACCCCCACATGGGGTGTACAGATTTATTTAAAAAAAATAAAATCTTAAAAAAAAAATAGAACCATCTAGGGAATCTTCCTGTAGAGTTGAGCCTTACAGAACATGATCTTTGGAGTCCAATTATATTGGATTCGCCTCCCGGCTTGGCCGTCTACTGGTGACACTAGGCAAGTCACTTCACCCTGTTGAGTTTCCCCATCTGTAACACCCACTGTATGTGTTTGGTGTAAACACACAAGGGGAAAATGTACATAAGGCACTCAGTGTGGTGGCTGGCAGAGAGAAAATACTTACAGACTGACATATTAAACATATTAATCAGGGTTTGGATACTACACATACAAATATCCCCCTCTAAACCTCTATGTCTGCTATTTTTCAGCAAGATTCACTCTCCAGACGGGAGGAGGGGCAGGACTATTATTTTTATTGCTATACAGTCTCTACTCTTCTTTAAGTGTCTTCTTGCTCTGTCCCACACTGTACGCCGCTCAACAGAGTTGCCTTCAGAAAAGGAAAGTTTCTCTTTGGGATGTCAATTTTGGTCTGCCTACACTCCTGTCGTCCTTTGAATTTAAACATAAAACGTAAAAATCTCTTTTGATTCTGTCTTCATCCTTGGTTCATTCCAGGTTCTGGCCCAATTCCTATCATTGCCCTGCTTCCATCTGCTCTTGGTTTTTCAGTCCTCCACCTTTTATGCTCATCCTTTTCCAAAGAGGAGCTCATGGGAAAGCTCCCCCACAACAGATTTTGGTCCTTGTCAACACTCCAACTTAACCAAGCAGTCTTCTTTTTCAGAGCCCTGGGCCACAGGAATCAAACCCTTTCATGTACCTCAATTTCCTGAAATTGGATTGCTTTCCCAATTTACCTTGAACTCCAGGGGGACCTTTTCTTCCTAAAGTTGCTATTGCTTTCAGTTTGCCAACAAATCTCAGTGCTTGGTGAAGATTAAAGTAGTAATCCCCCCCTAGTTACTTCCTCTACTTTTTAAGAAATGAAAAATCCATCAAGGACCATGAAGATTTCTAGGTACACACCATCATAAGAATTATATCAGAAATACAGATAGCCATCTTTTACTACTCCGACTTTGCACCCTTTTCTCCACTCTGCCAGATGCTTTATTTTGTCGGAATAAACACACCTACACATATTTCTCAATAACTCTTACACAGGATAAAGTCCACTAACCTTCTCTCCTAAGTTTATGGAAATTAAAGCACCGAGCGAAGAAGGACTCACCCTGTATCTGGTCTGCTCTCGATCGTAGATTTTCTTCAGGGACACCACTTTGGGAGAGAAGAAGTTTCCTAGTTTGGCAAGGTAGACCCCATTCCTAAGGCCCTCCTCCAGCTCTGTGGTGGGAGGCAGGTCTTCCCCGAGGCATGCTTCCATCCACCTGCACAAAAGGGGAGAGGACATGAGAAGAGAGGGAAGGTCTGAGCTCTTCCTTAAGAGACTCTGAGCCTCATTTCCCTTCTTGTTGGAGGAGTTTAAGTTCAACATAAGCAATACTCCTTTAAGATCCAATTGCACCCACATCTTTGTCCTGACCCAGTCAGATCTCAGAGGCGAGGAAACTGCGAAAAACCCCAAGCATCACGGCCACCTTCTTCTCCACACGGCTCCCCTCTCCCATCACAGCAGACACCTGGCTCCTCACACCCCAACTGCCCAGGAACCTCGGGCTCTAACCCTCAGTCCCTAAGGTATTCCTGCAGAACTCCTAAGAAAAATCATTTATAACTGAAGCCATGATGTCAACTGTTCAGAAATTTAAATTTATTGATGTTCTTTTCCAGTTTCAGAATCCACAGTGAATTTCTAGGTTCAGATTTTGAGGTTGTTTTGGGGTTACATGAATAGCCAATCATCTCAGCTAAAATAGGGAAGGAAATGCCAATGGAAGCAGCAAAAATTAATTCGTGTTTTTCAGAGGATGGGGGGAGGAAGCTGTCAAGGGGAAAGGAAAAGAAAGTTACATTTCCCCTAGAAGACCTCTCCAGAGATGTCAGACAGGCCCAAGATAAAATAAAGCACATCTGCATATATTTTCTGCCAACAGAAATGTAGGTAACTAAAAATCATTTAAGGCAATGGTTTTTTTAAACCATTTTTAAGTCACAGAATCCTTTGAATATCTAAGGAAATCCCTCCCCAGAAAAAAATGGAGTCTACCTTGCCATGTACTTAAATTTAATACGTCATTTCAGAGATTTCACAGACTCCAGATTAAAAACCCCTAATTTAAAATTACTCTACTTGGGGCACCTGGGTCCTGAGTTCAAGCCCCACAATGGCCATAGAGCTTACTTTTATTTGTGTGTGTGTGTGTGTGTGTGTGTGTGTGTGTAAAATTATTCTACTCAAATTTTACACAGCCAATGTTATCCCCACATTCTGGTATCCCCACATACTGGTAAAAAACTCCCCAGACACTGGCTGTTGCCTGGTCTATTTTACTAGTGTTAAATTGTGAAAAGACAAAAAAAAATATTGAAAGACATAGCCAACTGAAGTAAAAACTACATTTACTGCCAAGCAGGACAACATAAAAATGAAGCATTTATAATGTTCACTGACATACAGAAGTTTAAATTAAAAGCCAAGTAAAATTGGAAGAAACATTTAACTATCCCATACTTTATAGACACACACACATACCCGTGAAAATTTACATGAAAACACTAATGTACCAATAGAAAAACAGGCCACATAATATGTACATGTATCTATGTATTTTTATATAATTCTTTGTATTAATAAAATTGTTTCAAGGATATACAACACTTAGATTTATCATACTTCTGTAAATTGTTGCTTTTTAAATAAACTGTTCCTTTTATAATTCAGAATAAGCTTTCTTGTATTAATTCTATCTTTCCAAACTGAGATTATTGCTCAGAATTTTTACAAAATGACAAGGAAAAGCAACAATTTCCTTGTTTTTCTCAGGTTCTATAAATAGTCATATGTGCTTAAGTAAATAAATACTGGCTGGGTATAGGAATGGCCGGGGAATTTTGTGATTATTCCCCCTACTCGATGATAATAAGTTTTCACCTCTGGCTTTTCTTTCAGGTAGTAGAACTTAAAGGTCATGGGGTCGGGGGCAGGGGGAACAAATGAGTTTTCCAGAAGAGTTGTCACAGTAACTAAAACTAGATACCAACTGGTAACCGTTGCAAAACCCAAACTACACCTCCGCAAGAGCCCCAAGACCAGAAGGGCAATGTGGAAAAAGAATGCGGGTCGCCGGTGTGGAAAGCAGCTGTAGCCCAAGGACACATCTCATAGCATCGGCCCTCCGATATTTTACTGCTAAAAAGCTCGTGGCAAATGCCTCCTGGCAGCCCCCGCTCTCAGGGGACAGTCTAACTTGCGTTCTCATTAACAGAAACAAACCTAGAACAATGGTAGTCTAAGCCAAAACCAGCCCTTCACCATGTAATGGGCCGAGGAAAAAAGTACTTAATTTTCTCCTCCAAACACAGTAAACACATACAAGACTACAGACGAAGAGCACAGTGTGTGCTTTTGCCTCGAATCGGAGCCAGTTTCCAAAGGTGTTCTGGTTGTCCCCTGAGACGACCACACCAAAATCAGAGTGAAAGGAGGACCACCGCAAGGTCCCCCCCAAGCCTTCACCCCGGCCCCTCCCTGGGGGACAGTCCTGAGTCACAGGAAGGCTCAGAAGTTCTGTGCGGTCAAGGACACGGTGCGCATCACATGATGCCAGGCCGGAAGAGCCGACGGTGAGCTGGTGAAAAGGGGTAAAGGAGGGCAAAACGCAGTGCGTCTCTCCACCGGCCCCAAACCAACACTGCCCTCCAAGTCACCACACGTGGGGTGGACTCTGCTTCGCGACAGTACCACGTGGTTCGTGGCTGAGAATAAAGTAAGTTGAATCAGGACCAAACCGCTTTGAAAAGTTAAGAGCCCGAAGCAGGGTGCTACGTTACTCTGCCATTTTCAGTATCAGCAGAAGTCTAGATTCTACCATGGTCCCAAGAATATACCACAAACTCTCCTGTCTGCCCTCCACAGCCATCTGAGACATTTCCCCCTCTGCCACTAAACCACAGAATCACAAGACGAGAGCCAGGAACTTAAAGCACTTCTAGGGCAAATCCCTTTGGGTGTTTTTTTTTTTAATATAATAATACATATCTATTAGAAAAACTTATTAGACATTTCTTAATATTTTATGAATATTTTCCATGTTATTATATAATTTCTGAAGACTAAGTTACATAAAAATTCTACCAAGTGCTTAATTGGTCACCTATGTTGAACACTTAGTCACTTCCAAATATTTTCAACTATTAAATAATCCTCCAAGGAACATGTTTGTACACAAGTTCTCCTGTATTTACAATTAATTCCAAAGGAAAGGACTTTAGAAGTATAACTCCAAAATAAAAAATTATAAACATTAAAGAAACGTTTTTTTATCGTCCAAAAGCTTACCCAAAGGCTATACATATTTGCACAGGCCCCTCATTTTACAAGGTAGAGAAAGGCCTACCCAAGGTCACCTGCTAGCTAGCAGCAAAGGCAGAATAACCAGACCCTGATTCCTAGCTAAGAATCCTCCCTCAGTAAACGACTGCTTTTACCACGTCACTCCAAGAGCCTAACAGGGCTGAGCTCCACAGGACAGCCTAACACGGCAAAGTGTCAGATAACCCTCCCAGGAAAAAGGCTGGTATCTCTCCACCTCCTGTCCACTAAATAGGGTTTTAAGTATTTCAGTTTAACTCTAACCCACCACTGATTCTCAACTCAGATAGAGTTTTCTTATAAAACATAAGCATTTAATTTGGCTTAATAAGTACATTTTATTTTTTTTTTTAAGAGTTTATTTTTAAGTAATCTCTACACCCAATGTGGGGGCTCAAACTTAAAACCCTGAGATCAAGTCACATGTTCTACCGACGGAGCCAGCCCAGTGCCCTTTGTTTTAAAAATTTTTTAAATAAATCTACATATAGATCCCTTACACTGCACACAAAAATCAACTCAAAATGGGTCAAAGATTGAAACCTAAGACCTGAAACCATAAACTTCTAGAAGAAAATATTGGATCTAAGCTCCTTGACATCAGTCTTGGCAATGATTTTTTTTTGGATTTGACACCAAAAGCAAAGGCATCAAAAGCAAAAATAAACAAAAGTGGGACTACACCAAACTAAAAGCTTCTGCAGAGGCAAAAGAAACCATCAACAAAATGAAAAGACAACCTATGAAACTGAAGAAAGTAACTGATAGAAGGTTAATATCCGGGGGCGCCTGGGTGGCTCAGTTGGTTAAGTGACCGACTCTTGGTTTTGGCTCAGGTCATGATCTCACAGTTTTGTGAGTTCAAGCCCAGCATCAGGCTCTGCAGTGGCGACGTGGAGCCTGCTTGGGAGTCTCTCTCTCCTCTCTCTCTGCCCCTCCCTGCTGCTTGCATGCTCTCTCTTTCTCTCTCAAAATAAATAAACATTTTTTTAAAGGTCAATATCCAAAACATAAAGAATTCAAGGGTGCCTGGGTGGCTTGGTCAGTTAGGCGTCCAACTTCGGCTCAGGTCATGATCTCACGGTTTGTGAGTTCAAGCCCTGTGTCAGGCTCTGTGCTGACAGAGCGGAGCCTGGAGCCTGCTTGAGATTCTGTGTCTCCCTCTCTCTCTGCCCCTCCCCCGCTCTGTCTCTGTCTCTCTGTCAAAAATAAACATTAAAAAATGTTTTTTAATTAAAAAAAAAAAGACAGTTAAACGTCTATAAGGCAATAAAGTATTTTCTTAAAGAAAAGATAAACTGGAGGAAAAATCTGCAACACATAACAAGGAATTAATAACCTCCTATAATCTTTACAAGGAATTAATAATCTATAATCTTTACATGCATATGTACATTTTTTTTGCATATGTACATTTTAAATGCTTGAAATAAATAAAATAACAAATATTTCCTCCAGAGAAATGGACTAGAAACACAAACAGGCAACTCATAAGAGAATGTAAATGTGGGAAGGCCAGCTGGTGCAGCCACTCTGGAAAACAGTATGGAGGTTCCTCAAAAAGCTAAAAATGGAACTACCCTACGACCCAGCAATTGCACTACTAGGCATTTACCCATGGGATACAGGTGTGCTGTTTTGAAGGACACATGCACCCCCATGTTTATAGCAGCGCTATCGACAATAGCCAAAGTATGGAAAGACCCAAATGTCCATCGGTGGATGAAAGGATAAAGAAAATGTGGTGTGGGGGCGCCTGGGTGGCTCAGTCGGTTGGGCAGCTGACTTCGGCTCAGGTCACGATCTCGTGGTCCGTGAGTTCAAGCCCCGCATCGGGCTCTGGGCTGATGGCTCGGAGCCTGGAGCCTGCTTCCAGTTCTGTGTCTCCCTCTCTCTCTGCCCCTCCCCCGTTCATGCTCTGTCTCTCTCTGTCTCAAAAATGAATAAAACGTTAAAAAAAAAAATTTAAAAAGAAAAAAGAAAAATGTGGTGTGTATACATGTATATATATACACATGTATGTATAGACATATATGTATATGTATATATATATACATGTATACGCACATATATACATATATATGTATACACACACCACACACACACACCACACACAACGGAGTATTACTTGGCAATCAAAAAGAATGAAATCTTGCCATTTGCAACTACGTGGATGGAACTGGAGGGTATTATGCTAAGTGAAATTAGTCAGAGAAAGACAAAAATCATATGACTTCACTCATATGAGGACTTTACGAGACAAAACAGATGAACATAAGGGAAGGGAAACAAAAATAAATAAAAACAGGGAGGGGGACAAAACAGAAGAGATTCATAAATATGGAGAATAAACTGAGGGTTACTGGAGGGGTTGTGGGAGGGGGGATGGGCTAAATGGGTCAGGGGCACTAAGGAATTTATTCCTGAAATCATTGTTGCACTATATGCTAACTAATTTGGATGTAAATTTTTAAAAATTAAAAATAAAATTAAAAAAAAGAATGCAAATGGCCAGTAATTATAGGAAAAATTCTTAATCTCACTACTAATCAAATTAAAGTAACAATAATGCCGTATTCGGCTATCAGACTGGCAAAGATAAAAAGGGACAATAGCAACTTATCATCCAATACATGGGGAAACCCCACATTCTTGCACTGTTCCAGAAGGAAATCTGGCAACGTGTACCATCATTAGTAAACTTTGAGAAACTTCCATAAAAGGCAAAGGGTTGCTTCACTTTAAGATATGACTTGGTGACCTGTGGCGCGGATGGCTAAGTGAAAGAGGCTGCCAGCCGACGAGGCTGGGACACAAGACCAGAATGATAAATTCATGCCGGAAACATGTTCAGCTTGAAACAAGAACGGGACATCAGGTGGTGACATCCTACAGGCAGTGGAAAGTCTGAAAGACTCAGGACAGAGGCCCAGCTGGAGACCCCAGTGTGAAGAGGGGCACCACGGGAGTGGAAGAGCTCACGAGAGAATCAGACGTTGAGCAAAATAAAATATGGTCAAGGGACGCCTGCCTGGATGGCTCAGTCAGAGGGGCATGTGACTCTTAATCTCAAGGTCATGAGTTCGAGTCCCGTGTTGGGAGTAGAGATTACTTAACTAAGTAAATAACTTAAAAAGTAAATAAATGGTCACGACTGTGCCTCAGAGAACACCAGCACTATTACAAAGAGAGAACAGTCACTAAAATGAGAACCGTGGCAGAATCACATGATGGCAAGCAAGGAAGGACAACTTGTCAGGAAGCTGCAGAGAGGTGAACGGCAGAGAAAAGGACGCGGCAAACAAGGAAGCAGGCCCCATCCTCACGGGGACCTCGGTGGAGTGGTGGAGCATGAAGAGTGAGATTACACTAGGAAAGTAAGTAGAAGTGGGGAACTAGAAACAGCCAAAGTACATTTCTTTTTCGGGAAGTTGAAGAAGTAAGAGAAATCGGAGGAATGGAGAAAGGGTAGATCTGAGGTGGTGGCATCCCCTCTCTGTTGATGACTCACGAAGAGGCAGTTATTTGCAGGCCGCAAGAAAGGAACAAGTGCACAGGGGACTAAAGACACAAGAAATAAAGAAGGCAAGGTTCTGAACAGTACAGGGGGCAGCTCGTTATAGACAGGAACATACCCACTTCTTCCGTGAGAAATGAAGGAAGGAAATAAGAATGAGCAAGAATGACTAGTAATCTAACTAACCTCTCTGAGTTTCGGGTTCCTGTCTGCAAAAACACCTAGTCTCATAAGACTGTTCTGAAGATCAAATGAGAGCACAGACTCTAAGTAACGGTAGCCGTGTATCTGTGTTACAAGTACATGCACGAATTAGCTAGATTGCAGAAATAAACCTGCTTCTAGAGTCTGACACCTAGTAACCTGCCTAATACCTGCCTACCTTGTCCTATGATCGCACTGTCACAGGAACCTCATACTTGGCCCTACCCATTCCACCCCTGCAGCAAGACAAAGAAATCACTATTCAGAGAATTCTTAGTGTGGTAAGCCCTAAAACAAGCCCAGACCTAGAGCATATGGAGGCAAGAATCAGGGTGGGACTCAGAATTAGGGGTCTGTGAGGAGGAAACGAGTTGAACAAGTTCTGCAGAGCACGTGACTTCAGCGGTTTCCCAGCTCTGTGCAATACAGAAGGGGAACAGACCAATGCCGGAACTGACGCTCCACACCATTGAGATTCAGTTCCTCCAGGAGCCGCTCCTCCGCTCCTCCGGTTACCACACCCGGCGTGCAGAGCAGATGCTCCCTCATGCCAGGGTTACTCGCGGCTGAAAACCTCCCAAGCTGGGCAGTCTTTCCTTGCAATTAGGATTCTACTAAGACCCTAACTTATCTAAGCACCATCCAGGCACTGGAAATACCTAGTAATTATAATACAGTGTGGCAGGAACAAGTCTTGAGAGAAACTAATGTATTCGATAAAGAACTCACCACCTGAAGAGGAAGGGAATTAGGGCTAGTTTCCCAGAGAAAATGACATTTAGGTCTTGAATGACTGGGGGGTGGGGGGGGGGGTAGTGTTTAGGTGGGGAGAACAAGTCATAGGCCAAGGGAAGAGAATACACAAACCTTCTGAAGGATCTGAAACAGGAATGAAATGATCAGATATAACTTGACAGATCACTCTAAGCAGTAGGGTGAGGAGGAGGAATGGGTAAGGATACACAGTCCTAAGAAGTACTGGCAGTAATCCAGGCAAGAAAGATTTATAAAGGCTTGTTTGCCAAGCCACGCAAGCACGTGAGAAACCTTGATAGTATCTGCTTTAAAAGAAACTTCTGAGTATAAATTAAGCCAATCTGAATAGCTATAGGAATGAATGAGAAACAGAAAAGAAACTTTTTCTTCTCCTCCTCCTCCTTCTCTTATTCATTTATTTAGAGAGTGAATGAGTGCACAAGCAGGGGAAAGGGGGGGGGGGGGAGGGGATGGAAGAATTCCAAGCAGACTTTGCACTCAGAGCACAGAGCCAGACTCAGGGCTCAAACCCATGAACTGTGAGATCATGACCTGAGCTGGTATCAAGAGTCAGATGCTTAACCGACTGAGCTACCCAGGAGGCCATTCTTCTTCAGTAATAACTTATTTAACCTAAACATCTCTGAGCAAATAATTTTAGTCTTTGCTAAATTGGATAAGTTATGTAAAGTCTACTTGTCAAAATTAGACGTCTAACTGTTATATTTCAAGAGTCCCCATTCTTACTGGGGTGATGGAAACTACACTATGGTAACAGTTGCACCATTCGATAAAGTTACTAAAACTCATTAAGTTGTACATTAAAAAATGGGAGACCTTTATGGCATGTAAATTATTACTTCAAAGAAGTTTTTCTAAAAAGTCCCTGCACTAACAGGATTAACTGCTGACTCCCAGACCACACCCTCAGATGCAGAGCCTGGCGAAACATTACCATGTTCGATCTACCCATCCATCTCTGCCACGTATCACAAAGCGTGAAAGACCTTTTAACCTTAAATGAACACAAAATCTTCAAACTGAGTTAGATGATACTAAGTCTCACCGGCTGCAGCCTAGTCATTGCCGGCCGGCCGTGAGCAGAACTTGGGGAAAGACACAGGTGAGAGTCCTCTAGGAGGCGGAAGACAGGTACCCATTTCCTTGCAAACTCGAGGCTCTGAGCCAGCCATCTCAGCCTACTGCCGCAGCTGCTAGAGCCCCGGAGACCAAGGAGAGCCTGTAGAGCAAGTACTAGGTCTGAAACTTAATTTTCAGACCTAGTACTTAGTGAGAACATGTCAGGAGAACGGGTTAACTGTCTTAATCATTAAGGACATAATCCTTGCCCTCTGAGGCTCACAGTATGTTAGGGAAGAGAAAAGTATAAGGCATTTATAACATATTATAAAGACAGGGGTGGGGAGGGACAGGTAGAAACACAAGAGAGGAGTACCTGACTCAGACCTAGGGTAAGGGTGGTGGGTGCTTCCTGGAGGAGGTGGATGCTACCTGAATTTACTTTCTTTTCTTTTTTTTAATTTTTTATTTTAGAGAGAAAGATCGACTGTGGGGGTTGGGGGAGGGTGAGAAGGTGTGGGGAAGAGGGAAGGAGAGAGAGCAGGAGAGAGAGGGGATGAATATATCCCAAGCAGGCTCCACACACAGTGTGGAGCCCCAAGGCAGGGTTCCATCCCACAACTGTGAGATCGTGACCTGAGCCAAAATCAAGAGTTGGGCACTCAACCGACTGAGCCACCCAGGGGCCCCTGAATTTACTCATAGATAGGCAATATATATACATAAGTCAAAATTCAAAAAGTATAAAAAGATACCCATTTAAAAGGAAGAAAATTTCATGAAATGGACAAGAGTGTCATATGCCACAGAGATTAAGAGAAGTACTGAAAATTTTATAATGGACACAACAATTAGGTCATCAGTCATTCCAGCAAGAGAAATCCGGTAGGGGAAAGAAGGGTACACAAACCACACCCACACAAGTTAGGATAAAGAAGTGGGTACGGGGAGTAAAGACAAGTTCTTCCTGAAGGAACAAAAGAAGGGATAATACAATAATCAGAGGAGGGTCTAGTATTAAGGGAATAGATCTGGAGTGGGTGAGGATGTTTATGTGCTTCGGAGAAAAGAATCAACAGGAAAAAGTTTAAGTTATAGTTAAGAAAACCATCCTGGAAAGGGTGCCCGGGTGGCTCAGTTGGTTAGGCGAATGACTTCAGCTCAGGTCATGATCCCACGCTTGTGAGTTTGAGCCCCGCGTCGGGCTCTGTGCTGACAGCTCAGAGCCTGGAGCCTGCTTCAGATTCTGTGTCTTCCTCTCTCTCTGCCCCTCCCCCCCTCAAAAATAAATAAACATTAAAAAGAAAAGAAAAGAAAACAATCCTGGAATATGAACCCTAGAGGACAAAAAGGAATATGATCCAGACCACACATAGAAGATGGAGTCTTAGGAAGAAAGATATTTCTCCCATTGCTACAGGGAAGGTCAAGCTGCCATGTTAAATAAGATGGGATAAATTTGTTAGGGCCAGAGAAATTGAGAGAGTTCGTAAAGAGGGGTCATCAAGCTGTAATATGGGAAGCTAAGGATGGAGACGACTACTAAGAATAAAGATTTGGTAAGAGCTTTTTGATTGGCCTTCCCCATCTGACAATTCAAATGTTACTTTCAAAAGTCACCTCCTCCATGCACTCTTCCATGATCTACCCTTGGAAATAATCTCTCCTTCCTCCAAACTTCCTCTAAACTTTCCACTGGCACTTTGTACCTCTTTATCTCTTAATATAGTTATTTAAGTACCTAAGGGTGGAATCCTTTTCTGATTTACCTTTCAAGTACAGTGCTCAAAAAATAACTGCTGAATAACAAACTGTTCTTTCCCTCTTGCTTAAGGACCATAGCACTGGTCTCAATTATAACCAAGTAATAATAAAAAAAATCATCCTAAGCTCTCATCCCACAATGCTGAAATTCTCTTAACCACCCCAACCCCACGCTCCACACAGCTTTGCACCAACTTAACTGAATATTACTGAGCAGCTACTTTGTGAAAAGCACTGTGGAAGGAGTGCTCCTGGGTACCGAAAAGTAGAAAAAGGCAGTCTCACCTCTAAAGGAACACAAAAAATGTGTATATTTCTGCTTTCCCTTCTTGCCTATCTGATTTCAGCTTATCTTGCAAAGCTCAGCCATAAAATAATCTTTCCCTCATCTAAACTCTCACACATTTAACTGCATCGTTTCACTGGCAATCTTATATTGTCTTGCGACATTAGTTAGACCTTCCAACCTTTGATGTTAGGTAACTTTTTTTTTTTTTTTCAAATGGTGATGCCCTATCTGTCCAATTAATCTGTAACGCCCCTATGGACAGGACTGGGTTAATAAGCATTTGCCATTTGCCATCTTCTCCAGTTCTATATTAGAGAGTCCTGCACAATGAGGAACCACAAATGCTTTCTACCTGTTTTATTTTATTGGAAGTGCTTTTCCCAACTGGTTTAACCATGCCAAGGGAAAAAAAAAAAAATTGAGCAATAGAATGTTATCACTTAAAATAAAAATACCTTTGGGGCACCCGGGTGGCTCAGTAGGTTAAGCATCTGACTTCGGCTCAGGTCATGATCTCACAGTCTGTGAGTTCGAGCCCCACATCAGGCTGTGTGCTGACAGCTCAGAGCCTGGAGACTGCTTCAGATTCTGTGTCTCCCTCTCTGCCCCTCCCCTGCTCAAACACTCTCTCTCTCTTTCTCTCTCAAAAATAAACATTAAAAAAAAAACCAAAACCTTTGAATAACACAGGAGATGAAAATAAAAATTGTTTGAAGTAACTCGAGAAAGTACTTAGGTTAGAACATAATCTTCCATCAACTGTTACATAGTCTATGCTTGAAAATCTTCTGCAACATGGATTTTTCCAAAGCAGATCTTTTATTTTTTTGAAATTTCTTATTGCTATAAAGTTCTTCCTCAAATTATGCAGATTTCCATTGCCTGGTTCTGTTCCTCTGGTACCACACATGATAAATTGAACCCCTCTTCCATATTTCAGATCTTTTAATAATAATAGGCAAAGTGTTAACAGTTGAATGAATTCCTATACTGGGTGAAAGATTGCACTTCTGAGATTCTATGTTTCTATAGTCCCCCTGAATCTTGTCTCCATATTAAATACTCTCAGTCCTTTCAAGGATTTCTCATACATCATAATTTATAGACCTTTTACCATCCTGGTCAAGCTGATTCAACATGCACGAGTCCTTGAACAATAACCATGTCTCAACCAATGCACCAACACCCACTGATGGGGTTCCTCACTCTCTAAGGATTCTGATCTATCAGCAATGCCTGCTGTGGGTGTGAAAGAATCCCATCACACAACTATCACCCTTGCTCTAGACTATCAAGGTCCCTTTTAAGGTATGGCCTCCAGACCTGAAGATGAACTTGTTAGCCTCTGATGAGTACAGAGGACAAAGGGACATATACCACATTTCTATTAATGAACTGGTAAACAACACAGATTTGTTTCATTGTGTTCTTTTTTCCTACTAATGCTATTGCCATAAATGCTGCTACTCTATCCTGTACCTAAACACTCCATTTTTGAACCCCAATATAGGATGTCACATTTATTACTATTAAATCTCATTAGATTCAGGGTATTTTGAATGCAGAACTTGTCACGAAGTGTATTAACCATCCCTCCAGCAACAAGCCAAACTCAAATTTAATCAATACACATCACTGATAAGCCCCAAGAAAAATGTTTTATCTGTAACATGCCCTAGAGAGCTTTCTTTGAACTTAAAACCTAGCAGCTCCTTTTATCATTGAGATAAAATTCATATAACATAAATTCACCACTTTTAACCATTTTAAAGTATGCAATTCAGTGTTTTTTAATATACTCAAAATGTTGTGCAACCACCATGACTTTAATTCCAGAAGATTTTCACCACCCAAAGAGAAAGCTCGCGCCCATTAAGCAATTACTCCTCATCTAGCAGCTCTTTTTGAATATGGTTTATTCAACTGGCTACAAATCTTAATTACCTTACAATCTAGTCCACATTTGTCAAACCTGTCACTAATGTATCACAAGACACACTTGCAAATGCCTTACTGAAATCTAGACATTACTGTGTTTCTCTGATTCACCAATCTGGTGACGCTGTCGTCAAAGAGGAAATGATCTTAATGTGACAGAGCTTGTCTCAGAAAGCCCTGGTTGACTCCTAAGCATCACTTGTTTCCTAAGTGCTCATCTACTTGACAATATGCTAGGAATTCTGCCCCAGACTAATTCGTTAGACTAGAATTTATGATTATCTTCTTTTCCTTTTTAATAATTAATACATTTGCCCTCCTCTACTTTTTTAAGTTTATTTATTTTGAGAGAGAGAGAAAGCTCAAATGCACATGCACACATGCACTCACGAGGGCAGGGCAGAGAGAGAGAGAATCCCAAGCAGGCCCTGTAATGTTTGCACAGGGCCCAACATGAGATCACGACCTGAACCAAAACCAATAATCAGATGCTCCATCAACTGAGCCACCCCAGGTGCCCCACCCTCCTCCACTTTTAAAAACCACACTCCAGTTCTGCACAATGCCTTAAAGATCACTGATGACAGTTTAGCAATTATACCTACCCAGTTAGTACAGTAATGGCTTCAATTTAAGCTCTCTAAGCTGACAACATTAGAACTCAAAGAACAGAAAGAAACTACAGATAAAACCTATAACAGTTGAGAACTAACCAGGAACATGTTCCAAATTTTCACTTGAAATAGTCCCTCAAATCCATTATTCTGAAACAAAAAGAGTGCTTCCCAAACCAGTGTACTCTGGAACACTAGTTCTAAGCAAGAAAGTCTGTGAGAAGAGTCTGAGAGGAAACGAGGGGTGAGAAATCCTGCTTACACTCTCTTCTCCCTTTGAGATTCGGAACTTACAACCCACGATAAAAAGCCTATAGAACCCACCAGTCAAATCTAGTCAGCCACAGTTTCCAAATCCCAAACTGTATTCTCCTTTAACACAAAGAATAAACTGCGTTACTTTGGCAAGCTGATTCATCTCATCACAGTCTGTATGCCAAAGCTGTTAATCCAAAACCTGTTTTCTCAATGCCAACTTCATTACACACTGATTAGTCGTTTATGGCATAATACAACCTGCTTCAAAGTACTCTGGAAAATTCTAGCCAGTTTCTCTAAAATGGTATTTTTATGTTTCAAAAATCGCAACAGTTGGAAGAGCCTGGGTGGCTCCTTCGGTTAAGCATCCGACTTCGGCTCAGGTCATGGTCTTCCAGTTCATGAGTTCGAGCCCCACATCGGGCTCTCTACTGTCAGCACAGAGCCTACACTGGATCCTCTGTCTCCTCTCTCTGCTCCTCACCCACCTGCGCTCTCAAAAAATAAACATTTTTTTTAAATCTCAAAAAATTTTAAAGTAAATAAATAAGTCTCAACAGCTGAACCTGCCTTGTTCTGAAAAAAAATTAAGATCTCAATTCAAAGACTAGACAGCAAGGCAAACTACACATAACATCTCATCAGAGAGTCATTGTTGATGCTCAATATGTATTATCCAAACATCTAGAGAAAATAAGTAAATAAAGCAGGATCTCTACTTTAGTCCTCATACCAAAAAAATTCAAAATGGATCAAGGGGTTACATGTTAAAACTCTTTACATCCTAAAAATACTAGAAGAAAACACAGAGGAATGTTTTTGTATGGCACTGGTATAAATGACTCTAAAAAGGACATAAAGCCAAAAATCTAAAAATAAAAAAAAATTGGGGCGCCTGGGTGGCTCAGTCGGTTAAGCGTCCGACTTGGGCCCGGGTCACGATCTCGCAGTCCGTGGGTTCGAGCCCCGCGTCGGGCTCTGGGCTGATGGCTCAGAGCCTGGAGCCTGCTTCCAATTCTGTGTCTCCCTCTCTCTCTGCCCCTCCCCCGTTCATGCTCTGTCTCTCTCTGTCCCAAAAATAAATAAACGTTAAAAAAAAAAAAATTAATAAAATCAAACATGTTTTAAAATTCTAAATTGTTAAAAATAATAATAAAATGAAATTCTAAATTATTTTAAAAACCTTAAAGTCAAACTTAAAGGACAAACTGGATTCTTTTCAGCACATGTAGCATCCAAAGCATCAATCCCCTCAATATATAAACAGCTCTTACAAATCAGTAAGAAAAAACTCAACAGAAAAATGAGCAAAGGGTTCTACCAAAACAGTTGGCAGAAAAGGAAATACAAATGGCTCTTAAACAAAGATCCTCAGGAAACCTGGCTGCCTCTGTCAGTAGAGCATGCAACTCTTGATCTCAGGGTAGTAAGTTCAAGTCCTACACTGGGTGTGGAGCTTACTTAAAAAAATAAATTTAAAAAAAAGTTAAATTAACAAAAAAGTTGTTCAGCTTCACTCAGAATTAGATAATCTGAAAATGAAACTACAATGAAACACCATTTTCACCTATGAAATTCTCAAATATTAAAAAAACTATAATACTGCAGGTTGATGAAATTATGGGTAAAGCAGCCCTCTTATACATTACGGATGGTACAACTTCCAGACCAAATTGACAATATTTATCAAAACTGGGGCACCTGGGTGGCTCAGTCGGTTAAGCATCCAACTTCACCTTAGGTCAAGATCTCACGGTCTGTGAGTTCGAGCCCTCCGTCAGACTCTGTGCTGTCAGCTCAGAGCCTGGAACCTGCTTCAGATTCTGTGTCTCCCTCTCTCTCTACCCCTCACTGGCTCACATTCTGTCTCTCAAAAATAAATTTTTTTTTAATTAAAAAAAAAAAAAACTAAATGCACACATTCCCTTTGACTTAAAAATCCCACTTTTAGAAATTTATCCTACAATACCCCCAAGTGCGAGATGACATACATACAAAGTTGCTAACTACAACACTATAATAGCAAAAGCTGGGGTAAAATATGCACTGGTAGGTTCAATCTATACACTGAAAAAGTATGCAACTGTGAAGACAAAAATGAGGTACTCATGTGGAGTCAGTTATGAGATGGAAAGCAGAATATGACAAGGAAATAAGTGACTAGGATTTATATGCATTGAATAATGAAAGACACATATTCATAACTGTGGTTCCAACTGGGGAAAAACGGAATGGCTGGGACACAGACTTTTTTTTCACTATATATCCTAGCATAGCCTCTAAGTATCATGTTCATGTATTATTGATTTTTTTTAATGATTAAAAATAAAATTTTAATTAAAAAAACTAAAATCTGGCTAAGAATATTTTTGTGGGACTTCTCAAGTTTTTAAAGGAAATCCCCAAGGTCAAACCACTGCTGGGCACCACCTTTTCAATCAATGATTAAGAAGCATTGTCCAAACTAATGACATAACAGTATGCCTTCAGAGCAGAAAAACATTTTGTTACAATAGTCCTGGCAAGTAGTAAGTAACTTTTGTTTCCTTTTAGCTTATCTAGAGGTCATCTGATATGTATGTGTTATCTGTAATGAAATGATCTGCTCTTCTGTAAGGCTTTTTTGTATTTAAATTTTATTTTTATATCATTTTTCTATCTTCAATAATCACAGGTTTTTTCCTCCTTCTTTTCAATTTTTCCTCTTCTAATTTTGTCTCATTCCCTCCTTTGTACTTTAGTTCCTTCTGCTTCAGTTTGTAGGAACACTAACCCTATTCAAGAAAATATCTTGGGGCTCCTAGGTGGCTCAGTCGGTTGAGTGTCGACTTTTGGTTTCAGCTCGGGTCATGATCTTACGGTTCGTGGATTTGAGCTCCACATTGGGCTCTGTGCTGACTGCATGGAGCCTGCTTGGGATTCTCTATCTCCTTCTCTCTCTGCCCCTCCCCAACCAAGCCTCCCTCCCCCTGTCAAAAATAAATAATTTTTAAAATATATACCTTGTTTTTTATGTTGCAGATTAATAATCCCTAGAAGCAGGTGGATAATTTCTACCTTATGGATAATACCTATCACAATAATAGTTACTTCCCTTCTACTATAAAAGTCTCACAATTTTTCCTAAAGCCAGAGTCCTCTTAGTTCCCAAACATCTGCCCCAACAGAAGCCAAGCCCTGGGCTGGCAGCTGCCTCTCCAATGCTCCTTCTGCTTTTCGTTATGATTTCCAATGAGTCAACAGGAAGGTATTCTGAGTAAAGAAGAAATAGAGGCCTTTAGACAGGACTTTCCTCCACCCACAACACCAAAAAATACAGTTCTTGCCAAACGATCCGAGGCAATTTCCAATCCAATTTGCCACTCCTGTCTGCATGAGGTCATTATGTAAAAAACAAGCAATGGGGAAGAAGACATGCCTTTCTAGGCGGAATCACAAGCAAATCCCAGGTTATGAACATGAAAGCCAAACCAGAACTCTCTGGCCTCCCCAGAGTCACCGTATTCAACTACATCACCTCTGCTGTAACCGCTCCCCCTTCCAAAGAAATCATCTTACCGAGCGGGAGTTAGGTCAAAAAAGTTAAACATACACATTTATCACAGATACCTATAAAAATCACTTAGCTAAGATTTTACATTTGCTGTATTTAAGATTTTACTTTAAGTAATCTCTGCACCTACCGTGGGGCTCCAACCCACGACCCCAAATTCAAGAGTTGCACGCTCCACCGACTGAGCCAGCCAGGCACCCCTATGTTTACTACATTTCTTTTTTTTTTTTTTAATTTATTTTTTTTAATGTTTATTTATTTTTGAGACAGAGAGAGACAGAGCATGAACGGGGGAGGGTCAGAGAGAGAGGGAGACACAGAATCTGAAACAGGCTCCAGGCTCTGAGCGGTCAGCACAGAGCCTGACGCGGGGCTCGAACTCACGGAGTGTGAGATCGTGACCTGAGCCAAAGTTGGCCGCTTAACCGACTGAGCCACCCAGGCGCCCCACTACATTTCTTATTAGCATGAATAAATCTTTCACCAATCAACAAACATTTAACAGCTACTTATGTACGTCCATCACTATCTTTAGCTCTTCAGTAAATAAAACAAGTATAAGACAAAGTAAAAAAAATAAAAAAGTCCAACACTAGTTAGACACAAAGCTACGGGACAAATCAGAGAACGGTCCTCACACAGTCAGAGTGGCAGGCAAAAGACTCTGCAGTAAGTGGGCAGGCTTGCCCATCAGACAGGTAGGCAATTAACACCTGTGGGAACCAGCTGACTTAATGGTGGACTTCAATGTCGCCCCTTCTGTGCCTATAGAGGTCAACAGCACTAGTGTCGAGTTGGGCTTGAACCCCACAGACAGTTACAAGGCCAGCAGACAAGCGATACTAATTCATTTTTTCCCCTCTTCAAAATAAAAATAATGCCCATCTCGCAGTAATGTTGTGTGTAAAGTACTTAATTACAGGCAGTTACTGCCGCTGTCATTATTTTTAGAAGCAGTGGTACTGCAGCAGCAAACTTGCCAGGTCTGGGCACTTGCCAGAACTGAAATCCGGCTCTGCCACTCACTAGACGGGCAAGTCAGCCTCTCCAAGCTTTGCTTTCTTTTCTGTTAAATGCAGATAAGAATAAGCACCTCTTTAAGAAGAGCTAATCACCCGA
This sequence comes from Prionailurus bengalensis, assembly GCF_016509475.1. Classification (NCBI taxonomy): domain Eukaryota; kingdom Metazoa; phylum Chordata; class Mammalia; order Carnivora; family Felidae; genus Prionailurus; species Prionailurus bengalensis. The sequence continues at coordinate 5,202,589 of NC_057355.1, read as the reverse complement.
ATCAGCTAATCAGCTAATGCATACCAAGTGCTTAGCACAGCGCCTCGCATATAAGTGCTCAATACACGGTATTGATAATGACAGTGAAAAGGCAGAGGAACACCACGATCTCGATCTCGGGGCAGACAGAACAATGTTCTTCATCTTTTTTTTTTTAATGTCTATTTACTTATTTTGACAGAAGAGAGACAGAGCTCGAACAGGGGAGGGGCAGAGAGAGGCAGAGAATCCCAAGCAGGCACTGCACTGTCAGTGCAGAGTCCGACGTGGGGCTCGACCAAAGGAGCCACAAAATTGTGACCTGAGCGGAGATCAAGAGTTGGAGGTCTAACCGAATAAGCCACTCAGATGCCCCAGACAAAATATTTTATATCATGATCTCCTGGCAAATTGCAGGCTTGAGTTTTGGGTTGGTTTTGCTTTTTTGGGTTTTTTTTGGGGGGGGAGGGGGGTGTTTGTTTCCCTTTAACTGTTGTAAAAGTATTTGAAGTATTGAGATTTCTATAATAAAATGCCTTATTGTAAAATAACAATTCTTCCCAACATAGAATTTTAAGAAAAAAATTTCAAAACAACATTCAAGCTTAAGCAAGCAAACTTTCTCTTCAAAATAAAACATTAACCAGATCTTTCATTTATATGTTTAAGATTTTTGATTCATGTTCTGTCAAAGCACAGGGATCAATCGGAATAGCAGGAGCTCATCTCGAAGAAAAACCAAGCGGCACAGTCCTGACTGGATCAGGTGGGACACAGAACTTGTGCACTCGAGTGGCACTTCACTCAGTTTGCTCAAAGATATGGTCTCTAAGCAACCAGGTCCCAAATTTTAAACAAACAGTCCCAGTCATATGAATCACTTCCGAATGGTCTCACTTTGCCTACCAGCACTTTCTTACACAAATACTTCCTGCGAGGGGGTTATTTAGCAGTCTCAATTGGAAATAACCAGAAGCCATCAAATACCACATGGCTTAAAAATGTTCAGAATAGGTCCTGCTACCAACAGATATCCCCAAATCGCTAAACTGTGAAGCAGAAGAAATTCTGCAGAAATCAGAGACGGGTCATCATGCAAAGCCAGAAAATTAAATTCCTAGAACATGCCAACTTAGGCCCCCAAATACATTTTTCCTATTCTTTCACTGGAAACATTAAAATATACAAACACGATTGTTACTCTGACTCTAAGACTAGAAGAAATAAATGCCAAATTCAGTCAAATAAATAGCCCACTTAGCCCAATTAGACTTTCCCAATCTTGATGGGGGAGCAATCTATACAGTTAGCTGGCCTCTTAACACTGGTTTCCTGTGGTCACACCCACTCTGAGACTTACTGAAACTAAGGGGAACTGCTAAAGTATTCAACCCAACTCTTGGCTCCAGCCTCCTTTTTTCCACCTGAAAAGAATGCTATATGTGTCACACTATTCTCCATGAACTAGAGACCATTAAATCTATTAACAAGAATAGAGAGGGAAAAGAAATGAACAATCCAAAATGAAAACTGCAATAAGACAAAGAAACTACCATTAACAGAACCAAAGGGGAAAAAACCAAGACAGTAGAAAAATCCAGTAAATCAAAAGATAGATGTGGGACACGTATCTAGTCCTGATTTAACATAAACAGACAAAATGGAGAATAGCCATAAAACAAACTACAGAGATCTAACCTACCAACAGGTACCCCAAGACGGAACTAATGAGTCAGAACTAATTATTAAAGGTACAACTCCTTAGAGCTAAAACAAACAAAACACAAAACAAAAACAAACAAACCAGAAAGATAATATAAATCAAGAGTCTTCACATTACAGGCAAAATTACTAAGCCAACATCAACTCTAACATATAACTCGAGGAAACTTTAAGAAAGAAGAACTCCACAAGTTTCAAATCATGGAAAATTGTGAGGCCAAAACAAAACAGAAAAAAGTCATTTGTCATGGAGCTAAAATCAAGCCAGCTTTAGATGTTCCTAAGTTCTACACATTTTCTCAAGAAAAATGAAATATAGTTTACCATAAAAGAATAAAGAGTGTAGAAATAGAACTGTACTTAATTTAATATTTGACAAAGTAGACATCGATTGCTAACAGGTTGTAAAAAGATTATTTTTAGGTGACAGAATAACTTAGGGGCTCCTGGGTGACTCAGTTGGTTAAGCACCCAGCTTCAGCTCAGGTCATGATCTCGAGGTTTGTGGGTTCCAGCCCCACGTGGGGCTCTGTGCTAACAGCTGGGAGCCTGAAGCCTGCTTCAGATTCTGTATCTCCCCTCTCTCTCTGCTCCTCCCTCACCTGTGTGAGCTCGTGCTCTCTTTCTCAAAAATAAGTATTTTTGGGGGTGCCTGGGTGGCTCAGTCGGCTAAGCGTCCGACTTTGGCTCAGGTCACAACCTCATTTGTGGGTTGGAGCCCCACGTCGGGCTCTGTGCTGACAGCTAGGAGCCTGGAGCCTGCTTCGGATTCTGTGTCTCCCTCTCTCTCTGACCTTCCCCATTCATGCTCTGTCTCAAAAATAAATAAACATTAAAAAAATTTTTTTTTAATAAAAAAAAAAGATAAGTATTTTTTTAAAAAGGCAACAAGAGGGATTTTTTTTTAAATGACAGAATAATTTGCATAAAATTTATTTATTTTGAGTGTGAGGGTGCAAGCAGGGGAAGGGCAGAGAGAGAGGGGCAGAAAGAGAGGGGGAGAAAGGGAGGGGAGGGAGAGAGAGAGAGAGAAAGAGAGAGAGAGAGAGAGAGAGAGAGAATCCCAAGCAGACTCGTGCTATTGGCACAGAGCCCAATGAGGGGCCGATTTCACGAGCCCATGACCCATCAGATCATGAGCCCAAATCAAGAGTCAGATGCTTAACTGACTGAGCCATTCAGGCACCCCTAAAATGACAGAATAATTTACAAACACCATGAGATTTAAAGACTTAGATTCCTAACAAAAATTAAGCATTAAATTGAAAAAAGCTAACAATATAAGACTTCACATTTTAGCACGGCTTTGGAGAATTTGAACTATGGCTTTGAATTGATCAAAGAAATTGCAAAGAGAAAGACTAACATTTGAATTGCATAAAATTGAAAACTGCTGTACAGGGGCACTTGGCTGGCTCAGTTGGTATTGTGTGTGACTCTTGATCTCACGGTTGTAGATTTGAGGCCCGCGTTGAATGTGGAGATTACTTAAAAATAAAATCTTAAAGAAATTTAACAAAATTAAAAAATAAAACTTCTGTACAGTGAAAAACCAAAATGGCAAATCAAGAGAAAATATTGGTAGCAAATGCAACAGGAGGTTGACCATATTACAAGAGAGCTTATGAAAGTTAACATCATGACTCTATTAGACAACCTCATCCACAATGTGAATAAAATTGATAAACAAGTACATGGGAAAAATGTTTAAACTTTCCAGCAATCAAAGCAATATCATTTTAAACTGGAATAAGCCTAAATAAATTATGAATGTTATGTAACCACTGAAAATAGTAATTAAGATATAGCAATTAAAAGATCTAAATTTGTGAATACAACTATCTAAAAATTATCTACAACTTTTCCTTTTACTCAGGCCCTTTCTTTTTTCTTTATTATAAAATTCATGATCATCGTAAAAAGCATTTTAAATCTACCGAAGAGCACTAAAATAAAAAGGAAACGTCTTGGGGTGCCTGGGTGGCTTAGTCAGTTAAGTATCTCTTGGTTTTGGCTCAGGTCATGATCTCACCATTGGTGGGTTCGAGCCCCGAGTTCAAGCCTGCTTGAGATTCTCTCTCTTCCTCCCTCTCTCTCAAATAAATAAACATTTAATGGAAAAAAAAAAAAAAAAAAGGAAAAGTCTTCTCACACCCTCCACCCTGACTCCCTAGAGGTATCTTCTTATTTCTGGAGTTTCCTGTGAAACACAAGCTTAAATCTGAAGTGAAAAAACTAAGGCTACAAACCTTTAGGACTTTGAAAGTGCCCAGAAAATTCTCCAGAAAAGTTTACTAATGCCTCATCACCTTTATGTTAAATCTGCTTTTGCCCCAAGGGCCAGGATAAAGAATACATTTACCCAGTGTCCACTGCATTTCGGCCACTATGCCAGGCACTTAAGCCCTCACAGCACCTCCAGAAGATGAGTAGTATCTCCATTCTGCAAAGCACAAATTTAGGCTCACTCCCTCAAGTTAAACAACTTGCTAAACCAGAATCAGAAATCACACCTGCCCAAACTGAAAATCCTCACTCTTTTCACTTCGCGTATCCCAACAGCCAAGTTTTTTAAAACATTTCAGGTTTGTTTGTTTGTTTTATTTTTTTTAATGTTTATTTTTGAGAGAGAGAGAGACAGAGAGAAAGACAGAGCATGAGCAGGGGAGGGGCAGTGAGAGAGGGAGACATACAGAAGCTGAAGCAGGCTCCAGGCTCCGAGCTGTCAGCACAGAGCCCGTCGCGGGGCTTGAACTCACAAACCATGAGATCATGACCTGAGCTGAAGTTTGGACGCTTAACAGACTGAGCCACCCAGGTGCCCCAAATGTTTCAGGTTTTTTAAATGTCTGTTTTAATTAATTATAAGTATTATGAGATTACAGTAGTATGACTTTTCTTAGTACCAAAGATAGCTGACTGCCTAATACATACCAGATTACTCTCCATATTTCTTCATTGTAAATTTTGCTGAGTGTCTCAGCTACACCAGAGGGTAAAAAGCAGTAAAATGCTTTTCTGACCACAGTAGGAACTAATCCTTCCGTGTGTGCAAAAAGCACTCTTAGTTTGAACAACTTTAACAAAGGCACTTTTAAATGCAACCAACTTCTTACCTCTGAGTCTATCCAAGGCAGGTACACCAAGGTAAGTTTCAGAAAATAGAAGTGAGGTTTTCCAACTGTATCATCATTTTCAGAGTCAAGACTAAATCCCACCCCATACTTCACCTTGCTAATTATGAATACATGAATGTACCCGGCTTGTAGTCCCAATGTGCCATTAAGCAGCTATATCTATGTGACCCTCTGACTCACAGAGGGTCTCATGAGGCAATTAAATTAGTTTTCCCATCTGTAAAAGGAAAACATAGGCCAACCTCCTAAAAAATGAAGGGATATTCCTCCACTTGAGAATTGTAGAGGCTGATGGGCAAGGTGTTGTTCTTCTGAATCCCCTCACCTACCCTTTTTTTTTTTTCTTGCCCAATCTTAAATATCTTTAACTTGCGTTCATGATCATGGTGTGCCAGCCTGGATATATCCAGATGTTACTGAATTCTGCTCCCAGGTAGAGATCTAAAGAGCCCATCCTAGAAAATGTTCAATCCCAACAACAAAGTCATATGCACAAAAGAGAATTTGTTCTCAAGAACTGATTTTTTTCCAAGACACTGTTTCAATTCCCCTAAATTACAGAAGGAAGAGTGCCTGTTTAGTGCCATGCTCTTGTTAACAACGCGAAGTCTCTGCCAGTCTCCAACCAGCCAGAGCCCTGCTTTCCCTTCTACACGGGGCTGGGGGTATGTTTTGGGGGGGGGGGGGGGGCAGGCCCTGCCCCTTCAGGTAGGGTATGGACACAGCAAGAGAAAGGTGGCCCATGACAGGTCTTGAAAGGGCATTACAGCAAGCCTCTGAAAGAAGGGACCCTTAACCTTCAACCCCAGAGAGTGCTGGGATTAACTTTCTTCCTGTGACCTTTAAACTAACTGAATTTTCTCCTGTTTCCATTTATACATTCTCCTCACTGCAGACTACGCGTCCTGCCCGGCCTGATATGTTCTCTTCCTGGGTCTGTTCACGTGAACATTCTGATCCTTCTCTGTATCACTTTCTCCTCTCCAAGACCTGAGCGCCTAGTGTAGCTCACATATTTACACTTCGCCTCTCTCAACTAAGTGAAAATGCTAGTCGTCTCTACCATACAGCTATTCCACAGACCAAACAAATGTGAAGACAATCAGAACAGGCAAAAGATCAAAATAAACCCCCATTTTGGGGCGCCTGGGTGGCTCAGTCGGTTAAGCGTCCGACTTCAGGTGGGGTCATGATCTGACTGTGAGTTCGAGCCCCGCGTCGGGCTCTGTACTGACAGCTCAGAGTCTGGAGCCTGCTTCGGATTCTGTGTCTCCCTCTCTCTCTGCCCCTCCCCTGCTCATGCTCTGTCTCAGAAATAAATAAAAACATCAAAAATTGTTTTAAAAATAAAAATTAAAAAATAAACCTACATTTCAAGTCCTTGGTCTGTTCTGCAGCTCGTAACAAAAAGCCCTGAATCCTCAGATATTTCATTAAAATAGTAACTTAATTTCCATATTAAAGCTACTCTCCAAAAAATAGGGAAAAGCAGAATCTATTTTCTTACTCCCAATCACTCTAGGTGCACACTTTTACGGAATCACTCCTAAATTTTCCCACTTAACCTTTCAGGGAAACATAAACCCACGGCACACCCTCATTTCTCTACAAACACCCCTACACTCCCTGTCTCCACACATTCATCTTCACCCTCTCTACACAATCTCCTCTCTTCCCAGGGAAGAGCTCTGTTACAGGTACGGGAGAAAATGGAGTGCCCTGGGATACACAATGGAGCCACTGTACTTGAAGGTGGAGCTTCCAGGGGGAGGAGTATCAGTACTAGAAATAGAACCGAAGAGGGAAACCTTTTCTCTCCTGGATCTCTCTGATCTTTCTTCCTGGACTTGGAAGGGGTGTAAATTCCAGACCTTGGGGCTCCTCCAACTCAGGAGGGGTGGAGGTTATGAAGGAAACAGGATGGGGGCCGATCCAAAAAGGAAAACTGGGCTTGCGCTAGAGGGGAAAGTGGGGCGCCAACAGCACACGGGGACAGCCCAGCTCACCAGGGTAGAAAACACAACGGGAGCTAAAGCCCCAGCTACGACGGGAGAGCATGTGATTTGTCCGTGGTTTACCTCAAACACTTTTTAAGGGTGGCAGCAGCCGCTTCATACGGCCAGTAGGGATCCCAGTCTTCTATTCTCTGCAGAGCACCCCAGGCTTCTTCCTAGCCCCCTCTGGTAGTAAAATCTAAATAAATACATGCTCCCAACTTGATTTTCTAATCAAAGCTTTCAACAACAACCACCACCGCATCCTGGGATTGCCTCCCTAAAATAAATCAGGCACACTTCCACGATGCCAGGCCAATAGGACAATACGCCACGATTATACCCTCCCTTATAACCCGAAGCATAAAAAATAAAGAGTATCACCAATGTCTCACTTCCTCGGTCACTTCCTAAGTATGCAAAAGTAGCCAACTAAAAAACACTGCAGGTGATCATGGATGTTAAAGGAAATGGGCTACTTTTCTATTCTGGAAAAAACACCTCAGAGGGACACCTGAGCGGCTCAGTCGGTTAAACGTCTGACTCTGGATCTCAGGGTTGAGGGAAAACTCCCGACAGAAAAGAACGGCCCTAGAGCAGATGGAAATGAGCAGACAGAATACGCAAAGAAGGAAATGTGATAGAAAGCACCATTCTCGTCAGGCTATCATAACGCAGAGCTCTAAAACTATTTTAAATCTTGCTTCTCGGGCGCCTGGGTGGCTCAGTCGGTTGAGCGTCCGACTTCAGCTCAGGTCACGATCTCACGGTCCATGAGTTCAAGCCCCGCGTCGGGCTCTGGGCTGATGGCTCAGAGCCTGGAGCCTGCTTCCGATTCTGTGTCTCCCTCTCTCTCTGACCCTCCCCCGTTCATGCTGTCTCTGTCTCAAAAATAAATAAACGTTAAAAAAAAAAAATTAAAAAAAAAAATCTTGCTTCTCAACTAAGGGGGAGCCCATCAGAACCACCAGAACCATTTAAAATATATAGGTGTAGGGGCACCTGGTGGCTCGGTCGGTTGAGTGTCCGACTCTTGATTTTGGCTCAGGTCATGATCTCACAGTTCATGGGTTCGAGCCCTGCATCAGGCTCTGTGCTATCAGTGCAGAGCCTGCTTGGGATTCTTTCTCTCCCTCTCTCTCTGCCCCCACCCCATGCTCACTGCTCGCTCTCTCTCTCAAAAAATAAATAAACCTTAAATAAGATATACAGGTATCTGGACCTTCCAGACCTACAGAATCAGAGTCTCTATGGTAAGGCCGAGATATCTGTATTTTTAAGTTCCCCGGGTGACCTAATGCACACACTTGGTTGAGAACCACTGCACGACTGACTTTCAAAAAACTAATCTTCAGTCAAGAAAACTACAAGTAGACCATGCAGACTCAGGCTTCAGCTTCCTCACTGACATGAAATGGTTAAAGTGGAAGAGGCGTTGAACTAGAGTAGCGGTGGCAAGGGGGTGGTAGCCAAGACGCTCTGTAAAAAGGGAATTTTACTGTGGAAACCCAAGTTTAAAACAAAAGCAGAACTGCTTCGGATGGAGGAAGGAAGGGAGCTGGGGTTCTTCCCTCTCATCCCCAGGTCACCGCAACAGAGACACAGGATGGTCTCTCATTCCAGCTGTGGCTTTCAAATTCTTTGACTTTCCAAAACTAGATCTAGTGCGCAGTTTAAGTAACAGGGACCTAATCTTTTTTTTCCATGGGGCCCTTACACACTTCATATGAGAAACATCCCCTTTTCTTTTTTTTTAAGTTTATTTATTTTGAGAGAGAGAGAGCAAGCGAGCGAGCAGGGCAGGGGCAGAGAGGATCTCAAGGAGCCTCCACGCTCAGCTTAGAGCTGACGTGGGGCTCTATCTCGGGACCGAGATCATGACCTGAGCCAAAATCAAGAGTGGGTCCTTTAACCGACTGAGCCCCCAGGCGCCCCTCCTCTTTTCTAATCACATATTCACTTCCTGCTGTCTAACCTTCTATTTAGAAAAACAAGTGTTATTATCATTCTCCCCACCTAAATCCCACTAACCGCCCCCCTGTACCCAGTCTAAAGGAAGAGGTTTAAGCTCAGCAAAGAAGCCTGGATTCAGATGTCTTCAGAATGCTGTTAGAGAGTCCCAGGGACGGAAGAAGGACAACGGAACCAGGGAGGGGCACAAAAGGGACCATGTCTTTTGAGAGGAAAAGGAAAAGAGCTGAAAGGCTAACACTTGTAACTTCAGGAACACATGGATGTTTGTTGTATTGTTCTCTGGACTTTCCTAAAAGTGTTTTAAGAGCCTCAGAATTAACAAAACAAAAATACTCTTGTTTATTAACACTACTGAAACATCCTTGATTTTCATTGGACTTTGCTCACAAATACCTTTCATTACCCCATGCTGGCCTTTTCCACCAAAGCTCACATGTAGGAAACAAGATCTGTAATTATATCTATCTGCCCTGGGGCCTTGCAAAGGAATACCAGCACCAAAACAAAACTGAACCACTGATAGCAAATAGACACTCTAAGAGTAAGACCACCAGGTGTCCCAGCATCTGAAAAGGGAAAACCGCCCTTATACGTTCACTTCTCAAAAAATGCAGAGGATGGGGACTCCGGTAAACTTTGAATACTGCCAAACCGGTGGACCTTTCCCCAGAGTCCTACCAAGAGGAAAATGAATCCAATTCATATATAAATCAAAACCAGTGAAACACCAGGCTAAGAACTTTAAACTTCAAAAAATGCTATTTCAAAAAAAAACCAAAATGCTATTTCTGGGCCGCCTGGCTGGCTCAAGCATAAAGCCTGTGATTCTTGATCTCAGGGTCCTGAGTTCAAGCCCCGTGTTGGGTATGGAGCCTGCTTAAAAAGACACACACAAAAGAAAAGTTTGGGGAAAAAAACCCCACAAACTGCTATTCTCCCCTACAGCTCGTAGTGCCCCAAAACACGCACGATACGCATAAAACCAAACACAGATCTGGGAATTTTTCAGAATACATAAGCGCCCATCAGAGTTTCACGATAAGCTGCTATCAAGGCCACTTGTTCCCGTGAATAAATACCCTACCTATACTTATTCCTTCAAACTACCAGCCTCCGACAGTCACACCTAGGACATATTCAAAGAGATCTTTATCTGTTCACAACAGCTCCCTTCTCTGCAGCCGGCCAATCGTTACCTCTTCGCTTCTTCCAAATGACAAAGGTACTCATAAGCCACATTCTGACGTCTCCTTTCGTCCATCTCCTCTGCAGTGAGTCTCTCATTATCCAGGACAGCTAAAACATGAAAGGAAGAATGTAAACACAAGAATCTGTAACCTTTCTGACAGATAAAAGAAAGCCACGGCATCAAATTCCTGTTAGTCACCCAGCAGGTCAGGGTAACCTGTGGACGTGTGGATGGCCAGATGTACTACGAGGACTTTCCTAAAACAGGAACTAGGGAGTTTCAACTACATTCGTCTTACCCTTTTGTTAAAAGTGTCATCGTATAGACTTGTACGAAATTTTAGTACAAGTTTGTTGTCACTTGACAAATACTGAGTTGAGATTTTGGCCCAACTCTGTTCTGGTCTATCTACCAGACTCTCTCCCAATACAGAGCTGAGAGTGTTGTTTTCCCCTTGTTTATTAATAACCCAAGGCAGCAGTCATTGAGAACTAAGTGGCGGTAATTATGTTCAACGCCTTACATGCATTCTCTCACGGAAGTCCCACAACAATCCTCTGATTATCACTCCCATTTTACAGATGAGGAAACTGAGGCTGGGTGCCCTTAGCTCTACCGCTAATAAGCGGTTGCCGGGCCTGGATTCCAACCCAGGCAGTCTGTCTCAAATCTGCCAACTTCATGGGCACCCGGGGTATGGCATCGACTCCTGACTCCTTGGGATGGCATTCAAGGCCTTTTCCAATTTGGCCCCAACTACTTCTGGAAACTCTTCTCCCTCTGCCCGACCCTCCTCCCCCCACCACCGTGTACTGTCTGTGACCCCACGCTGCCCAACCTCACGCAGCCTCCGCCAGAGCTCCGTTCACGTGTCACCACCTGTGTTCTTACTGCCTGCCCCCCACCCCTCCTCCACATCCACCTTCCTGCTTTTGCCCGGCTGGCTCAGCATCTTTTATCTCTATTACACCTCACTATCATTAGCTTGTACACCTGTCCTTCTCTGATTGAGACGCTCTTGGCAGGCAGGGCCAGCTCTTACTCACTAATTTCACAAACGTGACACAATCCCTCACACATAACTGTTGAGTGAACTTATCCTAAAAACGGACCATTACTCTCACAAGAGAAAATAAAAACGAAATCTCGGGATTCCAAAGGACCCTCCTGCGGCCAGCGGTAGCTGTGCCGCCTACAAGTTCAGTGCCGTCCCCTGGACGGCTACAGAAAACGAGGTTCGGAAAAATGAGGAAGTCACAGGGGTTCTTTTTTTCTTTTCTTTTTTTCTTTCTTTTTTTTTTTTTTTTTTCTTCTCTCTCTCTGTTTTAATTTTTGAAAGTCTGACCAGGGAACGAAGCCCGAGCAAGGTGAAGTGGCCCGCCCCGGGCCGCACGTCTCCGCTGGCCCGGGGCCCCCCGCAGGTCCCGACCCCCGGTCCACGTCGCAGCCGGCACCCGGGGCAGCGCCTTCCCGCGAAGCGCGAGCGGAGCCCAGCGCTCCGGGACACGCCCTGCCCCGGCCTCCTGCCACCTCACCCTAGGCCGTCTCCCCCAAATCTCGGCGGCGCTGCGAGGCGGGAGGCTCTGGGTGGGGCCCCTCGCGTCGCGGCGCCCGGGCTCAGGCGAAGAGGGCCGCCTGCGTCCCCGCCGCCACCGCCTCCGAGCCCAGGTCGCGCGCCTCGCCGCCCCTCCCGCCCGCCGCCCGGCCCGGCCCGGCCGGCTCTTCCGGGTCCGCGCGGCCCGCAGCCGCCCTGCCGCGCCCGCCCGCCCGCCCGAGCCCCCCGGGAAAACGGCGCCTGGGAGGCAGCGAGCCCGGCCCCGAAGCCCCCGCGCCGCAGAGCCCCGCACTCACAGCCATAGTGCGGCCGGACCACGCCCAGTCCGTCAACATCTTCCGTGGCGGACATGGCGGCCGAGCCCGGGTCTCTGCTGAGGAAGCGGTGAGACCTTGAAGGCGCGGCCGACGGCAGCTGCGGCTCCTGCAGAGTGCGCGGGCTGCCTTGCTCCCCGAGGCCCCGCCCCGCCCCGTCGGCCCCGCCCCATCCGACCCCTCCCCTCCGGCCCCGCCCTGCCGCGCCTCGCCCTGCCGCGCCGAAGGGAGCTGGGGTGGGGGCGGAGCCCGAGCCGCTCAGCCCCGCCCAATCCCCGCCCCTGGCGGTAACACCCTCTGGAGGCGGAAGGAAGGGGGCGGAGCCCACCCGTCCCCGGCGCTCGCGGTCCTCCTCGCTCCGCTGGAAAGGCGTCCCCCGCCCTGGAGCCCTGCCCTGCCGGCCACCGCCCCGACCGCACCTCGGGGACAGAAAACGCCGCCTAACTGAAACAGAGCATATTGTTCCTAAACTAGAAGAGGAGGTTGCGCAGAAGAAAAAGATATTCCAGAAGAAACAAAAGCTTATGGACCGGGATTAAATTCAGCGTTAAATAAAAGCACATAAAAGTTAAAAAAAGAAAAAAAGGCTTGAAATAAAAACCATGGCCCCTCCTCTTTCCCCTGCCGGTGGAGCTAAACTCCTTTGCACCAAAGCGCTCCAGGAAGGCGTCCTTTGCAGGGACCCGAAGTGTTCTTGAGGAACAGAAGCAAGACCCAAACTGCCATAAGGGAGGCACAGCCCTGCAGCCTGGCCTCAGTCTTCTCTCCAGATTCGCCCCTCGTCACCAGATTAGAACTGCTTAACACCCCCCCCCCCCTCAACACACACACACACCGCGTACTTGAGAAGTGAATGCTAAAACAGGAGACTGTCCAAGCCTCCTTCTCTTAGTTTCCCCTGCCTCTGTTCTTCCTAAGTTCCTCTTTTCTCAGGGGATTCTTTGCCCTTTTTTAGGATGCCTCTTCCCCTTGCAGCTTGTGGCCTGCCCTTAAAATATTGGTATTCATTGGAATTCTGTTCTTAGCCTCTTCTGTTTTTTGCCCACTCCTTCTGGGTTTTTTTCCCCCCCATTTTACGCACTCTTTCTGGGTATTTTTATTCTTACTCACCTTCAACTGCTGAAGAGCTTTAAATGTACATTTCCAGACCAGGCTCTGTAAAAGACCCGACTCAGTATTTTCAGCTGTGTAATGGACATGTTCCCCTGTGAATCCTGCAGACACTTCAAATTTAACGTGTTGAACACTGACTCTGTTCCTACGATAGTCTTTGTTAATAGAAGTGCTCTGTTGGCCATCAGGACACCCCAGCCTCCCTGCCTCACACCGCACATCCAGCCAGTGTTCTGAAGTGTCTTGCTTTTGTCTCTATCCCCATTGTGATTATACTGTTTAGATTGTCACCATCTCTGTTTTCTCTTTGGCCAACTCACTCCTCACTGTCACCAGCGTGTCCTTCCTAAAGTGCAAATGCCTTTGCATGCCTCCTTTTTACATTTTTCTCATTATTCCCTTCAGGATATGGTCCAAGTTCCTTAGCATGCCGAATAAGCCCCTTCATAACCTGACTCCAGGCTTTTTGGTCTAGCCTTTTTTTCATCTATTTGCTCTTCCTTCAAAATATTAAAGCGAGGACCTTGAAAACCTAGAACAAAACACTTTCCATTAAAAAAACAAGCAAAGGGTGGTGCCTGGGTGGCTCAGTTGGTTGAGCGCTGGACTCTTGATTTTGGCTAGCATCATGATCTCATGGGTTTGGGAGATGAGCCCAGCATCAGGCTCTGCTCTGACAACGAGAAGCCTGCTTGGGATTCCCTCTCTCTCCCTCTCTCTCTCTCCTCCCCCCACCCCCACTCATGCTCTCTCTCTCTTTCAAAATAAACTTAAGAAAATAAATAAAAAATTAAAAAAACAGGCAAAGGTTTAATTATTACAAATTCAAAAGTTAGTTCTTTCTAAAATTGTCAAGTTCAGCTTACAAATTTTATTATTCTAAACCTAGCATATTTTACCAATCACTTTTCAGAAACTTTGAATACTTTTTGGTCCCATTTACAAACTTAGTTAATTCAACATCTCCGATCATTTAAAATTATGTCTATAAACTTAATTTATTTGGTTTCCCATTTAATTTATTCAGTTTTCTAACCTAGAAAATTGTCAATGCTTAGCAATTCTTATAAATTAAATAAACTTACAAAAAAATGAATCTAAATTTCTCTTAAATAGCCCAGTTCCACGTGCAAACTTAGTAAGATATCAACTCACAATCTTAAGTCTAAAACTAATCCAGTAGACATATAAGACTGTCACTGTAATAAGCCAAATTTTCTTAAACATTCCAAGTGCATAAAATGTGAAATATGCACATATTTCTTCTTTAATGTTTACTTTTTTTGAGAGAGAGAGAGAAAGAGCGTGAGATGGAGAGAGACAGAGAGAAAGGGAGACAGTATCTGAAGCAGGCTCCAGGCTCTGAGCTGTCAGCACAGAACCTGATGCAGGGCTTGAACTCACAAACTGTGAGATCATGATTTGAGCTGAAGTCAGACACTCAACCGACTAAGACACCCAGGTGCCCCTGCACATATTTCTTCTTAACCCCAACATATTAGTCCCATAGTTTTTACCCCACTAAGCTTTTCTGTACTAATTTGAAAGCTTCTCTGAGTTGAAAGGTACATAGCTGCTAAGAAAGTTTCCAACCTAGTTAATTAAGATTACTTTTTAAATTTATTTTATTTTATTTTATTTTTGAGAGAGAAAAAGAGAGAGAGAGAGAGAATGAGCAGAGGAGGGGTAGAGAAAGATAATCCCAAGCAGACTCCACTGTGAGCACAGAGCCTGACACGGGGCTTGAACTCACAAACCTTAGATCATGACCTGAGCCAAAATCAAGTGTTGGGCACTTAACCTGCTGAGTCACCCAGGCACCCCTATTTTATTTTATTTTAGTGAAAGAGTGCACCACCCAGGCCTGCGAGCAAGGAAGGGGCAGAGAGAGAGAGAGAGAGAGAGAGAGAGAGAGAGAATCCCAAGCAGGCTCCCCACCCAGCTCAGAGCCCCTCGAGGGGCTGGATCCCACAACCGTAGGATCACGACCTGAGCCGAAATCAAGAGTTGATCGCTCAACCGGCTGAGTCACCCCAGGAGCCCCAAGATTACTTTTGATCAGAGATTTCCATTAGATATAACTCCTGGAGCTTCAGACTTTCAGAACCATTTTTCTCATTGTGCCAACTGTCACTCTGAGCTGTTTTCTATATTATAGATTTGAAAACTTGTTATCTATTCCTCTGACTACCCTTAGAAACCAGCAAGTCCTATCCAGTTTACCTTTGGATTTTATTTTCTATGTCTTGGCTTTTAAAACACTTACCTATGTTTTCATTTTAATCCTAAAGACCTTTGGAATGGATGGAATCCAAATACATAAATGTGTTTTATCTCTAATGATAAAGGTTATGAACCTAATACGCTCAGGCATTTTTTTTTTAAGTAAGCTCTAGGTCCAGGTGGGGCTCGAATTCATGACCCCAAAAACCAAGAATTGCATGCTCTACCCACTGAGCCAACAAGACACCCCCTGTGAGTCCTTTCTTATTCCTAGAAACATGCAATTCTAACAGGTATTTAAATCAATCTCCCATTGAATTTCAGATATCTCACATAGCTTTATCTGATGTTCACAAATTAAGCCATTCTTCATAATTATACTAACTGAAAGCTACTGAGGCTTTGAGACTAAGTATTTTGTATTTATTTTCTTTTCTGAACTTCCTCATAATTCTACAAAGAACTCCTAGGGGTGCCAGCTGGCTCAGTCAGTGGAGTAGAACTTACTTTAAAAAAAAAAAAAAAAAAAAAAAAAGGAAGAAAGAAAGAAAGAAAAGGAAAGGAAAGAACTATTATTATCTCTAATTTACAGATGAGAAGTGGAGAACTAAGTAATTCAACTGAAGCCACGTAGGAAGAGGCAGAGCTGGAACTCAAACCCCAAGTCTAATGACAAAGCCCCCATGCCTGGTCAATAAACCTGAGATTCAGGGAAATGCACATGAAGACCATCCTTGGCCACTTAGTACTTCTCACCTATCAGAGTAGCAATATTTTATTTGTTTTCATTGATACTGTTGACAAAAAGTGACAAAGCAACCACTCTCCTACACAGCTGCTTGGGCTGTAAATTGATACAATCTTTCTGAAGTCCAAATTGGCATTAGGCAGCTACCCTTCAACCAAGGAATTCCTCTCTTGAAATTTATCAAAATGAAACTATTTTCTTTCTTTCCTGCTCTTTTTAAGTAAGCTCTGCCCCAATACGGGACTGGTACTCACAACCCCAAGATCAAGAGTCACGTGCTCTACTGACTCAGCCAGCCAGATGCCCCATAGTGAAAATACTTTTAAGGTGCAAAAATTAGCAATAAATACGCTTATGGAAATGTCTTAAATGCCCATCATTAGGCTTTGAAATCAGCAATGGCACCTCCACACAATGAAATGCTAGACACCCCTAACAGCGAAAACCTGTGGTTCCGGTCACGTTTGACTGGCTACCAGGAATATATATATGGACTAGAACTGCAGCAAGAGAAAAACAGGACTCGTGGAAGGCTGAAGGCATGGCTCTGTTCCTCTGAGCATCTCTGCTTCTCTACAGGTCTGCTCTTACCACCCCCCCCTCCTCTTTTTGACAACCAGCCTCCTCCATTCTAGTTTTTTCTGCTCCTTCACAACTATGACTTCTATTTGTTTGGCTTCTCATGGCCTTAATTCAAAGCCATGACATCCTTACGGCATCAGCTCCTTTGAGCATAGTCTCAGTTGCCCAATTCCATAACCCAGTGGCATGATTGGCCCAGCTCATCTTTCCACCTCCCAGGTATGCCTCTGATCGCCCACAGGTAGCCTGCCCTTCAATCAGATGCCAATCCTTTGGTTCATTTAGCTGCGGTCGGGAAATACAGCCAAGTAAGGATAGAAAACTAAGAGCTGGGCAATGTTTCCTTCAATGGGAGGCTGGCTAGGCAATGCTGTCAATCTTTTGGTGACTCGTATTTTTTTTAATTCTTCTTCTTTTTTTTTAATGTTTGTGTATTGTGGAGACAGACAGTGTGCGTGCCCACATGCTTTGGAGGGTCGGAGACAGAAGACAGAGAGAGAGAGTATCCCAAGCAGGTTCAGCACTGTCAGCACAGAGCCTGATAACAGGGCTTGATCTCACGAACAGTGAGATCATGATCTGAAACAACATGGAGTCTGATGTTTGACCAACTGAGCCACCCAGGTGCCCCTGATGGTGGGTATTTCTAATATTTCTAATATGATGCCTAAATGAAAATAACAAATTGCAAACCAATAAATATATTATGATACCATTTTTGCTTTAGAAGCATAGAAATAAGAGCACCTGGGTGGCTCAGTTAAGTGTCTGACTTCAGCTCAGGTCATGATCTCACCATCGGTGAGTTCAAGCCCCACATTGGGCTCTGTGCTGACAGCTCAGAGCCTGGAACCTACTCCGAATTCTGTCTCCCTCTCTCTCTGCCCCTCCCTGCTCACACTCTGTCTCTCTCTCTCAAAGATAAATAAAACATTAAAATATTTTTTTTTAAAGTATAGAAATAGGGGCGCCTGGGTGGCTCAGTCGGTTAAGCGTCCGACTTCGGCTCAGGTCATGATCTCACAGCTCGTGAGTTCGAGCCCTGCGTCGGGCTCTGTGCTGACAGCTCAGAGCCTGGAGCCTGTTTCAGATTCTGTGTCTCCCTCTCTCTCTCTGACCCTCCCCAGTTCATCCTCTGTCTCTCTCTGTCTCAAAAGTAAATAAACGTTAAAAAAAAATTTTTTTTAAGTATAGAAATAAATACATATAGATGTGCATATGAATAGAAAAAAAGAGCCTTGAAGCATACACATCAATATATTAACAGTAGTTTCTCCAGGTAGTGGAGTTACAATGGATTTTGTGGAATTTGTTTATTTGCTTTTTTCTATTAACCAAGTTTTCTATGATGAGGTACTCAAAATACTCTTTTGTCAGTAAGAATAAATATGAATAAAGTTAGTAGCTATGAAATAAATGAATTAAAATTAAATTACCACAGGGGCACCTGGGTGGCTCTGTCGGTTAAGCATCCGACTTCAGCTCAGGTCATGATCTCACAGTTCGTGGGTTTGAGCCCCGCATCGGGCTATGTGCTGACAGCCCGGAGCCTGGAGCCTGCTTCGGATTCTGTGTCTCCCTCTCTCTCTGCCCCTCCCCTGCTCACGCTCTGTCTCTGTCTCAAAAATACATAAACATTAAAAAAAAATTAAATTACCACAGATGTTGGTGAGGATGCAGAGAAAGGGAAGCCTTGTGCACTTCTGGTGGGAATGCGAACTGGTGCAGCCACTCTGGAAACAGGATGGAGGTTCCTCAAAAAATTAAAAATAGAACGACCCTACAACCCAGCAATTACGCTATTAGGTATTGATCCAAAGGATACAAAAATGCTGATTTGAAGGGACACATGCACCCCCATTTTATAGCAGCATTATCGACAATAGCCAATTTATGGAAAGAGCCCAAACGTCCATCGACTGACAAGTGGATAAAGAAGATGTGGTATATATGCAAATGGAATACTGCTCGGCGATCAAAAAGAATGAGATCTTGCCATCTACAAGAACGTGGATGGAACCAGAGTGTATCATGCTGAGTGAAATACGTCATGCAGAGAAAGACAAATAGATTTCACTCCTGTGTGGAATTTAAGAAACACAACAGATGAACGTAGGGGAAGGGGAGGAAAACTAAGATAAGAACAGAGAGGGAGGCAAACCATAAGAGACTCAAATACAGAGAACAAATTGAGGGTTGCTGCAGTGGAGGCAGATAGGAGGACAGGGGATGGGCACTGAGGACAGGTGGCTGATGGGCACGAAGGAGGGCACCTGTTGGGATGAGCACTGCGTGTTGTATGTAAGTGATGAATCACCGGGTTCTACTCCTGAAACCAATACTACGTGGTATGTTAACTAACTTGAATTCAAATTTTAAAAAATAATAAATTACAAAATAATTAGCCAAATGGCCATTTTGGGAGATAAAATTGGTTCATAAGCTCAAGGAATTTATAGACTCCTGGGAATGGAGTAATATTAACAGGACAGATTCAGATAAGCACCATAAT
The DNA here is from genome assembly GCF_016509475.1 of Prionailurus bengalensis. Taxonomy (NCBI): domain Eukaryota; kingdom Metazoa; phylum Chordata; class Mammalia; order Carnivora; family Felidae; genus Prionailurus; species Prionailurus bengalensis. Next base: position 5,183,547 of record NC_057355.1, on the reverse strand, counting down.
AGAAGTTTCTCTTGACCTGGAATACCTTTAACCCCCTTATCTGCCTGGGAAACTGCTACTCAACTTCCCAGACCTAACTTACATGTCACCTCCTCCCCCCAGGCAAAATTAATCACTTCCTCATTCATTTCCCAGAAGGACTCTAGAAACCACACGTCTTCACAAAGAACTTCCAAGTTTTTCACATTTTAATACTTCTGAAATTAGGATAGGACTTACAATCAGTCATTTAAAAAACCAAAACACAGGGACACCTGGGTGGCTCCGTCGGTTAAGTGACTGACTTCGGCTCAAGCCATGATCCCACAGTTCGTGAGTTTGAGCCCCACACTGGGCTTTGCAGTGACAGTACACAGCCCGCTTTGGATTCTCAGTCTCTCTCTCTCTCTCCCCCAGCCCATGCTGTCTCTCTCAAAAATAACTAAACATTTAAAAAAATAATAAAAAACAAAACAACAACAAAAAACTAGCCAGCTACCAGTATAAGAAGTGGATGAGAAAGTAACATAATTATCATTGCTTGCAGATGTGCAATCTTAATTAATTTCTCAGAAAAGATCAAAGAACTGTCAACGCCAGAATTAATGACAGATCCACTCTTTCGGAATAGTTAAATGGATCCAAATAAAGTTAGACTCTTCACAAAAAGCTTGGCTCCAACTTTGGTTTAGAGAAGAGGCTAAGTAAGTAATTCCAGGGATAAATGTATGCTGTTGTGGATCAAGTTTTTTAAAACATACATTTGATAGGATAGTCTGATGATGATGATATAAACTCTACCCCCAAGGTGGGGCTCAAAAATCATGACCCCCAGATCAAGAGTCACATGCTCTACCAACGCCCCTAGGCACCCCTAGGATATTCTAAATGTCCCAAAAGGCTGTTGGAATTTGATGATGCAATCCCACAAGCAAAGGTGTCTTTGATTCCAGGAAGTCTGCAACCTTATATGAGTCCATTATAGCACTTAGTTCATGGAATTACAATTAATTATTTACTTATCCGTCTTCCCAAACAGACCATTAACTCCTCAAAGACAGACATTTGGGTAACTAAACTCAGCATGAATAGTTAACAAACGTGACATCTTTACTGTCGGAATTTTAAGATTTGCTTTTTATTCATTTATTGATGGATTCCCAGGGACAGACAGGAACACTTTTAACTGCTTTGGTCCCTTATGTTGTGTGAGAGCTCACAGGGTTTTAGATACCAGCATCTTCTGAAAGAGGCTGGAAATCTGAGGCTATAGCTCCTCAACACTTTTAAAGGTCACGTGTCACAGGATGCCTGGGTGGCTCAGGCAGTTAAGTGTCTGACTTTGGCTCTCAAGTCATGATCTTGCAGTTCATGAGTTCAAGCCCCACATCGGACTCTCTGCTGTCAGCACAGAGCTCACTTCGGATCCTCTGTCCCCCTCTCTCTCTGTCTCCCCTTCTCTCTGCCCCTCACATGCTTGCACTCTCTTAGGAATAAATAAACATTATAGGGCATCTGGGTGGCTTAGTCAAACGTCTGACTTCTGCTCAGGTCATGATCTCACTGTTCACAAGTTCAAGCTCCGTGTCAGGCTCTGTGTTGACTGCTCAGAGCCTGGAGCCTGCTTTGGATTCTGTGTCTCCCTTGCTCTCTGTCCCTCCCCTGCTCACACTCTGTCTCTGTCTCTGTCTCTGTCTCTGTCTCTCTCTCTCTCTCATAAATAAATAAGCATTAAAAAAAAAGAATAAAGATTAAAGAAAAAAACAAATAGAAAACTAACGCATATGCCCAAAGACATTGGGTGTATGTGGAGGGGAATGAGGTGGTCTTACTAAATATGCTGATGACAAAATCTTGCATAAAATGGACCGTGAGCTAGCTGGGCACCCTATTCCTCTCCAACAGGACTGACTCCATATATTCAATGAGTCTTTTGCACAGATGTATCCAATAATAAATGGGTATTCAATCTGATCTCTGACTGACCTGATTTCTTTGTCTTCTTATAGCCTAAACAACTTGGGTAAACTAAGGGTAGAAATGCAAAAGGAATCATATGCAGCAAATTGCACTATAGCATCAAGCGGGTCTTTGTGTTTTTTTTAATTTTTTTAAGTTTATTTATTTTGAGAGAGATAAAAAAGCCCAAGTTGGGGAGGGGCAGAGAGAGAGGGAGACACAGAATCCAAAGCAGGCACCAGACTCTGAGCTGTCAGCACAGAGCATGACACGGGACTTGAACCCACGTACTGTGAGATCATGACCTGAGCGGAAGTTGGACGCTTAACCAACTGAGCCACCCAGGTGCCCCAGGAGCAAAATGTTTTAACTACCTGTTTATAATTGAGGCCATTTACCAACTTACTATGTTCCAGAATGTTCTAGGCCGTGTGTGTGTGTGTGTGTGTATGTATATATATATATTCTTATATAATCTTCATAACTCTATGAGAAAGATATTATTATCTTCATATTATAAATGAGGAAGCAGCTACAAATAGGTTAGCTATTTTGCTCAACGTTGTAAGATTCAGAGTTAGGAATCCAGTGGTCTAGGTCTTTCTGATTCTAAAATCTCTGGCAAATTACCATTCACTCCACCTCCCAGTTACAAACAACATCTCACTGAGAAGTTGTTTGTTCACTTTTTGCACATGCCTCATTCCCTCTGGAAACCCTTTGAGAAACATTCGTGAACATCTGTGTCCTGGCCGAGGGACAACTGACAAGAGAGACCCGGACGTTGTGGGAGGAAGACAGGAAGTCAGCCCAGAATGGAGTTGGGGCATTGGTTTCCGGGTTGGGGTTAGAATAGGACGCAAGACATTACTGTTGCTGTCTCAAGGCTAAAGACAAAGGATAACTATAAGGACCTACCAAGAGACATAGGAACCATGAGCTCAGAAGGTACCCAGATCAAAGTATGGAGAAAAGAGGTCATTGAAACAGGAGCCCCCTCCTCACAGGCCTGGATCCTGAGACAAGCCTGCACGGGCAGGGTTCTCTCGTGGCCTGCCTTTTAAACATCGATGCGATGACAGTAGGTCACTAGGTACAACAGTGAACTTGTAATAGTGCCATCCAGGTCCAATTCTAAATGTTTAACATGAATCATCTTTTTGGATCGTCACAACAGGCCTACAAGACAGTTTAAGGATACGGAAACAGACTCAGAAAGGTTAACTAATTTGGGGCACCTGGATGACTCAGTCAGTTAAGCATTTGGCTCTTGACTTCTGCTCAGGTCATGATCTCACAGTTCGGAGGTTCGAACCCCACATCGGGCTCCATGCTGGCAGTGTGGAACCTGCTTGGGATTCCCTTTCCCTCTCTCTCTCTGTCTCCTCTCATGTGCTCTGTCTCTCTCTCTCTCAAAATAAATAAATAAACTAAAAAAAGAAAAAAAAGAGTTTACCTTATTTTCCAAAGATTACACTTACAGTGACATACCCAGAATTCAAACTGCACTTGACCCGAAGCCCATGTATGTGAACACTCATCTGCTGATGTGCCAACCCCTGTCTGTGGCAGTAGCTACCTAGAGAACTGAGTTGAAAGATTTGTGAGGCCACATCCACCAAGAACATCATGAGCACTGCCATGACAGAGTACTCTCGTGGAGCTTTTGGACATCAAGAAATCATTTGAGGGTGCCTGGGTGGCTCAGTTGGTTAAGCATCTGACTCATGATTTCAGCTCAGGTCTTGATCTCAGGGTGGTGAGGTCAAGCCCCACGCTGGGGATGGAGCCTACTTTAAAAAGAGGGAGGGAGGGAGGAAGGAGGGAAAAAATTGTCATTTGAGGAGTGCTAAGCACAGAATAGTTGCCTTTTTTTTTTTTTTTTACAGTAAGCTCTACACCCAATGTGGGGCTTGAACTCAGAACCCCGAGGTCAAAAGTCACATGCTTTACCAACTGAGCCAGCCAAGAGCCCTGAGAGCAGTTGATTTTTACTAGATGTTGGAAGGTTTCCTAGAAGAGGTGTTATTTAAGCAAGTCTTCCAAGGAATAACCAGTGGAAAGTTAAAGCACAAGTTGGAAAAACTGTAAACAAAGCCAGGGAATTATAAAAATGTATTGTGTATGGCCATGTGTTTGTGCATATGTGCCCCACTTACCTCCTAGATGCCTCACTCTTCCCAAAGAGCAGAAGCCAACATGATGCTTCAAGAAGTCCAAGTGGAACCTCTTTGGAAATATGCCCAATCTTTGTAGAGGCTGTGACCTCCTCTTTCCTCAGAGACCATGGGTTGTTGGTTGGGTAATCAGTGGATATTTTGGGTGAGAAGGGCTATAAATCACCTCTCCCTTTTTCACTCCCCATTCAAGTTTGGTATTCAGGTGGCAGAATGCTCACATTCTTGGAGGAATGCTGATTTGCTATGGACCCCTCCAGAAGCAGAGTACAGAAAATCTTACAAGGCCTTTTCGTGAGATTATGGGCAAACCGGCAACATTTCTACCACCACTTATATTGCTAGAATAGAGCAATGTAAAGTACCATGAGACTTGAAACATAGATAAAGACTGTCACGGAAAAAAATGAGACACAGACACATGTAGCCATGTTCCTCCCTCAGACACTAATTAACTGACCCACATCCAGCCTGTTGAGAAAATGGCCAAGTTCCAGCTTGTTCCTCACAGTATAGAACTGGGTTCTCTGAACCATAAGTACCAATCGTGTTGTTCAGTTCAGTGGACTCATTGGCAGCACCCTCATGTATCAGAGTGTCTTATGATGTAGCAGAATTCGCATGTGAAGCTCAAACAAAGCTTAAATTTCAAGATCAGGCCTTGTATTCACCTACTCGTTTATATACCAACTGCCCTAAGTGACACTTACTTCCTTCATGGAGCCTTCCTTGATGCTCAGGAGTATAGCCCATCTCTGGTTTCAGATTCTTCTTCTTCTTCTTCTTCTTCTTCTTCTTCTTCTTCTTCTTCCTCCTCTCCTCCTCCTTCCTCCTCCTTCTGCTCCTTCTTTAGAGAAAGAGAGAGAGCACAAGCAGGGGAGAGGGGCAGAGGAAGAGAGAGAGAACCTTAAGCAGGCTCCAGGCTCAGCTCAGAGCCCACAACACTGGGATCATGACCTGACCTGAAATCAAGAGTCGGATGCTCAACCAGCTGAGCCACCCAGGTGCCACTCATATTCTTCTTTGCATTGAAAACGATGTGTCTGTAGGTCTGTTTCCCCCAACTATTCTATGTGTTTCTTTTTTTTTAAAAACTTTTTAAGAGATCTTATTTATTTTAATTAAACTTTATACACAATGCGGGGCTCACACTCACGACCCCCAGATCAAGAGTCTCAGGCTCTACCAACTCAGCCATCCAGGCATTCTTCCATATGCTTCTTGAGAGAATTGTCATGTTTATGCCGTATCCCCAGCACCTTGGGCTGGGTCTGGATGTAACAGGTGTGCAATGAGTGTTTAGTGAATTAAATTGAATAAGGTGGAGAGATACAATGTGGGGATGGGCATGTATTCATATATTCTATTTGTGATACACCTCGGACTCTGAAGAGGTAGGACAGGCTGTGCTAATTCAAGGCTTAGATGCTGAAGTTAAGTGTTTTGGGTTTCCATCAGTTGAACCCAAGTCACCTAGATAAAGAGATGTATGTACTCAGTACACAAATGATAGATTCAGAGCAAGAGCCATGCTCAGGAGTAAAAGCAAGCTTCTGGCTTCAGACTTCCCAGATTGTGTTTTAGATAATCTGATGGGTGGCTAAAACAGGTGGGATCCATATGTCATCCTGGCTGCAGGGAGAGAAGCTGAACATCTGTAGACAGGGGCCTCATTGTGGATGAAGACTCCAGTATCTGGGGCAAAAGGCAGGGTCATACCAGAAGAGACAAGAAAGGAGAGTCAATGCCAGAGCTCACGTAAGGGTCTTCAGTTCTACAATGAGGAGATCCAGTGCTCTCCTGTAGACAATAGGGAATTATTTAAGACTTTATAAGCAGGGGAGGAGTGTGATTTGGTTCAACAAAGATTCATGAAATGTTTACTTTGCACTAGGTACTAACAAGGACATAAAGTTGAGTTAAAGGTAGTCTCTGTCCTTTAGACAAGTACACACGATGAAATAAAGTAAGTGAAACCCAAGATATACAAAGGGTTAGAGAGATCGAAAGGAGATCCTGTCTGCCAGATGGAGAAGATCTGGAAATATTTCATAGAAAGGGAGTGCTTCAAAGGGGCCCTAAATTTATGAACATAGAATTTATGAACATAGAATTCACTAAAGAGGAAACATGAACAATCAATAAACTTGTTTTATGGGGTTTTTTTTCTTTTCAATTTTTAAGTAAGCTCTATGCCCAATGTGGGGCTTGTACTCATAAACCCAAGAACAAGACTCACATGCTCTACTGACTGAGCCACCCAGGCACCCCAATACTCAAAAAACTTGTAAAAGCTGTTCAACTTCCCTACTAATTAGGGAGATGCATGTTAAAACCACAATGAGATGTCAAGGTGCCTGGGTGGCTCAGTCGGTTGAGCATCTGACTCTTTATTTTGGCTCAGGTCATGATCCCAAGGTCATAGAATCAAGCCCTGCATTGGGCTCTGTGCTGAGCATGAAGCCTGCTTGAGATTCTCTCTCTCTCTCTCTCTCTCTCTCTCTCTCTCTCTCTCTTTCTCTCTCTGCCCCTCTCCACCACTCCTGCACTCTCTCTCTCTCACACACATAGACACACACAATGAGATGTTTTTTCATACCCATCAGACCAGAAAAATTTTAATGTCTGACAAAACTAAGGGTTGACAAGGAAGAATGGTGAAAGAAATTTTTATACATTATTGGTGAGAATGGAAATTAGTACAACCACTTTGGAGAATATGGTAATTTGGCAATATCTATTTAAAGATGTGATGTGCGCTTACCATATGACCTCAGAATTCCACTTCTAGGTATGTATATATATATATATATATATATATATATTTCTCTGGAATTCTTATATATGTACACAAGGAGACATACCAAAATGCTCATCAGGGAAATGAATGAAGTACATGTACCAACGTGGATGAATCTCACAAATACAATATTGAAGAGGGAGAAAGTACAGAATACTTACCTGGGGGGATAGCCATTCATATACAACTTAAGCAAATTTATGCAAACTGAGTTTACACATTGGTTTATACAAACCAGTTTAAACAAGTTTATATGTTGCTTAGGGATTTATATCAGTATCTCTATGTAGAGGTGCCTGGCTGGATCAGTCGGGAGAACATGTGACTCTTGATCTCACGGTCATGAGTTTGAGTCTCATGTTGGGTGTAGAGTTTACTTAATAAAAAAAAAATTTTTTTTAACCAATGTATATATGATTTTACCCCTGGGTGGCTCAATCAGTTGAGTGTCTGACTTTGGCTCAGGTCATGATCTCATGGTTCGTGAGTTTGAGCCCTGCATTAGGCTCTGCACTGACAGTGTGGAGCCTACTTGGGATTCTGTCTCTCTGTCTCTACCCGTACCCCACTTGCATGATTTCTATCTCTCAAGAATAAATAAATAAGCAAAAAAAAAAGCTAAAAAATCTATGTAAATATATATATGCATATATATATATGTGTATATATATATATATATATGCATATGGCATTCTTACACCATCAAACAATTCTCTGGACTCCAGCAGGATGCCTGAGAATTCAACTCAATTCTGACACTATCTACCTGGAGACAACATCAGATTCCACAAGGTAAAGGACTCAGATCTACAAGACTGCCCCACCCCATCCCCACTTTAGACCAGTAAGCCTAGGTTGTTTACCTGTGCCTCTCTGAACGACTAGCTATAAATCAGCTAGGACCTCCTGGGATCTCCTCTAGCAAATTCAGTCAACTTGCTAGAGTGGCTTGCTCAAACATTTTGCTTGGTAGATTAATGGTTTATTATAAAAAGGTATAACTTAGGAACAGCCAGACGGAACAGAGGCAAGAGGGAAAGGCTTGGGGAGGGGGCGTGGAGCTTCCGTGCCCTCTTCCTGCCCTCTCCCTGCATTTACCAACCCAGAAGTTCTCCAAACCCCACTTTTTTTTTTTTTTAATTTTTTATGGAGGCTTCATTATGTGGGCACGGTTGATTAAATTGTTGGTAGTCACCTGTGGCTTCAACTCAAGCACCTCTCCCTCCCCAGAGCTCAGGGGGGTGGGACTGAAAATTCCAACTCTCTGACCACGTGGTTGGCTCCATTGGCAACCAGCCCCCAAAGGGACTTGCTTTCCAAAGGTCATTCATTAACATTAGAAAAGACACATTTATCACTCTTCAAGCTTGCTTAGGAAATTCATGAGTTTTGGAAGCTCTGTGCCTGAAATGGGGATGAAGACTAAATATTTATTTCTTATTATAAATCACAATATCACAGAATAAGAAATACCAAATTCAGAAGAGTGGAATGAGGTTCAGGGAAGGAAAGACTGTAATTGAGGAGATGTTCACAGAAACCGTTATGTGTATGTGTATGGGTAAAATTTTCTTTCTTCTTTCTTTCTTTCTTTCTTTCTTCTTTCTTTCTTTCTTTTCTTTTAATTTTTAACGTTTTTATTTCAGCACAAGCGGGGGAGGGGCAGATAGAGAGGAAGACACATAATCCAAAGCAGGCTCCAGGCTCCGAGCTGTCAGCACAGAGCCTGACTTGGGGCTCAAACCCACCAACCTTGAGATCATGACCTGAACCGAAGTCGGATGCTTAACCAACTGAGCCACCTAGGCACCCCTAAAATTTTATTTATTAATTTGTGTGGTAAGTACATTGTTGTTCTTTGCACCACCCTTTATATTTTTTCTAGATCTCACATATTGAACTTTTTGAAAAATAGAGTGAATACTTGCATCAGGAAGTTATTCTAGGGAGAGAAAAAACTGCGCTGGCTGGGCGGGCTGCGTTCAGGGAACGAAGTGTCTTTCTTCTGCTTAGCAAAGAGTATTTAATGTCCTAATAGCAGCAACTTGAATTTATATAACATCCTGAACTTTATCAATCATTTTCACGTACACCAGCTCATGTAATCATCAACTTGAGAGGCAAGTATTCATTCCTTTTTTACGGAAGAGGAAACAGGCTCAGAAAGGTTAGGTGATACATTTGTGACTACTTTTGTTACAGCAAGGTTTAAAAAGATATGTATTAAATGGTATTGATCTCTAGAAGGCGGAATAATGGGTGATTTTACCTGTTTTGTTTGCTTAATTGTATTTTCTGATATTTCTAAAATGAACATGTATAACATATCAAGTGGAAAAAAAATAGTATAGTAGAGAGAGGGAGGGAAGAAGACAGGAAAAAAAAATCAGTGACTTGTGGGATCGAGCCCACTCTCCCCCTTTCTCTGCCCCTCCTCTACTCACAGGCTCTGTCTCTCTCCCGCTTTCTCAAAATAAATACATGAACTTAAAAAAAAAAAAGTGATTTTCTCAAATTCACATAGTCAAGTTTTTGTTTTGTTTTGTTTTGTTTTGTTTTTAAGAAAACCCTGCCGGGGCGCCTGGGTGGCGCAGTCGGTTAAGCGTCCGACTTCAGCCAGGTCACGATCTCGCGGTCCGGGAGTTCGAGCCCCGCGTCGGGCTCTGGGCTGACGGCTCGGAGCCTGGAGCCTGTTTCCGATTCTGTGTCTCCCTCTCTCTCTGCCTCTCCCCTGTTCATGCTCTGTCTCTCTCTGTCCAAAAAATAAAAAAAACGTTGAAAAAAAAAATTTTTTTTTTAAAAATAAAAAAAAGAAAACCCTGCCTTCAACATGAGGCTCAAACTCACCACCCAAGATTAAGAGGCTCATACTTTACCAACTGAGCCAGCCTGGTACCCCTTCAGTAGTCAAGTTTTTTTTTTTTTTTTTTTTTAATTTTTTTTTTTCAACGTTTATTTATTTTTGGGACAGAGAGAGACAGAGCATGAACGGGGGGAGGGGCAGAGAGAGAGGGAGACCCAGAATCGGAAACAGGCTCCAGGCTCTGAGCCATCAGCCCAGAGCCTGACGCGGGGCTCGAACTCACGGACCGCGAGATCATGACCTGGCTGAAGTCGGAGGCTTAACCGACTGCGCCACCCAGACGCCCCAGTAGTCAAGTTTTTGATCCTGATCCCATACCCCAAGTATACAAATGACAGACAACAGAAGAAATACAAGAAAGAAGTTAACATGTGAAACACAGGCATAACTTCACTAGCAATCAAAGACATGCATGCAAATGAAAACAATATGTGAGAATCATGTCTATTAAATTAGCAAAATGTTTCTCAAGGATAAGGGTGTAGTAAAACTGTTAGTCATTTATTGCTGATAGCATTGTAAATTGGTACAATTTGCTCAGAAAATTATTTGGCAGCAATTAATCAGAGCTGTAAAAATATTCACACCCTGTGGAAATAATCTAAAAGGTGGGAACATTTTTTTCTGGGGGAAAAAAGTTGTTCGGAAGAGCACTACCAATGTAGCAGGGTATCTTCATTTAGACAGGGGTACACATTTGGCTGTTTATAGAAGGTGGGCCTAGAAACTTCTGGACATTTATTTTCACTAATTTATACATATAGGAAATTTTTTTTTTTTTTTTTTTTTTTTTTTTTTTTTTTTTTAGCTGAAAGAAAAATGGGAAATTATGAGGGTGTGATTGGGAAAGAATGGTGGGGATTGGCCTAGTGTCTATTTAGCCTTTGGTGCTTGGAATGCCCTTTTTTTATTTTTATTTTTTTTCCCTCATACTATAACTTAACTTTATGAGATTTAAGTGGAAAAGGTCAGTCTCTGGAAAACTGTTCTGTTTTCCTGTTTCTTTTTTCTTCCCCCCTTGTGAAATATAAATAAAAAGTATGTAAGTGATGCATATTAATTTGAGGAATTATGATAAAAAGAAAATCTGTGTGCTCGGTACCCAGCTTAAGAAATAGAAACTTAGGGGCACCTAGGTGGCTGTCTGTTAAGTGTCCGACTTCGGCTCAGGTCATGATCTCTCAGTTCGTGAGTTCCACCCCGCATCAAATTCTGTGCTGCCAGCTCCGAGCCTGGAGCCTGCTTCAGATTCTGTGTCTCCTCTCTCTGCCCCTCCCCCCCTCATGCTCTGTCTCTCTCTCTCAAAAATAAATAAACATTGAAAAAACTTAAAAAAAAAAAGAAATAGAAATATAACATTCTTTTTCCCATTCCAGTTAACCTCTACCCTGGATTTTGTATTCATAAACCTTTTGCTGTTCATTATAACTTATGTTTATCCCTACTGCTCAAGCAATATATTGTTTAATATTTCCTGTGTTCATCTTTATGGCTTTTTGACTCTTCTATGTGTATTTTTGTCCTATTTTTGTGTTCACTAGTGAGTTTCTGAGGCTCATTGTGTTGATGCATGTAACTGCAGTTTGTTCATTTTCTCTGATGTACAGTATTCCATAGTGTGAATTTACCAAGTTGGTCAGAGATGGGGCCACTAAATCTGTATTTTGAACAAGCACCCCCAATGTTACTAATGCAAGTGAGCCTTGGCTCATGCTTTTTGTTTTATTTAAACAAATTCTTTTTAATGTTTATTTTTGAGAGAGACAGAGTGCAAGTGGCAGAGGGGCAGAGAGAGAGGGAGACACAGAATCTGAAGCAGGCCCCAGGCTCTGAGCTGTCAGCACAGAGCCTGACGTGGGGCTTGAACTCACAGACCATGAGATTATGACCTGAGCCAAAGTCAGACGCTTAACTGACTGAGCCACCCAGGTGCCCTTGGCTCATGCTTTGAAACGTATTCTTAGAGGATGAGTCCAAGCTCCTACACTTCAGTCGCTCAGCTCTCTACTCCTACCTTTTAATTTCCTTTTTTTTTTTTTCGTAAGTAATTGCTACACCCAACATGGGGCTTAAACTCACAACCCCAAGATCAAGAGTTGCACGTTCCTCCCACTGAGCCAGCCAGGTGCCCCTAGAAAATTCTTATTCTTCAAGTCTCCCCATTAAATGATAAACTCCTCCAAGGCAAAGATTATCATCCTTATCGTTGTTGTCATTGACATTTATGGGGCAGACGAAAGCGGATACTGTATAGACAGTTTTCTGTGTGTCATCCCGTTGATCAGCACTCAACCCCATGAAGAAGGCACTGGGATTATCCTCATTCTGCAGATAAGGAGATAAGGGTCAGAAAGAGTCAGTAACTTCCTGAAGTTCAAGAGCTCTTCAACATGGACCTCTTTCACTGTCTTGTCTTTATACCTCCAGGGTCTAGTGTAGGCTTTGGTGTGTGGTAAGCCCTCAGTAAATGTTTGCTGAGCCGAAGTGAAGGGAAAAGTTAAAGAGACCAGATGGAAAACCATCCTGTTAGTTCAGATGATGGCAGTAGGGTTGGAGAAGAGGAGCTAGAAACAGGATGTGGCATGTGGGGCTATTACAGAGTTGAAATCTGGGTGGTGAAATTGGGGGAGGGAATGAGGAAGAGACAAGGGATTTCCTTTTTTTTTTTTTTAATGCTCAGGGACCAGTAATTTTATTTTTTTAGGTTTATTTATTTTTAATAACCTCTACACCAAACGTGGGGCTCACACCCATGAGAACAAGAGTTGCACGCTCTTCCAACTGAGCCAGCCGGGCGCCCCTCCTGTTTTATTTATTTATTTATTTATTTATTTATTATTTTGGGTAGTTCTGTATTTCTGGAAAATTTTAAAGAAAGCTCATGGTGCTTTTACAAATTTAAACAGAGAAAAAGCAGGGTAGAGGCAGTGGCTATGTAACTTGGCACCAACAAAATAGAGCAAATAAGGGAGAAAGAGGAATCTAAGCCAAAGGCATGGTGGGGCTGGGAAACCTTATTAAAAGAGCCTGAGAATAACTACATGTGAGTAGAAGTTTGATTAAAGAAGAAGAAGAAGAAGAAGAAGAAGAAGAAGAAAGAAATATAATAGGGTCTAGGAGAGTTCATTTTGAGGTAGGAAGAAGATTTAATGATCTTGCTTTATTGTTTTGGTGTCTCCCAGCGCCTGCCATGGTGCTCAGTCATGATGATAACCACCTACGATGACTTGGTGTGGGCTGGGCATTGTGCTATAAACACTTTATACCATAGATTCCGGCAATGCCTTTAGTTTCTCTCTCGGTAATGTAAATTACAGATAGCTGTCAAATCAAACTTCCTCAGCTGCTGATCTTGCTTGGCCTCTACCGGACCATTAGCAGCACTCCCTTCTCCAGAGAATAACATCTGAAATCTTCAATTTGGCAACTAAGAGCTTTCTCGGTGTGACCTGCACTTACCTTCTCTGTCCACCTTCGTCTCGTGCTGTTACTTTTCCAACACAGTGAGATCCCTGCCTGTGAGTGTGCATCCATCCATCCAACCAGTGAGCATTTATTGACCGCCTACCACATGTCAGGCACTCTTTTAGGTGCGGGCAATAGACGGGGAAACAAGAGAAGTGGCTCCCTCCTAATATGGAGTTTTACCAGAACAATAAATGAGAAGATATCAGACAGGTGTAAGGACTTTGATGAAAATGAGAGAGGGCAATGGGATAGTGGGCACTGGGAGAGGAAGACTGACTAGATAGGGACAGTCAGGGAAAGTCTCTGCAAGAAGGTGAGTTTCAGGCTGAAAGCTGGTTGGCAAATAGGAATCCAAGCAAAGATTTGGGTGAGGAACATTCTAGGCAGAGGGATCAGTTAGGACCAAGGCTCTAAGACGTACACAACCTTGTTGTGATCAAGGAATGGAGGGAACGTGGGCAGGCGAAAGCACAGTGGGTGAGAAGGAAGGTGATATCAGAAGAGGCTGGGGGTGTCAGACCAAGGGGGGGCTTGTAGGTCTGGTTAAAGATTTGGGTCTTTATACTAAAAGCAACGGGAAGCTGTGGGCTTTATTTAAGCAGATAGGTGATGTGATTAGACTTAGGATTTTATTTTTTAAGTTTTTTTTTTTTTTTAATTTTGAGAGAGAGAGAGAGCAAGCAGGAGAGGGGCAGAGAGAGGGAGAGAGAGAATCCCAAGCAGGCTCTGCGCTGTCAGCACAGAGCCCGACGTGGGGCTCAAGCCCACGAACTGGGGGATCGTGACCTGAGCCAAAATCAAGAGTCAGATGCTTTAACCAACTGAACCACCCAGGCACCCCTGATTTAGGATTTTAAACAATCACTTTGGTTTCTGTGAGAAGGAATTAGAGCAAAAACAAAATCGGGGAGATCAGTAGGAGCCTAGGGCAGGAATTCAGAAAAGAGAGTGGTGGTCGTTTGGAGCTGAGAGGTGGCAGGAGAGATGGAGGTCTGACGTAGGGAGTTGTGCATTTTGAAGTGATGGAGGGAGGACGTATGGAGTGTGTGCAAGAAGCTAATGGCCCAGTAATAATAGGGTAGAAACAAAGGGAAAATACGGAAGGTCACTTACCTCAACTCTCACCAATAGTATTTGAGTCTTCCTGCTCATGGCTCTGTGGGGGGGGAGGGGGGCAGAGCCACAAAGCAAGTCACATGTTGCCCCTCAAGAGCTCACATCTTACTGGACAGGACATTTGTAGATACACATCATCAGAAACAAGGTACTAGAAAAAGACTTAATATGTGACAAGCCAGTGGTGTCCACCAAACACCGTTGGGAGGAAGTAGAGATAGGAGAGGCTGGAGCCTGCAGAGCTCTTTGGTTTGGAGGTAATGTGCTAACTACTGGCGGCAATGGGGGGGGGGGGTTGCTTGTTGTTTTTCTGGATGCGCTCTGCTCAGCCCCACGTGGGGCTGCAACTCACCAGTAAGAGTTGCAAGTTCCACCGACTGAGCCAGCCAGACCGGGGCAGGGCTGAGGCGTGGGAGATGGAGAAAGACCCAGGCCATGGCCCCTAGCTCTCCTCCTCCCAGAGCACGAAGAAGCACTCACAGAAGAGCCCGTGCCCCGCGGTGGACGGTGCTGGGCACTCCGAGAGCCCCGGGTGTGTGAAGTGCAGCAGCCGGAAGGATCTTTCTCTGCTTGAACTGATGGACTGAAGCCGACGGTGATCAGCTGACCTGTCCAAGGACCGTCGGCTGGTAACTAACTGCACCCAAACCAGAAACTGGTTCTTGTGCCCCCTGGTGCTGTGTCGCCTCTACATCCTGCCCCCTACGTGTCATTTGCAGACAATGTGTGCCCATCGCAGTTCTGGCAGGGTTCAGGGTTATGCTGCTTGTGTTTAATAATGTAGCTTTTGCGTCCCTCTGAGTCCCTAATTGGCTCCTTCTTGTGGGATTACCCTTCCAAGACACCTTCCATAAACTCAGTGCAAAATTCTCAGGATGTCACTTCTGAGGGATATGATGCTCACCTCTGTATACCTCATTCTACAGCCTACCCTGGACAAAGCACTCTCCCCCTGGAGGGATGTACCCCTGGACTTCACATAAATTACCCGTTACCTCCGCCAGCCAGGCTTTCCCTTACCTTCCCATCGCAATTTTACAAATTATTACTGTTGTTTAACAACGGATCGTATTGGATTCAGGATAAAACTTGGGTAGATAGATACAACGAGTGATAAAATGGCAGATAAAATGAGCGAAGATGCTATACTCTCATAGTACCATAAAAGGGATGTAAAATCATTCCCTGCTAACGGGGACGTGGCTGCCTCTCCTGCTTCAGGCCAGGATAGTGATGGGAAGTATGAATTGGCAAGTTACAGTCCGTCCCTAAGGAATCATTCACGTATTTACTGAACTCTTTAGCGCACTGTTTCACGGGGAACCAGACAAACTGGCGGGGAAGAAGGCTGGAAAAAAACCAAAGGAGTCCACTGGAAAAGTGAGATTTATGCGTGTATAAATGTCCTGTCAGAAACAGCCTCTCACGGAAGGAGCTTCGAAATCTAGGGCACGGAGGCTGATATGCAGGTAGCGATATTTAAAGAGTGAAGGAATTCTAATAAAACAGTGGGTGTGCTGTTGCTATACAAACTGTACCTCAGGGAAACCAGAGAGTTGAGAGGAGGGAGTGCTGTTGATGGAAGCATTCCCGCTAATAAACGAAGAAGGAATAAGTGATAGAAATAAATAAAGCCTCACCATTTGGCAAACCCAAATGAATCAAGGGCGTGTTGATGGCTGCTAATATCTGAGACAAAACAGCACTGTGTACCTCCTGGTAGAAGACACGAGATCACTCTGGAGTATTCCTGCCTGCCCCCGCCCCCCCTCAAATCTGAATCTGATCATGTTTACAGATCCGAATGCCAATATTAGGAGGCTGGAGGAGCGCTTTAAAGGGCCCAGAGGATGGAATCAGCAAAAACGCAGAGCTGTGGGAGGCACCACGGGACAACCAGGTTTGTTCAACAAGGAAGTTACAAGAACAGAGAGAGGGAGGAAGAAAGGGGAGAACTTCGGATCAAGGCTTGTAAGGAAAATACCACCTCAATCGCTATGGAGACCTTATTTGGATTTTGATTCAAACAAACAACAGCAGCAACAACAAAACAATAAAAAACACAAAACAACATAAGATAGTTAGGGACATGTGAACGTTGACTGAAATATTTGATGATACTGTGAATCACTGTTAATTTTTTTTTCCAGTATTGTGGCTGTGTGTAATAGAAGAGACACCTTTTAAAGGAGGTTCTCAAACCCGAGCATGCATCACCATCGCCTGGAGGGCTTATGAAAACAATATTGCTGAGCCCCAGCCCTAGAGTTTCTGATTCAGCAGGTCTGGGGTGGGAGCTTAGAATGTGCATTTCTAGCAAGTTCCCAGGTGACAGTAACGCTACGGGTCTGGGCTCACATTTTGAGAACCGCTGCACTGGATTCACCGGAGTTTTTATTTCTGGTCGATTATCTAATTATTCTTTCAAAGAAAGAGCTTCTGTTATCAGCTGTCCTAGCCCCGAGTGACAGCACTCAGGCAGCATTCCATATAACGGAAGGGAATGAACTCGTGTCCCAAGGCTCATGTAATAATTTAGTCCGTATCGCCATAGGGAGCCTCAGAAGACTACCTTTGGCTCACCACTTTAACCTTAAGAGTGTGAACCACTCCCCCCCCGCCCCCCGCCCCAAGCCACGTGTGCCTGTCCTTGCCTTTCCACTCTCACTCCATGACGATCAAGGACCTCCAGCACAGGGTCCTGTAAAGTTCCCTGGAACTTAGGCTACATCCTTCCATCGTTTCCAAATTCAAAACGGTTTGATGCAGATAACATGGGGCGGCCAGTCCTACACGTAATGTCTCAGAGACACTCTAACAAATGTCAGAACTGGTCTGTTCTGTGTTGTTAAAGAAGAGACTCGCAGCCAGATCCTGGCTCTGTGTCGCCTAGGTGACCCACGAGGAGTTGCTTAGCATTTTCGGGCCTTAGGTTTTCAACAGGTAGAGAAAGAAGTCTGTTACTATGAGAGAAAATGGGACGCCTGGGAAATATTAGCCAGAGTTCCTTGGAGGGAAGACATTTGCAACACTGAACTTTAGACACATTATTACTTTATAATTTAACAACAAAGTGCTTGTGTGTGTGTGCATGTGTGCGCATTAGAGCCTCACAACAATCTTGTGAGGTAGGTAAGGTAGAGGCTGAGAGAAGGTAAAGTCCGGCCAAATTAAATGTCAGGGCCGGGTCTCAAACACCTCACCTTCTCAAGGAAGTCAGTGTTCTTTCCAACACACTGCCTTCCCTCAATTTATTTCAGTTAAATACAGAAATGTACTGGTGCATCGAATGAATGACTCTTAAAAAAAAATTAGGGAGTCACAGTAACTTAAAACTCACGGGCCAATGACCCAGGCGATTCAAAGACAGGAGTTGTTTCCTTCAGCTAAATGCCAGGAAGGATCCCGGTAATATTTAACAGCAATGTTGCTTCCATAGTTTTATAGTCCCCTTCCAGGTCCCTTGGGCTTGTTCATCACGGGATATTTGTGCCTCAGATGACAGCAAACCTCCAGTGGGAGTACCTCATACACGGCTGTACAAAGAGCTTCTGAAATTCTTTCAGCCTCTAAATGACAGGACCACAAACATCCTCTTCAAGAATTCTGCCTCGTCATGGCAATGAGACATCTGGTGACTAATGCCTGCACAGCCCTGGATTGGGAGAGTGTTTTCTGTTTTCTGTGTTCACACCCCAAATCTTCTAGTGGCAATCTCATTTCTGGCAAGTTCTGGGCTTGCGGGGCTGCACTAACGGATTCTTTATCAAGTGATAAGGCTAGTTAAACGCAACCAACTTCGTACCGAGAGACTTTTAAGGGCCAGCCATTATACGGTATTAAGGGCTTATGATAAGATCTCAAATATTATTCACTAACGGTGATAATGTGGCCACATTTATCTCACTTCTCTTTTACTTACCAAGCATCAACCGTCAAACTCACCCCTAAGGTCAGTCAAAAACACTGAAGGAATGCCTTTTGTGTTCAGGATATTATTTGGTGCCTATGAGTTTATCTCTGCCATTAAAGCGGGGAAGAAGACAGAGGACAGACCGGGGCCCAACCTGAGCCTCTGATGCCCAGGTTCAGGTTTTCTCTACATGGAGCACTTGGAGACAAGAGAAATGAAAATCTGGCAGGGGCAGCGGATCATTTCCTAGATCAAATGGGTGTTTTGATGGCATAAGAGATGTGCTTTTTGGCGGAAGCTCTTGTCACACCTACTGCAGTGGAAAGGTTTTTCCCCTGTGTGGGTTCTCTGGTGTGTGAGGAAATGGGAACGCTGACTGAAGGTTTTGCCGCACTCGGGACAGCGATAGGGCCTGTCTCCTGCGTGGATTCGTTGATGGGTAATGAAGTGGGAGCTCTGGTTGAAGCTCTTCCCACACTCGCCACATTTATAGGGTCTTTCCCCCGTGTGGATCCTTTGGTGCTTTATGAGGGCAGAGCCGTCGGCGAATCCCTTCCCGCAGTTGTCACACTGGAACGGCCTCTCACCTGTGTGTGTCCTCTGGTGCGTGACCAGGTGTGAACTCTGACTGAAGCTTTTGCGGCAGTGAGGACAGCTGAAAGGCCTTTCCCCCGAGTGGGTACTCATGTGCGCTACAAAGTGAGAACTATCTCGGAAGTCCTTTCCGCACTCTGCGCATTTGAAGGGCCGCTCTCCCGTGTGAGTTCGCTGGTGCTTCACCAGGTCTGAGCTCTGGCTAAAACTCTCCCCACAGTCGCTGCACCTGTAAGGCTTCACGCCCGTGTGGGTCCTCTGATGGGTGATGAAGTTTGAGCTTCGGCTAAAGCTTTTATGGCATTTGAGACACG
This sequence comes from Prionailurus bengalensis, assembly GCF_016509475.1. Classification (NCBI taxonomy): domain Eukaryota; kingdom Metazoa; phylum Chordata; class Mammalia; order Carnivora; family Felidae; genus Prionailurus; species Prionailurus bengalensis. The sequence continues at coordinate 5,164,364 of NC_057355.1, read as the reverse complement.
TGTAGGGCTTCTCTCCCGTGTGGGTTCTTTGGTGCATGACGAGGTGTGGCTTCCGCCCAAAGGTCTTCCCACACTCGGGGCACTCGTAGGGTCTCTCGCCTGTGTGGGTTCTCTGATGTTTGATGAGCGTAGAGCTGTCGCTGAATTTTTTCTCACAGCCGCTGCATTGGTAGGGTTTCTCTCCCGTGTGCGTTCTGCGATGGGTGACAAGGTCTGAACTCTGCTTGAAGCCTTTCCCACATTCGATGCACTTATAAGGCCTCTCGCCAGTGTGGGTTCGTAGGTGTCTTATGAGATAGGAGCTCTGGTTAAAGCTTTTCCCGCACTCTGCACACACGGGCTTCTTTCCTGTGTATCCGTCCAGGAGCTCATTTAAATCCTTCCCTTGTGGAAAGGGCTCCGGCTGGCCCTCTCCCGGGCGGGTCCCATGTTCCCCTTCTAACTCAAGGTCCCTCTCCCAGTTTCCTCCCCAACTAGGAGGAGGAGAAATATCCTTATTGGCCCTTTCTGAGGATGTTCCACACCGTTCTGCTGCTTCTGAAATGTCCCGACTGAGTTTGGTCACCTGATTCTCAAAGTCTGAAAAATTAACACAAGTTAACCAATTATCGGGAAAAACATCAGAAAGCAGCGAGGAAGACTGAGATTAGTGGTTTTGCAACAGACTACACTTAATTTGACTACTCTGATTTTAAACCTTGTGAAAAGTTTTATTTACTTTTTTAAAGATTTTATTTTATTTTTATACTATAGGCTGGCGTATCCCATCTATTTTATCATATCTATATTATACAGCCGCTTTTGCTGGTGCAAAGATTTTATTTTTAAGTAGTCTCTATACCCAATGTGGGGCTTGAACCCACAACCCCAAGATCAAGACTCATGGGCTATACTGACTGAACCAGCCAGATGAACTCGGTGAAGTTTATCAAGCTTACAAAACCTAAATTCCTAAACCCTTTTTAAGATGAATCCTTTTTTTACAATGTTTATTTTTGAGGGAGAGAGAGAGACAGAGTGTGAGCGGAAGAAGTGCAGAGAGAGAGAGACACACACAGAATTCCAAGTGGGCTCCAGGCTCTGAGCTGTCAGCACAGAGCCCGACGTGGGACTCGAACTCACAGACCACGAGATCATGACCTGAGCCAAAGTCAGACACTTGACCGACTGAGCCACCCAGGTGCCCCTTAAGATGACTCTTGAAGTAACCTTGATATCCTTCAAGAGTATATGCCACGTATTGTCCAAATCCGGCGACTCCTTTCAAAGATGTTATAGTATAGACAAAAGTGAAATGCTTATTTAAAATGAAGACTTCAGGGGCGCCTGGGTGGCGCAGTCGGTTAAGCGTCCGACTTCAGCCAGGTCACGATCTCGCGGTCCGGGAGTTCGAGCCCCGCGTCAGGCTCTGGGCTGATGGCTCAGGGCCTGGAGCCTGTTTCCGATTCTGTGTCTCCCTCTCTCTCTGCCCCTCCCCCGTTCATGCTCTGTCTCTCTCTGTCCCCAAAATAAATAAACGTTGAAAAAAAAAATAAAAAAAAAAAATAAAATGAAGACTTCAGGGGCGTCTGCGCAGCTCAGTCAGTAGAGCCTGCGACTCTTGATCTTGGGGTTGTGAATTCAAATTCCATGTTGAGCAAAGAGTTTACTTAAAAAAAATAAAATGAAGGGACTTCAGCTCAGGTCACGATCTTGTGCTTCGTGAGTTCAAGCCCAACGTCCGGCTCGCTGCTGTCAGCGCCTAGCCTGCTTCGGATCCTCTGTCCCCCTCTCTCTGCCCCTCCCCCACTCACGCTCTCTCAAAAATAAACTTTTTTTAATTAAAAAAAAAGGGGGGGGTGCCTGGGTGGCTCAGTCGGTGAAGCGTCCGACTTCGGCTCAGGTCATGATCTCACGGTTCATGAGTTCGAGCCCCATGTCGGGCTCTGTGCTGACAGCTCAGAGCCTGGAGCCTGCTTCTGACTCTGTCTCCTTCTCTCTCTGCCCCTCCCCCACTTGTGCTCTGTCTCTCTGTGTCTCTCAAAAATAAATAAATGTAATTTTCTTTTTTTTTTTTAACGTTTATTTATTTTTGAGACAGAGAGAGACAGAGCATGAATGGGGGAGGGGCAGAGAGAGAGGGAGACACAGAATCTGAAACAGGCTCCAGGCTCTGAGCAGTCAGCACAGAGCCCGACGCAGGGCTCGAACCCACGGACCGTGAGATCGTGACCTGAGCCGAAGTCGGCCGCTTAACCGACTGAGCCACCCAGGCGCCCCTAAAACAATTTTTTTTTTAAATAAATGAACAAAATGAAGACTTTATTTGGTCCGTTACTGACTGCCCAAGAAGTCCAACTTAAACCTGTAAAAGTGAGAACAGATGTCTATGGCAGCATTCCAAATTCTTCATCTAAGCAAGGGCTAGATTTCTTCCCACCTCGTAATAGTCACATCTCACCTGTGTGACTTTCCCGTAGGATCTTTCTTGCCTCGAAATTTTGGAGCGGTAGCGTCCACGGTTCTTCTTTCTGCTCCAGCTGGGAAATCACACTTGGTCTGGAAATCCTATACAGGAAGGTGAACACAGCATATTAATCGGAACCAGCCATACAAAGCCTGACCAAAAGGCAAGCCCTCCTTCTTCCCTAAGCAGAGGACAACACCCAGGGAGATGCTAATGTATGTTTGGTCTCAGTGAAAGAATGAGATGGAATAATAAAACAGATTATCTCCCCAAGGGGCTGTGAAAAAAGCTCCTTTCCTCTCATCACACACACACACACACACACACACACACACAGACACCAGACTTGGGTGACAGAAACTCTAGAGTGAGCACAATAATTCACCTCTGAAGGCACAAGGCTAAATTCAGATAGAGAGAGAATTTTCTCAGAAACAATGCCGCCAAGACCTCACCCTTAGAAAGAATCAAGGAAGTTAACTCTAATGTCGGGCTTTAAACTTTTCCCAGAAAGGCAGCAGTAGATACAACCATGAGAAAAAGACAAACACTTGTAAGAAAAAAAAAAATGGGCAAAGGTCATAAATAGGCAATTCACACGCGCACACACACACACACACAAATACACGCAATCTATAAATATATGAAAAATCTTTAACCTTACCATTAACCGGAAAAATTCAAATTAAAACAATGATACAGTTAGGCAATACAATGTAGAGGAAAAGAGTGCAAGTTTCAGTTATATTGTCCACGAGTCAATCTTAACCCTTCCTCTTACTAGCTGTGTGACCTCAGGAAAGTTACTTAAACTCTCTGTCTCAGGGTCATCATCTATAAAATAGGGATAATGATAAGACCTACCTTCTAGTATTGTTGTAAGGATTAAGTGGGAACTCTTCAATGTTAGCTATCACTAGTATTTAACCCAGACTCTTAAATTATCCTACCATGATAGGTAGGATGTATAGAAATGGACGCTTTCATATAATGCTTGTAGGAATAAAGAATTCAATCTTTTTGGAAGGCATTTGGCAAAAATATCAAATACTATAGAAAGATATCTATTCTTTGGCCCAGCAATTCTAGTTCTGGGAATTCTAAGGAAATGAAAAAAAAAAGTTAAAAAATAAAGTTGTGCAAGAGATCTATTACCTAATTATTAACTAATTATACTTTAAGAAACCATATTCCCCGCCCCCCCCCCCCCAAAAAAAGACAGCTAAAAGATGTTCATCACAATACTGGTAAAGATCTGGAAAGGACCTAAATGTCCTATGACAAAGGAATAATTATATTTGATTAAGCCATATGAAATTGCCAGTGTAGGGGCGCCTGGGTGACTCAGTCGGTTAAGCGTCCAACTCTTAATCTCGGCTCAGGTCACGATCTCACAGTGAATTCCTGCCTTGAGTCGGGCTCTGTGCTGACAGCGTGCAGCCTGCTTGAAATTCTGTCTCTCCCTCTCTCTGCCCCTCCCCTGAGTGTGCTCTCTCTCTGTCTCAAAATAAATAAATAAACTTCAAAAACAATTTTTTTTAATTGCCATTGTATAAGTTAAAAAGCGGCTTAAAAGTGGTCAAATATATGGTTCAATCTAATGTAAATTATTGTATTCCATACAATAAAATACTAAGTGATTATTCTGAAGCAATGTATAGAAAAACAGTTATTGTTGTTGGAATGTATTACAATACAATGTATTGTATAAAAAAGTAAGGTGCACAACGGAATTTACAGTATGATCCCAATTTTTTCTCTTTTGTTTTTGTTAATTATATCTGTGCTTAGGACAACGGCTGGAAGGACAGTAACTCTTCAGAAGTGGGATAGAGTGGGACTTTTGGTTTCATTTTGTTTGTCTTTTTCTTCAATGAGTATATATTAGTACACTTTTATTTTTTTTAATGTTTTTTAACATTTATTTATTTTTGAGAGACAGAGAAAGACAGAGCTTAAGCAGGGAAAGGGCAGAGAGAGAGAGTGAGAGAAAGAGAGAGAGGGAAGACACAGAATCCGAAGTAGGCTCCAGGCTCTGAGCTGTCAGCACAGAGCCTGATGCGGGGCTCAAGCCCACAAACCGTGAGATCATGACCTGAGCCGAAGTCGGACGCCTGACCGACTGAGCCACTCAGGGACCCCTATGGTGAGATACTAATTAAACAATAAATATCAAAGATATCTGCAAACCATAAAGTGCCATAAAAATGTAAGTCATTAAAAAAAAGGAAGTTATTTTTTTTTCTGCTAGGGAGGCAACAATTATTAAAGATCTCACAGAGATCTTTAGCTCTAAGAGATCAACGTCCCTAGAGACCACTCAGACCTGGGCCCTCTCACATGATCTAAGTCTTTAAAAAAATTTTTTTTTGAAGTTTATTTATTTTTGAGATAATGCGAGAGACAGAATGCAGGCAGTGGAGGGGGAGACAGAGGGAGACACAGAATCCAAAGCAGGCTCCAGGCTCCGAGCCGTCAGCTGTCAGCCCAGAGCCTGACGTGGGGCTCAAACTCACAAACCGTGAGAACATGACCTGAGCCGAAGTCAGACGCTTGTCCGACTGAGCCACTCAGGTGCCCCTCACGTGATCTAAGTCTTAAACCTAAAGGAGAGTAGTAGCATCCTTACCCTGGGAGAGCCCATTCTTGTAACTGTGCTGGGTGGTATCCCTGAAGAGCATTCTCTAAGCAGGGTCCGGGTAACCCATTCTTCCCTGAAGTCCCCAGCCACATCATTGAGAGTCATCAGTTCCTAAAGCAGGAGAACTCAGTATGCATCAAAAGCTCTCTGGATAGTCTAACCATTGTCTCAAAACCAAAAGACCGCCCCGGTGCCACCAGTATACCCAAAGACCCCAGCCCCTCCCCCACCCCGGAATAGACTAGTTCGGAGATAAATTCTGTCAATCATAGAAGGGCTGCTTTCCTTACTGTTTTTACATAATCCTTCCCTTGGCCAACATTCACATCACTAAGTGAGGCCTGGAGCTCCCAAACGCAGCTACAAGAAACATGAACCTTTTGAGGAACAAATTGTCCACGATGGACAAGATAAACAAAGGATAGAGTAGGCAGGTGTTGGGGGGAGGGACTTGATCTTGCGAAAAGCTCTCCAGCTACATCTTCCTCGGCAAGCTAGGAAATTGTGGATTTAATTATACCCGTATTAGCTATGAGAACAGCTGACTTTTCCTGGCTTGCAGATTTGGTGTCAACCTCAAGGAACAGATCAGACAGAACATGAAAAGTTCTGGGTACCATTTTTACAGTAATGTGCTGTAAAAGGCAGTAGGAGTCACAAAGAAATGGAATTTTGTTTTGTTTTGATGTGTGTGTGCGTGTGTGTGCGCGCGTGTGTGTGTTTGCGGGGGGGGGGGGGGGGGGGGGAGGGGTGGCTTAAAGAGTTTCCAATAGAAAAAAGTCAGCCAGCTGAATCTACTACAAAAACTCCTGCGTTTCAGTGGAGGATGGACCAGACTGGAACGAGGAAGCTTTCCTCTTTCTCGTCTTTTGTCACACCAATCGAAGCACCTGGCTACTACTAGAATATTCTTGCACTTTCCGTGGAAATACTCATGCATTTACACACATTGCTCTCGGTCCTTTATAAAGTACTGAGTTTTTAAAGACCTAAAAACCGTAAGGAAACATTTCATCTCTCTGCTTTAAAACCCCAACAAATGAAAGGAATGTCATTAGGAGGTAAAAACTGAAAATAAGTTTTGAGCATACATTTTATTTCGGCATCCATGAGGAGACACAACTGCCGGGCCCACTTGCAGGAGACAGCGGGACTGAGGGGAGGAGAGTTCACAGCCACGGTCACGGAAACATTGTTTCCCACCCGGTCTCCCGTCCCCCCACCCCCACCCCCCGCAGGTGACCCCGCAGGCTCCCGGAGCGCCGAGGTGCTGTGACTAAGTGCCATCGTGAGCGGCACCGGTTTGTTCGCTGGGTTTATTAATAGGGACATGACGGCACGGGTGGGACCGGCACTCGTCCCCCACCCCCACCCCCCTCGCGGTGCTGCAGGCCCTAATCAGGGCGCCGCGGTCACAGGGTCACAAGGCACGCCGAAGCCCGGGGACCACGACCGAGGAGCGGGAAGACTGATCAAGAGGATGGGCTATCCCGACGACGGCACAGAAAGCCGCAGCCACCTCTCCTCACTCTTCAGCGACACCCGCGGGCTCCGAAAGGCGAGCGCGGCGACCTGGCAGGGGCCACAGCGCGGCTGCGGGCGAGTCCCCTCCACGCCCCTCTGCAGCTCCCTGGCGACCGCCGCAGTCTCCTTCCCCGCATCACTCACCGGCCCGGCTCCGGGATGGAGCAGAAAGTGAGAGTCCTCCACCGCCGAGCCGCTCCCGGCCCACAAAGCCGAGGCGGTCCCTTCTCGAACCCGACCGGGATTCGTGACAGGGCTGTGGGGACACAGGTGGGACTCTGCGCTCGACCGCTCGCAGCCGGAAGACACCGCCCCTGTCTCATTGCCATTGGCTGTTCAGTTTCGGCGACCAGAAGCCTTGTCCGTCCATAGGCTGGTGCAGCTTTCAATCTCCGCGCGGCCTTCTGGGAAATGTAGTCTCGAACAAGACCGCTTCAAAGGACTCGGAGTCCGGGGATGCCCAGGTCCCAGCGGTGCCAAGTGCAAAACCCAGTTCTCCCTACCGCGGGAACTGCTTCTCCCGAGGTGAGAGGGCGGGGTCCGGAGACTGCACGCCCGGAGAGGGATCTGCAGATGCGAACCACCCGGCCTCACCCGACTGCCGCCGAGCAGCCTTGTACCAACGGCGGCGTCTCCCGCGCTCTGGCACCTCGCCCTTGCCAAGCGAGGGGCAGCTCATCGCCGCGGCCTTGTGGATCCTCCTGTGCCGGGTTCCCCATCCTGGGGGGCCGAGCCTGCCTGGTGTCTGCCACCAACAGATCCCTGGGCAACTGAGGCTGTGCATTAAGAAACCCCAAGCAGAAGCCTTTAGCGGAAAACAGACGTTTTGCCCCCTTCCATTAGCATCGCAATTTCCTCTCCATCGGTTACCACACCTGTTCATAGCCAGAGGAGGCTGGCCTGGGTGTCTTATCGCCTAGGAAAGGTGTCCTGGGTTCCAAACTGTGGAGCCTCCTGGACCTTATGTGAGAACCAGTGCTCACTTGGGGCAAGCCCCTACCTAAAAAATAATAGAAGCCTTTCTTTACAACGAAGAAAACGCACCTGTCTACCCGATTTGTTGATTCATTCAGTGCCGTTAAAAACAAACAAACAAACAAAAACCCGAAACATTTTGGGACCACTTGGGTGGCTCAGTTGGTTAAGCGTCCAACTTTGGCTCAGGTCATGGTCTCATGGTTCTTTGAGCCCTGAGTGGGGCTCTGTGCTGACAGCTCAGAGCCTGGAGCCTGCTTTGGATGCGGTTTCCCTCTCTCTGCCCCTCACCCGCTCGTGCTCTGTCTCTCTCTCTTTCTCTCTCTCTCTCTCTCTCAAAATAAATAAATAATAATAAAAGAATAATAATAATAAAGAAGAAATTAAAAATATTATTAAAAATAATAAGAAGAAGAAGAAGAACATTTTGTGGTGGACTGTAAAATTCTTAGAATTACCAGCTCAAGGGGCAATGTGAAGGCCTCCTTAAGCGCTAGTTCAACCATTCCTTCAATGTGTACGGTGTATCTTCCAACAAATATTTACTGGGAACGTTCTACATTCCAGACTGTTCTGCGCATTGTGGTTACCCACAGGAATCACATGTGACCATTGCCTTCCTGAAGCTCACAGGCCAACAGAGGCGAGAAACCATAGAAGATACACCAAATACCAAATAATGTTTTCTTTTTTTTTTTTTTTTTCCATATAGCTAGTGCATCTCAATTGTTTTGCTATATAACTGTAGTCAGCTGCAAAATGACCACAATAGCATTTTGGGGAATTCTGCCCACCATAAACAAACATCTGGTTTTGCTCAGCAGATATATTTTAGTTAGATGGAAATGGGATAAACTGAAATCTCATGGGAACCCAGAAACAGCAAGGAACACCCTGGAAACCTAGGGAGTGCCAGGCTCCCATAAACAGAACACAGTTCAGGACCTGGATAATCAGAGGCATCTCCAGACCCCTCAGGGGTCTTTCTGGTATTCTGCCATCAGGAAGATTCTATGGCTCTTCAACCGATCATCAGGGCGTGTGGAGGGCAGGTAAATGAAGAGTCACTGAATCTGGCTGATGGCTATCCCTTGCCTCTCCCTCCGGCCTCGTTCCTTCTGCCCCAGCCTCGCTCTCTTAGCATTTTATTCATCGTTATCAGATGTGTGGGGAGAAGAAGGAGAGGAGAAGCTCGGCCTCATGAGAAAATCAGCCTATAGAGAAATGAGGCCATGTACCCCGGGTGGCTACTTGGAGCAGGCCCATGACCTATTAGGAGTTGGGTGCTTACAGGTGTGGCAGCATGGAAATGGAGGAGGGGAGGGAAGCTGAAAAGACTTCATGGAGGATGAAAAGAGAGTTTTAGCAGGTGCTTTAACTCCCTCTAAGGGAGGGAGTATATCATCTATTGGTGCATAATAAATTACCCCTCAAACGTCGTGGGTTACAACAACATTTATTATGGTTTCTGTGGCTCGCGAATCCGAGCAGCTTAGCTGGCTGTCTCTAATTGAGGGTCTGTCATGAGGCTGCATCCAGGTGCTGACTGGGGCTGCAGATGATCTGAAGGCCTGACTGGGGCTGGAGGATCTGCTTCCGAGCTCACACATACACAGGCTGTCTCCTCACACGTAGGCCTCTCCTCACAACATGGTGGCCAGTTTCCCCAGAATGAGCGATCTGACAGAAGCAGAGGCTCACCTAATCTTGGAAGTGATATACCGTCCCTTCTGCCAAATGCCCTTGGTCATGCAGACCGCCCCTGGTACGGTGTGGGACAAGGACATGAATACTAGGAAGCATGGATCAGTGGGCCACCTTGGAGACCGGCTACCACAGGACTAAAGTGGCCTTTAGGACATTTTCCTTGTGACACTCTGTCAAACTCCTGTGGCACCTCTTTAAGGAAACTTGTAATAGAGATCTACACGTATGGGGAAGCGGGGAGGGACAGTCACAATGTACACGGCACGACCCAGAGGTACAAATTAAAAAAGAATTTTTTTTTATTTTAGAGAGAGAGAGAGTATGAGCAGGGGAGAGAGAGGGACAGAGAGACAGAGAGAGAGAGAGAGAGAGAGAGAGAGAATCTCAAGCAGGCCCCACACTCAGCATGGGGCCCAACGTGGGGCTCGATCCCACAACCCCGGAATCATGACCTGGGCCGAAATCAAGAGTAGGATGCTCAACTGACTGAGCCACCCAGGCGCCCTAGTACACATTTTTTTTTTTTTTAAGTCTTCATGACAGCACTAAGATTCCTCAGAAGATTCTCATTACTGGGCAGCTCTTCAGCTTACTGGTTAAAAAGAACATTCTCTTTCGGGTTTGAAATAGTTAAATTTGGGCAAATCGTAGTCCATTTAAAGTTCAAACTCCCTCTGAAAGCTGTCTGTCTCCCCCAACGGCGTCCTCTCCACTTACTCATTCCCAAGATGTTATTGGGGAGCAGGGGGCGCACAGGGGGAAGGGACCCCAGTTCTCCAGCTGACCTTCTCCACCGACTCCGGCTCACCCCACGCACAGCTCACTCACCAGATCTCTCCTGGCCTCTCTACTCATTTCATCGCCACTGACCCGTCCAATTCCGGGGGCCTGTTCTCTCCGGTGCCTGCTTAGGCCGCTGCCCTGGAGTCCTGGCCACGGGTCTTCAGCCACAGGGTGACCCTTCGGGAGGCTTCCCGGCTCTCAGTTTCAGCCTGTCCCATCACCCTTACTGGGAGCACTTGGAGATTTCTGAAACCCTCCATGGTACACAGCATAAGCCTCAGGGTGCTACTTCTGACCCTCTTTCTGCCCGACTCATCCATGGCTGCCATTTCCACACTACTGTAACTACGTCGCGTTGACTCGGGGATGCTCTATGGGTCGGTCTCCTTTAACAGTTCAAAAAAGAAACAGGCTGCAATTTCTTTCTTTCTTTTTTTAATAGGTTTCCTTCATTAAAAAAATTTTTTTTAATGTTTATTTTTGAGAGAGTGGGGGAGGAGTGGGGGGATGGGGGGACAAAGGGTCCAAAGCAGGCTCCAGGCTGACCGCACAGAGCCCGATGCTGGGCTTGAACTCACCAGTCGTGAGATCATGACCTGAGCCGAAGTCGGAGGCTCCCCCCCCTTCCCCGGCTGCAATTTCTTTCATTTCAGTTTCCCTTTCAGTCTCTTTGGGGTTCTTAGCACTGTCCTGTGTCTGTTCCCATTGGTGATAAACTCCCTGGCCTCCTTTTAATGGCTCCAGCCTGCCTGGAGCCCCTCTCTAAGGAACTGCGCCTGGCTGTGTGTAAGGGACTACTGTCGTTCAGCCTGTAGGGGCTATTTTTCTCAGGTATCAAGAAGCGTGGAAATAGCACCGGTCCAGCCACTCTGGGAGGGCCAGCAAGGAGTCAGATGACCTCTGTCTCTCTGCTCTGCCTACCTTAGTGGGAGGCCCTTGTCTTGGTCGCTTCCAGTCATCACGTCCGGGTTCCAGAATAGAATATTGTTCCACCATTAAATGCTGTCAGCATTGAACTAATGCAGAACGTGGAAAAATGAAAGATGTGTAAAAAAAAAAATGTGGCAAAACAGGTGCATCAAATATGATCCCACTTGTATGTGGTGAACACTTGTCATTTGTCTACTAGCTCACTGGTCCCGGGTATTACAAGAAATAGCACCCGATCTTTCTTGAGGAAACAGCACCCATGGTTCAGACATGAGCTGGCCTCTCCTTGCATGACCCTCCCCTCCGTCACAGGGTTTGGTTTAGAAGCGGGTACTCGAGGGGCGGCTGGGCGGCTCAGTCGGTTAAGTGTCCCACTCTGGATTTCGGCTCAGGTCATGATCTCGCGGTCCGTGGGATCGAGCCCCACGTCGGGCTCTGCGCTGATATCGCAGAGCCTGTTTGGGACTCTCTCTCTCCCTCTTTCTCTGCCCCTCCCCTGTTTGTACTCTCTCTCTCTCTCTCTCTCTCTCTCTCAAAATAAATAAATAAACATTACACTCTATACTAAAAAACAGAAGTGGGTACTTGATCCAGACTGAGCCAGTCACAGCCCTGTGCCACCTTGCGATGACAGTTTGTCAGAGTGTGCTGGTGTATCGAGCAGAGCCTGTCAGGAACCTTCCCTGGCACTTCTTAATCTGGAACCAAAGAAAAAAGACCTTTTCCCACAGGGGAAGATGGGAGGCCAGGAGGCCGGGAGGCTGGGGGAAGGGGCCGCCATGTTTCCTGCCGGGTGAACTGCAGTCTGAGTGCATGAATGGACCACAGAGAGCTGGAAGCAGAGAGCAAAAACTGGGGGACAGTCCTGAGAGCCTTCGAGTCTTTGGTCACTGAGGCCAGAAATAACCCTGACTTCTCCTTAAGTTTGTTTTATGAGTCAATGCACATTCCTTTCTTGCCTAAGCTAGTTTGAGTGGCAAAGGTCAGACACTCGAAATTTAAAAATTCCCCAATAACGCACCATTTCTGCTTAAAAAAATCCATGGACGTGTACACAAACCTAAGAAGAGCTTTTGCTCATCTGAATTTCAAATCTCTCTCAATGACCCTATTCAGTTTTTAATGCCGTGTTTTAGAATTATCCAGTTAAATGTACTTTCTGTAAAGCGTTCAGATAATTCACCTAAAAGAGAATACAATTAGAAACAAAATGTGCAGCTTTGATCTTGCCGATAATAACAAACGAGCAAAATTACTTGAAACCCTTTTAAACTGAACCACTTCCAGGAGAATTAACCAATTCAACTCCTTCTTGGTAGAGATTCAAAACAAAGTATCTATACCTAATGTGATAAAAAGGATCAGGCGGGGATTATGACCAACTGGTATGATAATGAGGTAATTCTCCTAAACTCCTTCTTTACAGAGGAGACAGTATATCTTCTGTAAAGATGTGTTCTCATTTGGAGGAGGGCCTGAAATTTCCAGAGGGCTTCCGCACAACCTCCTTCCAGGATCCGGGAACCAACTTTGTTTCCTGTCTCTGGTAACCCGACATCACTCATAAAAGACTTTTTTGTGTACTGTGAATCGTATGAGGAAGACTTTGTGACCCTAAAGTTAATTTTTGCAAGACAGAAATTCTCTATTTGAAAACGCATGTTGAAATCACATATTCCATCACCATGGGGAGTTTCTTACTTCCTCTAACAAAAAATCTTTTATTTTTATGATTATGTAAGTAAGATGCATTCATTTTTTAAAAAAATTAGAAATACAGGGGCGCCTGGGTGGCTCGATCGGTGAAGCGTCCGACTTCGGCTCGGGTCATGATCTCACAGTTCCTGAGTTCGAGCCCCACATCGGGCTCTGTGCTGACAGCTTAGAGCCTGGAGCCTGCTTTGAATTCTATGTCTCCCTCTCTCTCTGCCCCTCCCCTGCTCATGCTCTGTCTCTCTCTCCTTCACAAATAAATAAAAACATTTTAAAAAAATTTAAAAAGTCAGAAATACAGAGAAATAGATAAATCCTACCACCCACTAAAAAAAATCACTGTTAATATTTCGCTACATATCTTTCCTCTCTCTGTGTATGTGTGTGTGTGTGTGTGTGTGTGTGTGTGTGTGTGTGTCTGTGCATGCGTGCTAGAAAATTTTGCCCAAGCAGAAGCTACAGTTGAGATATCTCTGGGGAGAAGGGGAAATCCTTCCCTTCTTTCCTCATTCCATTTGATGTTCTTATATGTGTCGGTATCCGAGGTCCTTTACTTTTTTGTTTCAAGAAGGAGAGTGGAGATTTGGGGGCAGAGGTACCTGGTGAGAAGAAGCGATGAGGACAAGGCGGGGAACAGTTTGGTGCCTGGTGTGTTTTTCAGCCACTTATGAAGGCAGACCGAGAAACTCAGAGAGCTGTGCTCAGCAGGGGCCGGCTGGGGCCCCAGCCACGGGGCCAGCTGGAGCCCCGTGCTCTCCGGGGAGCAGGGATGCCTCGCAACCCAGGACTGGAGAGGGGCCCCCTCCTAACCCGGGGGGTGGCACTACCTGGCCAACAGCCTCTACCGCACAGGCAGCCGGAGAAGGGTGTGGGCTGGCCAAGCTAACAACTGGAGTAGTGTCACATCTGGGGATGCCTCTAAGGAAAGGGAAGAGTTTTCCGAGCGAGGGTGAGGAAGGACATGGGGGTCTTGCAGTCAAGGGCATGATATGTAGAGCAGCACTTCCCAAATCTTAATAGCTACGTGAATCACCTGGGGTGGGGGGAAGGCTTGTGTTTTGTTTTGGTTTTTTTGTTTGTTTGTTTCTATTTTTATTTTTTATTTTTATTTTTTCAACGTTTATTTATTTTTGGGACAGAGAGAGACAGAGCATGAACGGGGGAGGAGCAGAGAGAGAGGGAGACACAGAATCAGAAACAGGCTCCAGGCTCTGAGCCATCAGCACAGAGCCCGACGCGGGGCTCGAACTCCTGGACCGTGAGATCGTGACCTGGCTGAAGTCGGATGCTTAACCGACTGCGCCACCCAGGCGCCCCTGTTTCTATTTTTAAATGCCTTTTAAATTTTTGGCTTTTTTCCTCCCCCCACTTTTAATGATGTTAACATAGCACTTTATTTACTGGGAACCTTTTACTTTACATTACTTCCATAGATGATCCAAAATAAAGCCATAAGATTTTCATGTTGTATTACTCGGGGAACATTTCTTTCTAATGGAATAATTAAAAAAAATTTTTTTTTAATGATTACTTATTTTTGAGAGAACGGCAGAGCATGAGCAGGGGAGGGGCAGAGAGAGAGAGGGAGACACAGAACCCGAAGCAGGCTCCAGGCTCCGAGCTGCCAGCACAGAGCCCGACGCGGGGCTCGAACTCACAAACCTCGAGATCATGACCTGAGCTAAAGTTGGACACTTAACTGACTGAGCCACCCAGGTGCCCCTCTACTAAAGTGACTTAAGCAGCATTTTCTCTTCCTGTCCTGTGGGAACAAAAGAAATCTAAGATTTGTTAAAGGTTGCAGGCAATATGTTAGGTTGGCTTCATTTAAAAAATGTTTTTTGTTTTTTTTTATTTTTGTTTTTACATTTATTTATTTTTGAGAGACAGAGTGAGATGAAGTGAGAGTGGGGGAGGGGCAGAGAGGGAGGGAGACACAGGATCGGAAGCAGGCTCCAGGCTCTGAGCTGTCAGCACAGAGCCCGACACGGGGCTTGAACCCACAGACTGTGAGATCATGACCTGAGCCGAAGTCAGATGCTCAACCGACTGAGCCACCCAGGCGCCCCTAAAAAATGTTTTTGAAATAAAATTCATATAGCATAAATTCAAAAATTCAGTGGTGGTTAGTATATTCACAATGTTGGGCAAACGCCACCACTATCTAATTCCAGAACATTTCCATCATTCCTCAAAAGAAATCCCTCACCCATCATCAGTGACTCCGATGCCCCCTTTCGCCCATACCCTAGGCAGACAATAATCTTCTTTTTGTCTCTATAGATCTGCTTTATCCAGGACAATTCAAATGAATGGAATCATATGATATGTGCTCTTCTGTGTCTGACTTCTTTCATTTAACATAATGTTTTCAGGGCTTATCTATGCCATACCACATATCAGTATTTCATGCCTTTTTATGGCTCAGTAATATTCCATTGTGTGGACAGACTTTATTTGCTTATCCACTCATCAGCTGATGTGGGAGCCTGTATATTAAATACGTATTCTGATTCAGCAGACGGGGCTAGGACGGGGTCTGAGAGTCTGCATTTCTAGCAAGTTCCCAGGTTGTTGTCCCACACTGCTAGTTCAAACACCACGCTTGGAATATAAAGGATTTAGGGGCACCTGGGTGGCAGAGTCGGTTAAGTGTCCAGCTTCGGCTCAGGTCCTGATCTCACGGTTCGTGAGTTCAAGCCCTGCATCAGGCTCGCTGCTGTCGGTGTGGAAGCCGCTTAGGATCCTCTGTCCCCCTGCCCTCCTCCCACTTGTGCTCTCTGTCTTTCAAAACGTAAAAAAAAAAAAAAAAAAAAAAAAAAGGAATATAAAGGATTTAGACTCTAAACACGCATTTTAGAGCATCACAATTTAGGATACTAATATGAGTACAAACCTGAAGCATACTGGGTAAATACACACTTTTTAAAAGAAGGACAGACTCCTGCTGTTAGCGTACTTTTGTTAAGGTGAATGAGGCGTCAATCTTCAGCATGGAGCTCTGCCTTCATTAAAGCCTTTACTCACCATGAATGCAGGGAAGAACTTTCCTTTCACAGCCCGGACTTGACCTTGACAAACGTTATCAAGCACTGATACCTGTAAGCCACAAATGGTCATATTACTTAGAGTGAATGTTTATTACCAACGACGGAGATCCGAGGTCCCTGATTTATGAATTTGCTCATCGTTCTTCCTTTTATGGGTCGTTCCCACAGGAGATGGGAGTGCCTCTTTTGTGAGAACATTTCTGCGCCCGGGATATCAAGAGACACGCTGATACGCGGCAGCCCAAATGAATTACCGTCTTTCATCTAAAACGCCACTACGTGCCGCTAAGAGAGGGAACAAAACTGCCTGTTAAACTCTGGCATGCTGTCACTTGTAAGGTGCATCCTGACTTCAGTGATGCCACCATAAGGTAATCAGGGGCAGCGAAATATGGCAACGCCCCCGTGGGCCCCAAACTCACTTTATGTGTCACTGAAATCCCGTACTGGCCTTGCTTTCCGGCCAGGATGCGAGCAGCAACCTGGTCTGTGGCTGCCGCAGGCTCCGAGTCACCGGAGGGCACGAACCCACCGAACCCACCGTGCCCGGCCTCGCACCAGCATCCGTGCTTCCGCCCTCTGCCTCGTGGGTTCTAGCATTTGGTTCTGCCTCGCGGGTTCTAGCCTCAATGGGGGCTGCCTTGGGTTCTAGCATTTGCTGTAACTCCTGGAGGAGGAAGGTTGCTCAACTCCTAAGAGAGAAGAGGTTAATACCCTGCAGGGGCAAACGTTGACTAATGAGGGACTTGAGCAGCCTGGAGATGGCTGGATCCTCCCTTCTGTGCCCCTTCCCCACACCGGCCCCCCACCCCCCACCCCGCCCCAGGCTCAGAGATGATACAGCTTTTTTTTTTTCGGCTTCTCAAAGACATCCTGTGAGACACAGGAAGCAATCGTGTTTGCAAAAGCTGTGGCCAGTACAGTGATGCATGCTCTCACATTTGCTCCTCTCCTTCCCTTGCTGTGCTCCCTTTTCCTCATCACTCCTGCGGCCCTGGGAACAGATGCTCCCACACAGCCTGGTATAAAAACCTCGCCTCAGATTCTGTTCTCTAAGGAACCCAGGCTCAGACATCATCTCCACCGACGCACGTCGCGGGAATGAAGTCACATGCCGATGTGGATGGGGAAAGAAGGGGCGGTGTTGAAAGGAGAGGAGAAGTAGCAGAGGTGTTCTAGAATTTTCCAAGTTGTCAGTACCAGGGCTTAACTGATTTCTTACACACAAAACACACTGGACATAGATCTCTATGATCAGGTGAATAGCTAGTATCTGCCTGCAGAAGGGAGGGTGGAGGGGCGCCTGGGGGGCTCAGTCGGTTAAGCGTCTGACTCGGGCTCAGGTCATGATCTCACGGCGCGTGAGTTTGAGCCCCGCGTCGGGCTCTGTGCTGACAGCTCAGAACCTGGAGCCTGCTTCAGGTTCTGTGTCTCCCTCTCTCTCTGCCCCTTCCCTACTTGTACTTTGTCTCTCTCTCTCAAAAAATAAATAAAGATAGATGGGAAGAGTGGATTCAGTATGTGACTTCTTAGAGACTGACACTAAGGGTAACAGCAGCTCCTTCGACCCAGCATCACTTCTAGGAATTAATCCTACAGACGCACTTCTGTGCGTGCACCGTATATAAAGATAGTATCATATTGTTGCTTATAACTGGAAGCATCTCAAACGTCAGTCAGTACGAGACGGGCTAAATGAATTAGGACATCCCTAGGCCACGAAACACTATGCGGCCATTCAACAGTGAGGAAAATCTAAACGTTCTGGTGTGGACTGCCTTCCAAGATATAGTACAGCATGAAAAAAAAAAAAAAAAGCCAACACCAAAGCAGTACGTCCCGCCGACCAACATTGGAGTGAAAAAGATCCATATACCAGGGAGCCTGGGTGGTTCAGTCAGTTGAGCGCCCGACTCCTGGTTTCGGCTCAGGTTATGATCTCAGGATTCGTGGGATCGAGCCCCACGTCGGGCTCTGCGCTGAAAGTGTGGACCCTGTTTGGGATTCTCTCTCTCCCTCTCTCTGCTCCTCCCGCCTCAAAATGAATGAATGAATGAATAAATAAATAAATAAGCATTAAAAAAATATATATCTGTAAACACGTTTCTATCATTCATAGACTTTCTCTGTAAAAGTAGAGACCACTAAGACTGGTTACTTCTGAAGAGGGCAACTGGGGTCGTGTGGCCTGAGGGACAGAGGTGGGAGTGAGACCTGTTCGTTTTACTGCCATTTTTTAACGGTGTGTACTCTTCAATCACCTAAACGTGTTTTTGAGCACTGGCCGGGTGTTTCTCTTCTTCTGTGAGGTGGCAACTCTTAGTGTCCTCATTCCACAAGGAGGACACCAAGGTGGAAGAGGTGAAATGACTTGCCCAGGGTCACACGCGGCTATGGCAGCTGAGCCGGGATTCAAAACTGGATCTAACTCCAAAATCCAGGGGGATCAACTCATCCTGATTTGCTGGGATTCTCCTGGTTTAGCAGTGACTGTCCCTCACCCCGGGAAATGCTTAAAAACTGTCCTGGTTTTCTTTTTTATGCTTATTTTTGAGAAAGAGAGTGAGACACAGCGTGAGCACGGGAGGGTCAGAGAGACGGAGACCCAGAATCTGAAGCAGGCTCCAGGCTCCGAGCCATCAGCACAGAGCCCGACGCGGGGCTCGAACCATGAACCGTGAGAACAAGACCTGAGCCGAAGTCAGACGCCCAACCGACTGAGCCACCCAGGCGCCCCTGCCCTGGTTTTCAGACGGAAAGCCCGCATCCTGGACACTTCCTTGGGCCTGGACAAAGCAGGATGGCTGGTCACCCTACCGAAATCCCAGATCTCGGCCACTTTGCTCTGCTACCTTCCCGACGAACTCGCGTGTTCTATCCGATCCAGCGTTGACAAATACCTATAAACCGGGAATTTGGAGCCGCACCTGTGGACACCTTCTGAGGTCCCTCCCCGGGCCACACCATCATCTGGGAGAAACGCCCTCCCTGCTGGTGCGGGTCCCTGGGGCCAGTACACACCACGGGACTCTACTTTTTCCTGCACAAACGGTTGCAGCGTGAGGGCACTTTTGATCCAGGTCAAAAACCCAGCGGTCACAGATTCTCTCTCCCAGGAGTGCGGCCCTGGCACTCTGGAGACTCCCTACTTGAGGCTGCAAGCCCCGTGAGGGCCCGGTAACCCTGGCCTGAGGCGCCACTGGGGCCGTGCGCTGGAGGCAGACTCGCCAAGCAGAAGAATGAATCCCATGTCGGACAGCAGCGGACGCGGGAGGTCACGGGGCCGCCTCTGGGCCCCGGGGCCACGTGGCTTCTCGAACTGGGTCAGAGTACCCTGCGGGCTTGGTCTCGTTGCTTCTCCTGGACACTACTGTGTCGCCCTGTACCTTCCCACCCGATCTCCCTTTTGGTCTGGAGCTATTCTCCATGGGTTTCCATCCCTTGAAGACAAACATTCCCTAAACAACGAAAACAATGCTAATTAAAAATGTAATCTCTGCTGGGGCACCCGGCATGCAACTTTTCACCTTGGGGTGATAGGTTTGAGCCCCACGTTGGGAGTAGAGATCACTTAAGAATAAAATCTTAAAGGGGCCCCTGGGTGGCTCAGTCGATTGAGTGTCTGACTTCAGCTCAGGTCACAATCTCGCAGTCCACGAGTTTGAGCCCCGCGTGGGGCTCTGTGCTGACAGCTCAAAGCCTGGAGCCTGCTTCAGATTTTGGGTCTCTTTCTCTCTGCCCCTCCCCTTTCTTTCAAAAGCAAATAAACATTAAAAAAAATTAAAAATAAAATCTAGAAAAAAGAATACACGCACACACGTGTGTGTGTGTGTGTGTGTGTGTGCATATGTATGTATACTGTGTGTATATATATAATCTTTGCTTCCTGAGGGCTGGCAATCCAAGGCAGAGAACACTGACATTGCCCAATGTAGGGGGACAGAGGACAATTTCTTTGGTCCTTCAATTCACAGGTTCTTTTCTTCGTTTTAAAGTAGGTAAGTACTAATAGTTACTTGTATTTTCACGGTCAAGGTCTCAAATAATACAGAAAAGATGAAGACCTACCTCCGTCTTCAACAATCCCATTCTTTTCCTCTGCCCCGAGGAAACCACTGTTAAAGGTCTGGTGGATGTGTATCCTTCCAGACCTTTCCCCTACATTTCTATTCACATGTGTACTTTTCTCCTAAACGCCACTGCACGCGGGGGGCCACAATCTGGCAGCCTGTAGGCTTATAGCAGGGTTGGCTTGACCCACAGAGCATTTTTGAAAATCTCTAAGTTAGTTGGCAACATTTTAAATTGGGATATTTCGTGAAAGTCTTGGAAACTTGGAAGACAAGGCGACAGGGGCTCTCACTTCTGCCTGGAAACCGCGGAGTAGCACCCAGCAGCGGACTGCCCCCTGCAGGCGGGACGAGCCCTTCTCTTCTCCGGCACCCACTCTTCCCAGAGGTCTCCCACCGGCCCGCCTCAGCCTCATCGGTTTACGTCGCCTCTCTGGCCCTCTGAAGGATGTGCTTTTTCAACCTCTGTACGTAGTGTTCCGCGGCTCTCTTTTTTCACTTAAAAACCTATCGTGGGCGTCCTTCTGGAAGCACAAACTGACCTACCTTAGTCCTTTTCACAGGTACAGCCCGTACTCACTATTTGCGGATTCTCTGTTTGCAAATTTGCGGCTACTCTCTAAAATTTATTTGTAGTCTCCAAGTTAATAGTCCCAGCGCTTCCGGGGTCACACGGAGACGTGGGCAGAGCACTGGACAATTTCAGTCGCTTGATGGGCATGTCTCCCGCTGAGGCTGAATGAGGTGAGGCCCTACTTCCTTGTTTCAGCTTTCACACCGCAAACAAGAGCCCGCAAATTTTGGCAGTCTTTTTAATGCCATGAGTTTTGTATTTCTGTGCCCTTTTTTTCTTTTTTTTAGAGACAGAGAGAGCACGCATGCAAGCGGGGGAGGCACAGGGCGAGAGGGAGAGGGAGAGTCTTAAGCAGGCTCATGACCGAAGCTGAAATCAGGAGTCAGATGCTTAACCGACCAAGTCACCCAGGCGCCCCTGTCTTTTTGTGCCTCTGCTGTTGATTTCACTTCTTCCATGAAAACCAGTAGGGCTGGAGTGGTGTCCAGCGTTCCCAGGATCAAGAAGGCTGTACGGGGGCTGAACCTATTGCAATAATCATTTGACAACACGTGTCAATCAATGCATCCTGTGTGCCCCTTAAACTCACGTGGTGACGTATGACAATTATTTCTCAGTAAAACTGAAAAAAAGAAGAAGGCTGTGATGTGCCTTATGGAGAAAATACATGTGTCAGATACGCTTCATTCAGGCTCCAGTCAGTGCCCACTGGCTGTGCGTTCTGTGTTAATGAATCAGTGACACCGTCCACCTAGTTAATTTTGCAGGCAAGACAGGTCTGCTGAAGAAGGGTTTTAAAAGACTACCTGCTAAATGTCATACAGGAAAAGGGTTACCTGGACGAGGTTTGCAACACTGGTTAGACTGGCTTGTTTTACAAGGATGTTGGCAAATGAACCTACTTAAGGCAACTAGCCTCCAAAGCCCTTGGCTTTCAGTCATTGAAAGACCTTGCTATTAATTATTTTTAAGCAATGTGTAATAAGTCAAGTGTCTTTAAACAGAAACACACATGGGGCGCCTGGCTGGTTCAGTCGGTGGAGCGTGCAACTCCTGATCTTGGGACTGTGAGTTCGAGCCCCAGGTTGGGTGTGGAGATTACTTAAAAAAAATCTTTTTAAAAAAATCTGAAAATAAGAAAAAGAAAGAAAATGTGAGCGGAGGCTCCCAGGAAACTAACCCGTATTTCCTTTAAGAGCACTGGTTCTGTATTTGCTAATTCAGTGTTCACAGTACTTTACAGAACGTGACTACTGTGAATACTGTGAATAATGAGAATCAACTGTACTTCTTTTTTTTAATTTTTTTTTCAACGTTTATTTATTTTTGGGACAGAGAGAGACAGAGCATGAACGGGGGAGGGGCAGAGAGAGAGGGAGACACAGAATCGGAAACAGGCTCCAGGCTCTGAGCCATCAGCCCAGAGCCCGAGGCGGGGCTCGAACTCCTGGACCGCGAGATTGTGACCTGGCTGAAGTCGGACGCTGAACCGACTGTGCCACCCAGGCGCCCCGAATCAATTGTACTTCTGTTTAGCCACTCTGTTATTTATCAATATTTAGGTTGATGCCATTTTTTTTTCATGTTTATTTATTTTTGAGAGAGAGAGAGAGAGAGCGAGAGAGCGAGAGAGCATGTGCAAGAGCGGAGGGCCAGAGAAAGAGGGAGACACAGAATCTGAAGCAGGCTCCAGGTTCCAAGCTGTCAGCACAAAGCCCGACGCAAGGCTTGAATCCACAAACCACGAGATCATGCGGGGCACCCGGGGGGCTCAGTCGGTTGAGTGTCCGACTTCGGCCCAGGTCATGATCTCACAGTTTGTGAGTTCGAGCCCCACATGGGGCTCTGTGCTGAGAGCTCAGAGTCTGGACCCTGCTTCAGATTCGGTGTCTCCCTCTCTCTCTGCCCCATCCCCACTCATGCTCTGTCTCTCTCTGTCTTAAAAATAAATAAAACGTTAAAAAAAAAACCAAAACAAAAAAACACGAGATCATGATCTGAGCCAGACCTGAGTCAGATGCTTAACCGACTGTGCCACCAAGGTGCCCCCGGTTGATTCCATTTTTTAAATATTACATCCAGTGGGTACGTGTCTCTATATTGCATATGCATGAATTTTCTCTAGGATAGGTATCCAGAAGTACAAAGCTGATTCAAAGGGTGTGCCCATTTAAAACACTGATAAATTCTGGGGCGCCTGGGTGGCTCAGTTGGTTAAGTGTCTGACTTCAGCTCAGGTCATGATCTCGTGGTTCATGAGTTCAAGCCCCATGTTGGGCTCTGTACTGACAGCTCGGAGCCTGGAGCCTGCTTCGGATTCTGTGTCTCCCTCTCTCTCTGCTCTTCTCCTGCTCATGCTCTGTCTCTCTCTCTCCTTGAAAAATAAACATGGAAAACAACAATAATAATAAAATAAAATATTGGTAAATTCTGCTAAATCACATTCCAAAAGGCTCCTTCAATTTCACTGTCTACCAAGTTTGTGAAAGTGCCTGTTTTTGTGCATCTTCATCAAACTTGGTATTATCAATTTTTAATTTGGCCAATATGTTTGTCACATAATGATACATTGTTTTAATATGTATATTTGTACTATTAGTGGCATTATATATCTTTGCATATGTTTTGTGGCCAGTTCATAAGGTTTTTTTTTTTTTTTTTCATTTTTTTAAATTTATTTTTGGGACAGAGAGAGACAGAGCATGAACGGGGGAGGGTCAGAGAGAGAGGGAGACACAGAATCGGAAACAGGCTCCAGGCTCTGAGCCATCAGCCCAGAGCCCGACGCGGGGCTCGAACTCACGGACCGCGAGATCGTGACCTGGCTGAAGTCAGACGCTTAACCAACTGTGCCACCCAGGCGCCCCTGGTTCATAAGGTTTTAATTGAAAAGTATAATAGCCAGGTTCGCATATAATTTCCTACCATTACAGACATTATTATAAATACACACAATTAAACAGAAAATCTGAACAGGTCAACTGCTAGCAAGGAGATTGAATTAGTAATCAAAAACCTTCTAACAAAAGTCCAGTACCAGACAGCTTCACAATGAATTCCACCAAACGTTCAAAAAATAATTAATACCAGCCCTTCACAAATTCTTCTAAAAAAGAGAAGGTGGGGGGGAACTCTTCCAAACATATTTTACAACACCAGCATTACCCTGATAGCAAAACCAGATAAGGACGCTACAAAAAAAAAAAGGGAATTTTTACAGGCCAATATCCATGATGAACATAGATGCAAAAATCCTCAGCAAAATATTAGCAAATTGAATTTAACAATACATTAAGAGGGTCATACGCCATCGTCCAGTAGGGTTTATTCCAGGGATCCAAAGATGTTTCAACATCCGCAAATCAGTTCACAGGATACAAAACGAAGGATAAAAATCATATGATCACCTCAACAAATGTAGAAAAAGCATTTGACAAAATTCAACATCCATTTATGATAAAAACTCAACAAAGCTGATATAGAGGAAACGTACCTCAATGTAATAAAGGTTACGTATGTCAAACCCACAGCCAACATCATACTCCATGGTGAAAACTGAGAGCTCTTCCTCTAAGATCAGGAATAAGACAGGAATGTCCACTCTCACACTTCTTTTTTTTTTTTTAAGTTTATGAATTTACTTTGAGAGAGAGAGAGAGAGAGAGAGAGAGAGAGAGAGAGTGAGTGAGCTGGGGAGGGGCAGAGAGCAAGAGAGAGAATCAACACGAGGTTCAATCTCATGAACTGTGAGATCCTGATCTGGGCCGAAATCAAGAGTCAGACACTTAACCAACTGAGCCATCCAGGTGCCCCAACTCTCACCATTTCTATTCAACATAGTATTGGAAGTGCTAGCCACAGCAATTGGGCAAGAAAAAGAAAAAAAAAGTATCCAAATTGGAAAGGAAGAAGTAAAACTGTCACTATGTGAAGATGACAAGATATTATATATAGAAAATCCTAAAGGGGCATCTGGGTGGCTTAGTCGGTTGAGCGTCCGACTTCAGCTCAGGTCATGATCTCACAGCTTGTGAGTTCAAGCCCCGCATCGGGCTTTGTGCTGACAGCTCAGAGCCTGGAGCCTGCTTTGAATTTTGTGTCTCCTTCTCTCTCTGCTCCTCCCCCACTTATGCTCTGTCTCTCTCTGTCTCTCAAAAATGAATAAATGTAAAAAAAAGAAAAAGAAAAAAAAAAAAAGAAAACCCTAAAGACGCCATCAAAAACTGTGAGAACTAATAAATTGAGTAAAGTTGCAGAATATAAAATCAACAAATATCTATTGTGTTTCTTTACACCAATAATGAACAGAGAAATTAAGAAAATAATTCTATTTACAATTGCATCAAAAAGAATAAAATACCTAGGAATAAATTTGACCAAGGAGGTGAACACCTGTAGTCCAAAAATTATAAGATACTGATGAAAGAAACTAGAGAAGGTACAAACAAATGGAAAGATACTCCAAGCCCACGTATTGAAAGAAGTAATATTGTTGAAATGTCCATACTAGCCAGAGCAATCTATAGACTCAATGCCATCCCTGGCAAAATTCCAATGGTGTTTTCACAGAAATAGAACAAACAATCCTAAAATTTGAATGGAACCACTAAAGCCCCCTGAATGGTGGCATCACACTCCCTGAATTCAAACTTTATTTTGAAGCAACAGTAATGAAAACGGTATAGTATTGGCATAAAAACAGATACATAGATGAACGAGACAGAATAGAGAGCCCAGAGATAGACCATCACTTATACAGGCAATTCATTGATGACAAAGGAGAAAGGAAAACACAATGGAGAAAGGACAGTTTCATCAGTAAGTGATGTTGGGGAAATTGGACGGCCGTATGCAAAAGAATGAAACTGGACCACTATCTCATGCCATACACACAAACTAACTCGAAATGGGTTAAAGATTTGACTGTAAGATCTAAAACCGTGAAAATTCTCGAAGAACACATGAGCAGTAAACTCCCTGACACAGGTCTTGGTGATGAATTTTTGGATCTGACACCAAAGGCAAAAGCAACAAAAGAAAAATACGGAAGTGGGACTCCATCGAAGTAAAGAGCTCCTGCATGGCAAAGGAAACCATCAACAAAATGAAAAGACAACCTACTGAATGGGAGAAAGTAAGTGCAAATTATATATCTGATAAGGTGCTAATATCTAAAGTATATAAATAACTCAGACTCAATAGCAAAAAACAATCTGATTTACAAATGAGCGTAAGATCTGAATAGACATTTGTCTTAAAAAAATTTTTTTTGAGAGAGTGAGAGAGAGAGAGAGAGAGAGAGAGCATGAGCAGGGGAGGGACAGAGAGAGGAAGAGAGAATTCCAAGCAGGCCCCACATCATCAGCATGGAGCCCAATCCAGGGTTCGAACTCACAAACTGTGAGATCATGACCTGAGCTGAAACCAAGAGTCAAATGCCCAACTGCATGAGCAACCCAGGCGCCCCGAGTAGACTTTTTTCTAAAGTTTTTTTTTTTAATTTTTAATGTTTGTTTCTGAGAGAGAGAGAGGGAGCGAGTGGGAGAGAGGCAGAGAGAGAGGGAGACACAGAATCCAAAGCAGGCTCTAGACTCTGAGCTGTCAACACACAGCCCGATGTGGGGCTTCAACTCACAAACCACGAGATCATGACCTGAGCCGAAGTCAGATGCTTAACTGACTGAAGTATGCAGGCGCCCCAAAAGAAAACATACAGATGGCTAATAGGTATGTGAAAAGTTGCTCAATATCATTAATCATCAGGAAAATGCAAATGAAAACGAGAATAAGAGATCATCTCCCACCTGTCAGAATGGCTATTACCAAAAAGACAAGAGATAACAAGTGTTGTGAGGATGTGGAGAAAAGGGAACCTTTGTGCACTGTGGGTGGGAACATAAATTGGTGTAGCCACTATGGAAAACAGTCGGGAGTTTCCTCAAAAAATTAAAAATAGAACTACTATAGGGGTGCCTGGGTGGTTCTGTTGATTAAGCGTCTGACTCTTGGTTTCGGCTCAGGTCATGATCTCACGGTTCATGGGTTCGAGTCCTGAGTGGGGCTATACACTGACAACATGGACCCTACTTGGGATTCTCTCTCTCCCCCTCTCTCTGCCCCTCCATCGCTGGCTCACGTTCTCTCTCTCAAAATACATAAATCAACTTAAAAAAAAAAAAGAACTACCATATGATCCAGCAATTCCAAATTCCACTTCTGGGCATATATCCAAATAAAACAAAAACACAAATTTGAAAAGATATATGGCACTCGTCATGTTCCCTGCAGCATTATTTATAGTAGCCAAGATATGGAAACAATCTAAGTGTCCACTGATGGATGAATGGATAAAGAAATTGCACACACACACACACACACACACACACACACACACTCAGAGGCTGGGATGTTATTCAGCATTTTAAAAAGAACGAAATCTTGCCATTTGCAACAACATGGATGGGCCTCGAGAGCATCATGCTAACTGAAATAGGTCAGATACAGAAAGAAAATACTGTGATCTCTCTTAATGTGATCATTAAGCTCACAGATACCTCTTGGTTGTTGCAAGAGGTGAGGGGTTGGGGGTGGGGAAGAAATGGGTGAACTGTTCTATTTAGTGTGGTTTTAAAACACTGAATAATAATTTTAAAAACCCTACATATTCATCGAACCACGCAAGGCTGACATGATCTTCAGCTGGACTTAGGGAAGCTCCAGGTTTGGCACCATTGGGGGGTTACCAACGTCAAAGCCCTAGATTCTTTCTTCCCGCCATGCCATCCCGGGCTGGCATCCCTCTTGCCACAACGTGGCTGCAAGCGTTTCCGATATCACACTGGCTACAGAAAAGTTCCCAGAGGGAATGAGACCACCTCTTCAGAATATGCAAACTATTCCTAGGAGCCCCTGCGGCACATCAGCCTTTCTCATCTCATAGGTCAGAATCGGGTCACTTGTTCACCCTTTAAACCAGTCCCTGGGAAGGAAAATGGAACCCCGGTGATTAGCTTCAAGTCCACAAATAGGCCAGACAGTCCTGCCTCAACCAGGCATGCTTGCTCATCTTTCTCTGATCTCTTCTCACTTCTCACCTTAGCAGCCAGGCTTTTCTTGACCATTGTGTTCGCAATGACACCTCCAGCATTCTCTTTTTCTCTTCTCTGCTTTAGTTTATTCTAACATAGCATATGCTTTACTTGTTCTTTAAAACGTATTGCCCACCTCTTTCAACCAGAACGTAAGCTGAAGGAGCGTAGGAATTTTGCTGTTCTATTCACTGCTAAATCATTAGCACATTCTGGCCATATAAATAATACTCCGTATTTGTTGAATGAGTGAATACTATTTGAATGAATTCTATCTGAATCCATCTCAATTCTAAACTCAGGTGAGGAAAAGAGGGGAATTGTTCATTGAGTCCTCCCCCCTCCCACCCCGCCTGGCCGCTGCAACAACAGTTTGCATATCAGCAGGACAGGGTGACCCCATCATCACCTACCAATCTTGGCTCTGTCGCAGACTAGGAGTCTGGAGTTCTTTTTTCTTGTCCAGCAAGAGAGCAGACGCAGCATTGAATACGAGAGAGGCTAATGTCCGGGAGGAGACAAGAGCCCCGAACAGGGGTTTCATCTCCGTATTTATTGAGCTCTCAAGATCTTACACACGTGGTGAATGTGGAGAAAACAATGGGACAGTAATTGTTAACTTGTGTAAGAAGTAAAGGGTCTGGGGGGCAAGTGGTGTTTGTGATCAAAGTATATTGGCACCAGATGGAAAGTAGTTTCCTGTAAGTGACATAACAAGTTACTTGTGATCCTGTTAACAGTATCTCGCTAGCTAACCTCGGGCGCTTTTGCCACACGGTGGTGGCTTTCCGCCCTAGGCTTTTTTCTACTAAGGGGTTAACCTTGGGAGCTTTCACCCTGTGGTGGTGGCTCTCTGCCCTAAGCCTTCTTAACCCATTTATGTGAGTATAAGGAATTCTGGACACTATTTCCCCCCAGGCTCCACGTACAGCACCTTCTACCTGGATGTGAGGTTGCGTCTGCCGCCCGATCGCAGGTGCATTTGAGCCGAGGCACAGTTCCTGGTCCTGGCGGTTCTGCTCCAACGTTCCTCACAAATGACCACGACCACCCGTTGGTGTCATGCCTTAGCTGAGAACCTCTACTCCAGGCCACTCTGCGGTCACGTTATGGCTTTGGGACCAGTATCTTGCCCTCATCCTCGGTTGTTTACATTTCCACCACCTGTGCTCATGGTCCCTTGTCCTCCTCTACTCCGGTGACTTACACCTCCATCTACTCAACCTCTGAGGCGTGGCCATATCAGGAACCTGCTTCTGCTTCAGGACCTCAACTCTGTTCTCCTTATTCCCTCTCTTCCTTTCTCTTATAACAACAGGGACAGCTCTTTATCTTCACTGATGCCTCTTTTGCGTCCTTGCTTATTATTCCTCTTACTGTCCACTCAGTCTGGACCCTACAGTTGGTTCTTCAACCATATTCTTTTTTTAAGTTTTTTTTTTTTTTATGTTTATTTACCCTTGAGAGATAGAGCAAGAGCAGGGGAGGGGCAGAGAGAGAGACACAGAATCCAAAGCAGGCTCCAGGCTCTGAGCTGTCAGCACAGAGCCCGACATGTGCTCGAACCCATGAACCCTGAGATCATGACCTGAACTGAAGTTGGACGCTTAACCAACTGAGCCACTCAGGCGCCCCTCAACCGTGTTCTTGCTAGTGCCCTAGAGTTCCTGTTCTCCAGCTTCTCGGTCTACCCACTGTGTCATTCCCCACAAAGGGGAATTCCCTGCTGTCTGCATCTGCAACTTTTGGGCGGATAGAAGTGGTCCTGACCCGGCCCAGCCGGAGGGGCCTGTCCAGGCGGTACAATCCCCACAATGCCATCCGCCATTTTTCTTCCTGGAGCTGTCTGGGGTCCTGCCATCTGACCGGCCTAGGGAGTGGGAAGGAGATGGGTCAGGTGAAGGAGGGAGAGAAATGTGGGGCCTCGGTGCGCTGGGCTGGCCAGCCTGGGGGAAATTCTTCTCTCTCCTGTTCCTCCTTGAGGCTAGTACAGATCCCTAACCTACGCCTAAAAACTTTCACATCGCCAGGGAAACTGCTTGATTTCACAAATGCTTTGAACCAACTGGGAACTTCTTACTAGAAATGAATGAAAACAGGGCTTGCCCTCCAGGAAGCCCCTAGCAGCTCACTGGCTCCCCAAGTTTTGAAGCTTTGAGAAGAAGCTGAAGTAGCAAATGAAAAAAGCAAAAACAAATGCCCAGAAAGACAACAGTATATGGACTTCACCTTCTTTACTGGAAATTTGGAAATGTGTAAGAATGTATTTCTTTATGTTTTCTAGGCACAAGAAATAATTCTAGCTTTTCTTGATGATTTATAATTAAACTGTTGGTCTTGTCCTAACCCTTTCATTTATTTATTTTTAATTGTTTTAAAGTTTATTTATTTTGAAAACGAGGGAGAGAGAGAGCACAAGTAGGGAAGGGGCAGAGAGAGAGACGGAGAGAGAGAATTCCAAGCAGGCTCTGTGCTTGTGGGGCTTGAACCCACAAGCTGTGAGATCATGACCTGAGTGAAATCAAGAATCGGGTGGTCAACCGACTGAGCCACCCAGGCGCCCCTGTCCTAACTCTTAATTTGATTTTGAAAAGAAACTGTTTCCAGAATGAATCCAGGCCATAACCTATTATTAACCCTCAGCTTAAATATTGGCAATATTTTTTTAATGTTTATTTATTTTTTGAGGTGGGGGGAGGGGCAGAGAGAGAAGGAGACACAAAATCCAAAGCAGGCTCCAGGCTCTGAGCTGTCAGCACAGAGCCTGATGCGGGGCTCAAACCCACAAACTGTGAGATCGTGACCTGAGCTGAAGTCAGATGCTTAACCTACTGAGCCACCCAGGCACCCCAATATTGGCAATGTTTAAAGGTAATGTTGTATTTATTTATTTAAAAAAAATTTTAATGTTTTCATTTACTTTTGAGAGAGAGACAGACAGACAGACAGAGTGTGAGGGGGCAAGGGGCAGAAAGAGGGAGACACATAATCCGAAACAGGCTTCAGACTCTGAGGTGTCAGTACAGAGCCTGATGTGGGGCTCGAACTCACAAACCGTGAGATCATGACCTGAGCCGAAGTCGGATGCTCAACCGACTGAGCCACCCAGGTGCCCCCAAAGGTAATGTTTTGAAGAGAACATGATTGCAATTCTCATGCAGATATAAAGTGAATACATGTCCAAGATTTTATTGAATGCATTAACTAATCAAGAAACTAGTAAGATGTTCACAAGAGTATTCAAAGAACTACACACACACACACACACACACACACACACACACACAAATGTAGGCAGATAGGAAATGGTAAAAGGAATTTATAAATCGATGCAAATGTATGTATCCACAGGGCAGTAATCAGTTCCATTCCACCAGACATGACTAATTTGCATTTCTCTGGACAAGAATAACTTGCATTAATACTGGTTTTGTACAACTTACAGAGGTGTAAAATAGGTCAAAGATGAGAAAGATACCAGGGATGGGTCCTCTAGATAAGACACCCAATAATGTTCGTTTGGTCCAGTTTAGTCTTTTGCTTTTTCCTAATAGCGACCACTGGAGGAGAAAACCAAGAAGTATGAATACATAAAAATTTAAAACATGTACATCACAGTATATATATATACTATATATATATAGTTGTTAAAACTCTTTGGTATGTACACCTAAGATCTGTGCATTTCATTGTCTTATATTTTACCTACGTTAAAATAATTATTTCAGGGGTGCCTGCCTGGCTCAGTCAGAAAAGTACACGACTCTTGATCTCAAGGTCATAAGTTTGAGCCCCATGTTGGGTGTAGAGATTAAATAGCTAACTAACTAAATAAATGGTTTTAATCTTAAAAAATAACAAGCTGACGGGGCGCCTGGGTGGCTCAGTGGGTTAAGCGGCCGACTTCAGCTCAGGTCACGATCTTGCGGTCCGTGAGTTCGAGCCCCGCGTCGGCCTCTGTGCTGACGGCTCAGAGCCTGGAGCCTGTTTCAGATTCTGTGTCTCCCTCTCTCTGACCCTCCCCTGTTCATACTCTGTCTCTCTCTGTCTCAAAAATAAATAAACATTAAAAAAAAATAACAAGCTTAAAAACCTTGTGGATGTTAAAAATGTTACTCGGGGCGCCTGGGTGGTGCAGTCGGTTGAGCGTCCGACTTCAGCCAGGTCACGATCTTGCGGTCCGTGAGTTCGAGCCCCGCATCGGGCTCTGGGCTGATGGCTCAGAGCCTGGAGACTGCTTCCGATTCTGTGTCTCCCTCTCTCTCTGCCCCTCCCCCATTCATGCTCTGTCTCTCTCTGTCCCAAAAATAAATAAATGTTGAAAAAAAAATTAAAAAAAAATGTTACTAATAAATTTTTCAATTCAGCACTACACTGAGAAAACATTTGAAACACGTATAACAGACAATAGATGAGCATCGTCAATAAATAATGGGGTCACGTGAACCAATTGAAAAAATTAAAACTCATATAAATGGGCAAAATCTACTAACACACAACAGAAGCAGAGACATACATTTAAAACCATTCATACCAGTGATTAGTCACAAATTTAAATAAACTCTTTCTCACGTATCTAATGGTCCGAGAGTCTTAAAAATCATTTTACTTTGGACAAGGGTGCAGGAGGGAAGCATTCCATATCCTGCATGCTGCTGGTAGGACGCACGGTTACCTGTTTTTGAGGGCCTCTGTTTACAGCATGAGTAAAAAGACTTACAAATGTTTTTGACTCAGTAGTTCTAATACTAGGTCTCTTACAAGGAAATAATTCGAAATAGCCCGGGTGGCTCAGCTGATTGAGGGTCTGACTCTTGATTTCGGCTCAGGTCACGATCCTCAGGGCTGTGGGAT
The DNA here is from genome assembly GCF_016509475.1 of Prionailurus bengalensis. Taxonomy (NCBI): domain Eukaryota; kingdom Metazoa; phylum Chordata; class Mammalia; order Carnivora; family Felidae; genus Prionailurus; species Prionailurus bengalensis. The sequence goes on along the minus strand of NC_057355.1, from coordinate 5,132,009 downwards.
TGAGCCCCATGCTGGGCTCCACCCTGAGTGTGGAGCCTGCTTGGGATTCTCTCTCTCTCTCTCTCTCTCTCTCTCTCTCTCTGTCTCTCTCTCTTTCCCCCGCTGCCCCTTCCTACCACTCAGCTCTCTAAATTAATATAAAATAAATAAACAAAAAGAAATACATTCCAAGATGTTATGTACAAAAATATTCAATATTGTGAAAAATTGGAAATAACCAGTATCTAGTAAAAGACGAATCACTACAAAAATTACAAAAGAGGGGCAACCAGCTGGTTCAGTCTGAGGAGCCTGTGACTCTTGCTCTATTGTGAGTTCGGGCCCCATGTCGGGTGTAGAGATTACTTAAATAAATAAAACTTTAAAAAAATTACAATAGAACCATAAGGTGAAAAGATCACTCAACCATTAAAAATAATGTTCAAGGGACAGCTTGTTGGCTCAGTCCGTATGGCATGTGACTCTTGATCTCGGGGTTGTGGGTTTGAGCCCCAGTCTGGGTGTGGAGATTACTTAAAATCTTAAAAAATAATAACGTTTATGAAGAATTTATAAAGACATGGGGTGATGCTCAAGATACATTACGTGAAAAGTGGATGTGGATCTGTATAGGTTACGTTTACAACCATATAAAAAATATATGCACCGTATATTCATATGTCATAGATGCTGTGCTGGAGATGTAACTTGTGGGTTCTGTCACTGCTCTATGAAAAGAATGCCAGAGGGGAGCCTGGGTGGCTCAGTTGGCTGAGCGTCTGACTCTTGGCTTCGGCTCAGGTGATGGTCTTGTGGGTTCGTGGGATTGAGCTGTGAGCTGGGCTCTGTGCTGACAGTGCAGAGCCTGCTTGGGATTCTCTCTCTCTCTCTCTCTCTCTCTCTCTCTCTGTCCCTCCAACACCTCCCACCCCTGCTCTCTTACATCCCTCCCCACACACATGAGCCCTCTCTTAGTAAATAAACATTAAAAAAAAAACAAAAACAAAAACAAGAAGAATGCCAGAAAGTCTTCTCCTGGGGAGGAGATGCTCTATGAGGTCTCCTTCCTCCAAGGGAGGTAACTAGAATTTAGCTGTTTTGAAGGGCTGGCCCCGCCAGAGACAATCAGGCCCTATTGTGAGGGTAGGTGGGGACCAGTTACCAACCTTTTGCGTGAAAGGGTACACAAAGGAGAATGCGTAAAGCCTACCGAAAGTTGCATTCGGGGCTAGGGTGGAATTTGCAGCCCTGCGGTCCAGGGGGGGAGTGGAACAAGCCCAGTCTGGTTTGGTTTTGTTTTTATATGAAATTTCACTTTTTTTTTTCAGTTAATTTATTTATTTTGAGAAAGAGCGCACATGCATGGGGAGGGGCAGAGAGAAGGAGAGAGAGAATCCCAAGCGGGCTCCGTGCTCAGCACAGAGCCCAACGAGGGGCTCAAAGTCACGAACCTCGACGTCGTGACCTCAGCTGAAAGCAAGAGTCAGGGGCTTAACCGACTGAGCCACCCAGGCGCCCCAGGCCCAAGCTGTTTTAAGGGTCGAAAACACCTATGCAGGGAAGAGAAAGCGGTTGGTAGAATTACACAGCTGTTCATCGGAGCCAATCCTGAGGCAGTGCTGGGGGTGGAGGGCTGAAAGGGCTGGACACCTAAACGAGGCCTTGGGAGCTGGCAAAGGACTCTGGATTAGCTGACTCCGAGAGAGTGGACTCCCTCCTCCCTAGGACCTAACAGACCCTGTGTCCGACATCCTGGCCATCAGCCCCCTTGGTGGGAACAAGCAGGAGCACCGGAGAGTGACACCTTGTGGTAGCAAAGAGCCACTGCAGAAACAGCCACAGCGCGGACCTTAGGACAGGAAGGCTTTTCTCCCGCAGTTTTGAGCGGGACTCCTTTGTGTATTACATAGACTCCTGGGCAGGCCAGGAGAAGGGGGAGCTCCAAGAAGGGGGTAAATGGCTAATTTAGTAGTCAGAGTCTAGGGCTTGGTTTTAGTTTCATTTATTTTGGAAAACTTTTTATCTTTTTTAAATACTTATTTAAAAAAATTTTTTAATGTTTATTTATTTATTAAAAAAATTTTTTTTTCAACGTTTTTTTATTTATTTTTGGGACAGAGAGAGACAGAGCATGAACGGGGGAGGGGGACACAGAATCGGAAACAGGCTCCAGGCTCCGAGCCATCAGCCCAGAGCCCGACGCGGGGCTCGAACTCACATACCGCGAGATTGTGACCTGGCTGAAGTCGGACGCTTAACCGACTGCGCCACCCAGGCGCCCCAATGTTTATTTATTTTTGAGACAGAGAGAGACAGAGCATGAACGGGGGAGGGTCAGAGAGAGAGGGAGACAGAATCTGAAGCAGGCTCCAGGCTCTGAGCTGTCAGCACAGAGCCCGACGCGGGGCTCAACTCACAGACCGTGAGATCATGACCTGAGCCGAAGTCGGACGCTTAACCGACTGAGCCACCCAGGCGCCCCTTTAAATACTTATTTTTGAGAGAGACACTTACACACACACACACACACACACACACACACACACACACACACACACACGAAGCCCAAGCTGGGGAGGGGCAGAGAGAGGGAGACCCAGAATCCGAAGCAGGCTTCAGGCTCAGAGCTGTCAGCACAGAGCCTGATGTGGGGCTCAAACTCATGAACTGTGAGATCATGACCCAGGCCAAAGTCAGATGCTTGACGGACTGAGCCACCCAGGCGCCCCTCCTTTGTCCCTTTTTCTATAGAGTTGTTGGTCTTTCTCATGCTCAGCTGTATCGATTCATAGTAAATTATAAATTAGTCCTTTGTTACATGTTACAAATATTTCCCCTACTTTGTCATGTGACTTCATTTTTAACCTTTTATGCTACACAGATGTTTTTAATTTGGGGGGTTCAAATTTATTTCTCTTTCTTGCTGTGTCTGAGTGCATTTGTTTTATAATTTAAAAAAAATTCAAGTTGCTTATGTGTGTGTGTGTGTGTGAGAGAGAGAGAGAGAGAGAGACAGAGAAACAAATCAAATACACAAGTAAACGACCGTTAAAGTCTATGGCCAAACCATTCCCTGGGGATGTCTCTACCTCCCACACCATGTGGCTCAGTCAATCTCAGTCAGTGGCTTCGATATTGGCATAGGAGCAGCAGTCTGGTTTGACAAGCCAGTTGGGGAACTTGTCCCGGAGCCTCTCCTGCATGCCAAGTGCCTTGCAAGCTTTTACTGCAGGTTACAAGATTTTTCTTTTTTCTTTTTTTTAATCTTTCCAATGGTCAACTATTCCAGGAATGATTTTTCTTCCTATGAACTGAGCAGCCTAGGGATTATATATACAGCTGACTCTTGAACAATATGGGTTTGAATTGTGCGGGCCTTCTTCTATGTGAATTTTTTAAAATAATTTTTCTAAATGTTTATTTTTGAGACAGAGGCAGAGCATGAGCAGGGGAGGGGCAGAGAGAGAGGGGTGACAGAATCTGAAGCAGCTCCAGGATCTGAGCTGTCAGCAAGAGCCTGACGCGGGGCTGGAATTCATGAACCGTGAGATCATGACATGAGCTGAAATCGGACGCTTAAGCGACTGAGCCATCCAGGCACCCCTTAGGTGGATTTCCTTTTTTTTTTTTTTTAAATAAGCTCTATGTTTAATGTGAGGCTTGAACTCATGACACAGAGATCAAGAGTCATATACTCTACCAACTGAGCCACTCAGGCACCCCTAATGTGGATTTTTTTCAATAAATACCGTATGGTACATTTACTGTATAGTATATGTGCTTTCTTTTATGATTTTCTTTATTATTTTTTTTAATGTTTATTTGAGAGAGAGTGTGTGAGTGGGGGCGGGGGGAGGGGGAGAGAGAGGGAGACACAGAATCCGCAGCAGGCTCCAGGCTCTGAGCTGTCAGCACAGAGCCCGACGCGGGGTTTGAACCCAGAAACCATGAGATCATGACGTGAGCCACAGTCAGATGCTTAACTGACTGAGCCACCCAGGCGTCCCTCTCTTATGATTTTCTTAATGTTGTCTTTTCTCTGTTTTATTGAAAGAATACAGTATATGCACATATATCAAATGTGTTAATCAACTGTTTCTGTTATTAGTAAGACTTCTGGTCAACAGTAGGCTATTAGTAGTTGAGTTTTGGGGGAGTCAGAAGCTCTGAGTGGATTTTCAACTGCTGGGGTGGAGATGGGGGGGCACCATGCATGCATTTACATTTTTTCTTTTTTTTCTTCCCCTTTTAAAAAATGTTTATTCATGTTTGAGTGGGGGGCAGTGAGGGGTAGAGAGAGAGAGGGAGACACAGAATTGCAAGCAGGCTCCCAAGCAAACAGCCTGACGTGGGGCTCAAACTCACGAACGTGAGGTCGTGACCTGAGCCCAAGTCGGACGCTTAACCAACTGAGCCACCCAGGTGCCCCTTTTCTTCCTATCTTCATAATTAGTCTTTGCTTGTAATAACCTGAGGGGACACTGGCGATCATGGAGCTAAATCCCCCGTGAAGCACACTCTATGGCAAAGCATTCCTGGCACCACTCCCGCCTCTGCGTTTGGCAAGTACAGCTCTGCACGAGGCCGCCTCCTGAGTCATTCTGTTCAGCCCAGAGCGCCCGTGTGTCTTCTGAGAAACATCCTTGACTAGAGCGGTTCACAATAGGGCGTGGGAACTGGCCGGAGGCTCTGAAACCATTCTTTCTCTTCCTTCTTGGCACAAAGAGGCTAAGGAGCCCAGGCCAACAGGACGACTTGAGAGAGAGAAACCAGCATCACAGGAAGAGAAAGACAAGGACCAAAGGGCCTCCCCTCTGTCGCACTAACTACAAACCATTCATTTAAAAAAGAGGTTGGGGGGGGGGGCGTAAGGCGCCTGGGTGGCTCAGTTGGTTAAGCATCTGACTCTTGGTTTCGGCTCAGGTCGTGATCTCATGGTTCATAAGTTCGAGCCCTGTGTCTCTGACAGCGCAGAGCCTGCTGGGAATTCTCTGTCTCTCTCTCTCCCTCTCTCAAAAGAAAATAAACATTTAAAAACCAAATCAAATCAAATCAATGTTTCCCTGATCATTCCCTAATTTCTCTTTCTCCCTGGGCATTCCTACTATGAGCGAGCCTCCCTTTAGATTTTTTCTCTTTTTAGGCCAGTCTTACAGCACCCTACAGCACTGTTCACTTAACGATCCTTCCCCAGTCACACATAGGGGTGCTGGCTCCGTGGCATACCTAGCAAAAATGAGACACACATTGTTCACACAAATGAAGAGACTCCCTTCCTATACATGGAGGAAACGGGGTAGATTAGGCAATGGTGGGGGTCTCAGGCAGGGGGAGATTCTTCCTAGGTCCTGCCTCAATGCCTGCGTCTGCTCGGAGGTCAGTGGCCCTGATCCTGACCAAGTGTTATGGAAATCAAGTTCCCCCACCCCATCCTCACCATCTCATCACTTCCAGCTGACCTGGGAGCTCCCCCAAAAGCCTTAGGTTGAGCATTCCCTGGGACAAGGTCTCTTCTCCCTCAGCATCTAAAATAAAGTGGTGACACATGTAGTTTCTTCCCGTTCACTTTTCCCTAATGGGCCTTCCATCTCTGGAGTGGAGAACCTGTCTTTGCGTGGGGTTATTAGTAAGGAAAACTAGGAGCCAGATCCAATCCCCTCACCCGGGTGGGTTGCAGGGGCGGGGGGAGGGGGGAGCAGGTGACAGGCTCAGCCAACCCAAGGCGCTTCCCCTGGTCTCGGAACCTTGAGAGGAAGGCAGGCTAACAGAGATGCCCGCAGGATCACCAGGGCTCATGGGGAGGGCACACTGGCCTGTTTCTGCTAAGAGATTGCTGCTGTGATTCTTGGGGCCTTACTTAGCCTCTGTTTCTTGATCCCAACTGTTAATTAAGCCTGATTCTTCAGCTCCCATTTACTCATGAGTTCTCTACTATTCTTTCCCGAAGTCCCTTTTACTTAGCCAGACTAGTTCTCTGAAGCTTTTAACCAGGAATGCCCACTGGTAGAACAGAGCGTCTGTGACCCCTGTGGTTTGGGCGATGGAGAGGAGATTCACTGGGAGGAACAATCCTATTCACTGAACAGGGTTGTGTTTCTAGGCTTGCTTGCTGTCCCAGGATGCTCTTAGGGCTCTAGCTTGGGCACCAGGACCATTACGCCATAAGCTGGTCTTAAATGTGAGTTGCTTTCTATCTAAACCCAGGACAGTTGACACTGGCCAGGACCATCTTCCGGAGAATCAGGCACAGGGAAGAGACGGCCGGCTCCAGAATTCTCCTGTGACAAGACAGTGCCAGTTTCCTGTGGTCCAGGGTTGGCCTGGGAGAGCAGCAGGGGCAGATTGCACTGGTAGGCTGTTAGAAAGCTTCAGCAGTGCACCCCCTCCCGCCACCTAAACTAATCTTTTCCCTTTTGTGTAAATTCCCATTCCTAATGGAGATGGAACTGTGGAGAAACAGATCTTTGTAATACGAGATCATCCCCAAGAATTATCTTCCTCAATTATTTTGCATAACTGGCTCTCTAGGAATGCCCACCACTAGAGGGGAGGCTGGGAGTTTTGCCTCCAGGCAGGTGATGCAAACTTCTCAAGCTGGCCAGGAGGTGGTGCTATTTGCATGAGGTCGGTTTAGGCTAATAAACGGAGGTTGTAGTCAGTAACCGAACCTCACTTTGCATCTAAAAGAAATTTTTTTTTTTAGTGTTTGAGAGACAGAGAAGGAGACAGAGTGTGAGCAGGGGAGGGGCAGAAGGAGAGAGGGAGACAGAGAATCTGAAGCAGACTCCAGACTCTGAGCTGTCAGCACAGAGCCTGACATGGGGCTCAAACTCTGAAGGGCAAGGTCATGACCCGAGCCAAAGTCGGACCCTCAACCGACTGAGCCACCCAGGGACCCCTGCATCTTTTCACTTGCACTAATTAAAGGGATTAATTAGTGAAAAACAGGTGAAGCTCAAATAATCTTGGGAGTGCGCAGAGAACTTTCTAAGAATGACACAAAACTCAGAAGTTATAAAAAGACAAGGTGGACAGCATAAAAATTTCTATGCTATAAAAACAGCAAGAAAAAAAAAAAGAACAGCAAACAGAAAAATAGCAACTTCTTTGACAAACTAATAAAGAACTCTTACAAATAAATTTAATTAAAACATAGGAAGAGAAAGAACGATCTTGCCATCTGCAGTGATATGGACGGATCCAGAGGATTTAATGCTAAGAGAAATAAGTCAGAGATAGACAAATACCATATGGTCTCACTCACATGTGGCATTTAAGAAACAAATGAACAAAGGGAAAAAGAGAGACAAACCAAGAAACAGACTCTTAAGTAGAGAGAACAGATGGTTACCAGAGAGGAGGTGGGTGAAACAGGTTATGGGGATTAAGAGTGCACTTGTTATGGGGAGCCTTGGTTAAGTGCCCGGCTCCTGATTTTCACTCAGGTCATGATCTCATGGCTGGTGAGTTCAAGCGAGTTCAAGCCTGGAGTTGGGCTGTGCACTCACAGCATGGAGCCTGTTTGGGATTCTCTCCCGGCCTTCTCTGCCCTTCCCGTCCTCTCTCTCTCTCTCTCTCAAAATAAATACGCTTAAAAAAAATTCTTCTAAAAAAAGGGTGTGCGTTGTCGTGATGAGCGCTGAGTAATGTATGGAATCGTTGAAGCGATATATTGTACACCTGAAACATAGAACACTGTATCTTAACTATTGGATCAAAAGAAAAAGGAAAAAAAAAAAAAACATGGGAAGATATTCACTCACTGATGTCTCTCAGTTCACAGAAAAGGAGATTAAAATTATCCAAATAAACATAAAAACATCTTTCAACTACTCATGAAATTTTCATAAAAGTGAAATGAAATATAAATTAAAAATTAAAGCAACAAATGTAGTCATTTGCTTGTGCGCCTCCAGTGACTGGTCTGCATAATAAAAGCATTCACAATTGTCGTGTCACCCCTGACAGCGTGTTTGTTTCCATCCTCATGTTTCCCCTTGGGTTTCCAGACGGTTTCTCACCTGTTGGCAGGCGGTGTTGGGGCAGTCCTTTCTTCGAGGGCGCCAACTGTGGGAAGGACAGAGGCGGATCTCCCACTCTCACCTCCCAGGGCTGAGACCCACGGTGAGCGGCGCTGGCGTCGGTGACTGACACCGAGCCGTGGAACAGGTGTGCTGGGCGCGGCGTCCGCGCCCGGGGAGGTGATGATGGGGCAGGCTCCGAGAAGACCAGGTGGACGAAAGAAGGGAGTTCTTCGGTGGCAGAAGAGGCGGGGACTTGCCTCCAGCAGGAACGCCACGTGCGAAAACAAAGGGGTGTGCCGAGGCCAGGTGCGACCGTGGACTTGCAGGTTGAGGGAGGGGGCGCCGGGCTCCGGCAGCCGCGGGGAGGGGGGTGCTTTTCCCGGCGGACTCCCGCCTGCTCCGGGCACAGCCTTCGGAGGCGCCTAACAACATGCCTTGCCACGCAGTCCCCTCCACACAACTTTCATTTTTTATAGGCAAGTACGCGGAGGCCTTCGGGAAGTGAAATGACCCGCATCAGGTCACAGCTCTGGTCCACCCTGGGGTCCTGAGGGCCGGTCCGCGGATTGGCCTGCCGCACTGCCAGGGCCATCCACGCTGAGTGGCGCTCCCAGCCCGCGGCCCGGGCCGCCGCTGTGGACTACGACTCCCACAATGCCCTCGGCCCAGCCTCCTCCCTCTGGCCGTCTCAGGAGAACCAGTAGAAGAGCAGGATTTCCAGGGGCCGTTCTCGGCGGCCAATAAGCGCGGTGGGGGGCGGGCCTCTCCCGTCCATTGTTCTCAGTGCCCCTCGGGCTTAAGCCGCGGTGGATCCGGAGGGGTCGTGTTGTGCCCGGGGGCGCTTTTGCGTGCGGAGTGGCTGCGGAAGCCGGATCTGGTCTCCCGAAAGGTGAGCCCGGAGAGACGGGCCGGGAGCGGCGCGGGCCGGGGAAGTAGCTCGCAGCAAGGGAATAACGGGCCTGGAGCCAGTGCGGGCAGTCCTGCTGGGGGAGGGGCGTCGGGGGCGCTGTCCGCGACAGTGGGCCGGGGTCCCAGGGTGGGACGCCGGGGGTCCGCTCGGCGAACGCACCCGGACCTTGCTCGCGGGCGGTGAGCTGCCTGCAAGTTCAGTCAGGGGCGCGGGATTGGGACTGGAAGGCACGTTGGACGGCGTCCCGCTCAGCTCCTGGTTTCACGGATGGGGAAACTGAGCTTCCGAGGGGGCGTGTCTTGCCCGGGTCCGAAAGCGAATGAGCTCACCGGGTGCAGTTTTCCCGGGCTCCCAAGCAGGACTTCTGTTATACCTGTGCCTCTTCTAGCCCTTTGGTAAATAACACATTGAGAGCTTCAGTGTTCCCAGTAGCTTTCTTCTTCTTCTTCTTTTCCTTCTTCTTCTTCTTCTTTTTTTTTTTTTTTAGTTTTTCCTTCCCAGTTTTCCCTTTTTTTTTGGGGGGGGGGGGCGGGGGAGGAGGGTTGTTATCTGAGTCTTTACGATATAGTAATGATTTTTAAAGAATAATTTTCCTTTTTATAGTCTTTGAGTAGTAATTTCACTGCTCCCAACATCTTGTGTAATTAACGTCCCAAGTTTTTGTTTTGTTTTGTTTTTTGCCTTGTGTACGTGTTCATTTTTAAAGGGATTTGGGGTCATACTTTGTCTAGTGTTTCTGTTTTGCTAGGTGTGTTTTTTCCCATGATTTTCTTATTTATGAAGATTATCCCAGATTACTAATGGTTAATAATAATCTTTGTCAGCATAATTTTTTAAAATATTTGAAACTACAGCAGAATGCACAAATCTGAGATTTCATATGTATGTTTTGTGCAACCATCATCAAATCAATGTGTAGAACGTTTCTAGCACCCCAAAGGCTTTGTTGAGCCCCTTCTCAGTCAGTACCCCTGCCTCAAGGTAACCATTATTAAATCAGCATATTTTTTTTAAAATTTTTTTTTTTCAACGTTTATTTATTTCTGGGACAGAGAGAGACAGAGCATGAATGGGGGAGGCGCAGAGAGAGAGGGAGACACAGAATCGGAAACAGGCTCCAGGCTCTGAGCCATCAGCCCAGAGCCCGATGCGGGGCTCGAACTCACGGACCGCGAGATCGTGACCTGGCTGAAGTCGGACGCTCAACCGACTGCGCCACCCAGGGGCCCCTAAATCAGCATATTTTTTAAAAAATTGGCATAAAATAAATATATTTTACTGTGTGGCTGTGCCATAATTCACTATTCCTCTGCTGCTGGATTTTTAAAACGTCAGGTTTGTTTTGCAATTAGGAACAATGCCACGGTTTTGTTTCCTTGCAAATATATTTTTCTTTACAAAGATGATTATTTTTAAAGATAAATTCCTGAGGGGCCGAGTCTGCATTGAGGAGAATGAACATTTTAAAACTTCATACTTTTTTTTTCTCATTTATAATTTTAATCGAAGCATTGCTGTTTATTTTTTAAAACTTCATACTTCTATGGTAATAATGCAGTTAAGGTATTGCCTTCCTTCCAGCAAGGCTCACAGTATCTTCACACCTGATCCATTGCCAATCCTGAAGATGTCCCCGTAAGAAGGATGGTCCCTGAAGTTAAGTGACTAAGTTGTGTGTTAGGTCAAGGTCATTCCGCAGCAAGTTTGAACTGATTCAGGGCAGAGTAACTCAGTCCTGGGTTCTTCGGAGGGCTTTGGATTTCTGATACTCCTGCTTTTGGAAAGAAAAGTGCTTGTTTTTTGTGCTTGTGATTCATCTTTTGCCGTAGAAAAGTTTTCAGGAATAAGCCATTTTTTCCTTTAAGAGAGGCAGGAAACTTCTGTTCATCTGTGGAGGTAAGAATCACTTGGTGGCCTGACCTGGGCTGCTGTGAGTTAGATCCCTGTAGGACAGTCTGCTTATTGACTGTGGTTCCCTTTTCTCATTTCTCAGCCAGACAACTTGTTGAAATTTGAGGACGGAGGTGTCTTCTCAGACGAGCCTGGCTCTAGAAGACTGACGTTCAAGGCTCGAAGCCTGCGGGATTGCCTCGGGAAGGTGGATGATGGCTGCAGAGGGGCCGAGAGTAAGCACTCCCTTGAGCCCCTTGGTCCAGGCGCCTCACGAGGAAGATGAACAGGAGGAGGTAACCACCATGATCCTGGAGGACGACTCTTGGGTGCAGGAAGCTGTACTTCAGGAGGATGGCCCTGAGTCCGAGAGCGCCGGCAAGGGCAGCCCCCACGGGGAGGCGGCTGGAGGGCCTCAGGGTGCGCTTGGCCGCCTTCGGGAGCTCTGTCGGCGCTGGCTGAGGCCGGAGGTGCACACCAAGGAACAGATGCTGACGGTGCTCCCCAGAGAAATCCAGGCCTGGCTGCAAGAGCACCGGCCCGAAAGCGGCGAGGAGGCCGTGGCCCTGGTGGAGGACCTGACGCAGACCCTTCGGGACGGTGGTAAGACGCCGGGCCTCACCGGGAGGGTGGGCACATGCCTCCGACGAGGGGGAGTGTGGTGTTTGTGGCAGAGGAGAGCGTGGCGTCCAGGACGGAGCCCGGTGCAGCCCATTCTCCTGCTCTGTCTGCAGGCGGTCAGAACGCTGTCACCTTGTTTAACGCCCTTGTGTGCAGTGACAATTCCAGAATTTCACAGGACTACGCTCGGAGCTCTGTCCGTGCAGTAAGCGCAGTTTTTATGTCTGTGCTTATTTGGCGAGGGTGGGAAGCCGGTGGAGGTGGGGGAGGAGGGCGGCTGGAGACCGAGTAAACCACCCCCCTTGGCACCTTCCCTTGGTTGTGCAATAAACGTTCAGATATTTGCAGTGCCAGCAATTAGAAAAACCAGATAATCCTATGTTCAAAAAGAGTGATTATTTTTATGAAACCAAGATCAGTGACGAGTAAGCCAGCTAATGCCTAGGAACTGTCTGTTGAAGTCATCCCGGGCTCTTGGCAACAGTTAACATACTTGTCTCCCGTGTTAGCGATACCTTCTGGGACGTAGACATGCCATTTCACTACTCTGTCTCCGTTCGGGGCTTCGGTTGTGGACTGAGCTCCCTGCTTACCAAATGCCTTCCTTTAGGCTGCTCCAGGACCCGTCGATCGTGGCTGCCTTTGCACTGCCCAGAACCGTAGACGTTCAGAGAGAGCAGAGGACGGGAGAGGTCAGGGAGCATGTGGGACAGGAGCAGGAGGTCGTCGGCTGGAGTGGAATTTGGAAAAGGTGCAGGGCGGCGGGGAGGGGTTGGCACGAAGCTCGCTGGTTCAGGTGACAGTGAGGGAGGCCCGCTGGTTGGAGTAGAAAGTGTGTTTTTAGGAAGCGGTAGGATGTGGAGCACGGGGGCAGGGTGGGCTTGGACTGGATGTCGCTGGCCTCAGCAGGTTCTTGAACTAGAGCCCAAGCATGGGAGGAAGCGGAGTTTGGCAACAGGAAGTAGGTTTGATTCGAGTAGGGAGACGCTGGTGACAGGACAACAGCCGGGCCTTGGCTGGGCTGAGGTGGGGACAGCTGGAGAAGGGGAGGAGACCGGACACACCTAAGGTGAACTGAGAGTAACACTGGTTAGCGTTTATGGAGTCTTTTCTGGTCCGGGCCCTGTGCCTAGTATCGACGATGCAAAACTCACAGACCCTTCACCATCTTGGGAGAGAAGCGGGATTGTTATCACCAGAGAAACTGAGTGACTCCCCGAAGATCACGCAGTGAGTACAAGGCCAAATCAGGATTCGAACTCACGGGTCTGAGGACACGGTTCACGTTCTTAAGCATTTCATCACAGATGTGGTGCAAAGCGATAGTTCCAGCGAGGGGTTGGAAAGAGCGGACGCAGGCGAGGTCGAAGACAAAGGGGGCTGACTCAGAGGTGTCTGGTCCGGAGGATTCAGAAGACTGGAAGAGAAGAGAAGGAAAGGAAGGTGGTTTGGGAGCAGAGGTTGTGACAATGCCTAGGGACGTGGGAGGTAGGAGTAAAGCTGTCTTTTGGAGAAAGGGGCTGATGTCAAGGGCCCACTGTGAGCCCAGCCCTGCCCTGGGCACCTTACGTGGCCATCTCACTGGCAATCCTGGGGGCCGCTGTCCTGTTGCAGATGAGGAAATGGAAGCTCCACCAGGTCAAGGCCTTACTCAGTGTCGCACGAGTTGCCAAGCGTTGGGGCCGGGATTCGCGCTCTGGTCTGTGTGCTTCCGTGTGTGTTTCGTAGTTTTTTCTTTCGCGTTGTTTTGTTTTTTGAGCAGCAGGCAGAAGTTTATATTAGAGTATAAGACCCGAAAAGAAGAATAGTATGAAAGCTGTCTTTACAGAGACGGGGGCACTTGAAAGTGAATACCCTCGTGTTCGGTAGGTTTTATTTGAAGCGAAGTACCTGAGTTTCTTTGGCCCTGAAAAATGACTTTTAATCTTACTCTTCCTATTTAAGAAAACAAAACCAAAAATCTGTCATCCTATCCTAAAAACTTAACTTACCTGCCTCTTGACGGATGTGACAAGCTTGTGATGCACTTCAGGCTCTTCAGTCTGAGGCTGTGGAGAGGCCAGAGGGGTTGAGGGCTGGGGAGTGACCCCTGGGTTGTTTAGTTGGGGAAGTCACAAAACAGAGGGTCAGGTCTCGGCAGGTGTCTGAGGTGGTTACAGGCACCCCCTGCTACGACCCTCCCCACCTGGCTTGCTGCAGGGCTTTGTGCCTCTTATCAGCCCCAGAACATCCAAGATGGGTTCTTCAGTCCTCTGTCTTCTGCCCTTTCGATCGGCTTTGTTGGTCTCCATTCATTTCATAAAGTCGCCTGCCCCCCTCGCGCCCCCCCCACCCCCGGTGATTATCAGAGGTACACCTGTGATCATCTCCGTCCTTTCTCATTTATTCAGCGTAAGACCACTTGACCTCCGTTCTGTTTGTGCAGCTCGGGACCTTTGGACACGCTTATCCAGCACCGGACATTGCAAGGCCTGGTTAGACAGTGGTTATTTAATGTTTCACTACCAGGCACATCTAGGTACTCACATTTGAAGGTTCTTATAAGTTCAGTTAAGACAGGACCTGTGTGAATAGCTGAGGTGGTAACACTCATCTCTCCTTGTGTTTCCCAAGGACACTTTCGTCCCCATTCACAGCCCTGAGCCAGGCCCTTGGTATTTCTCACCGGCACCCCCGTAGCAGGCATGGCTTCTTCCCCGTCCCTGCCCCTGTTCCAGTCCCACCTGAGTGATCGGGCGCTCTCCTGCTGAAAACTCGTCATGAGTTCCCCCCGTGTCTCCAAATCCAGCACAACCTCTTTCTTCGGCCCGGGACCGGGGCTTTGTGTGACCTGCCCTGCGGCTGCCCTCGGTCATCACGTCACTGCCCCTGCTCCATTCACACCAGATCTTGCTGTTCCTTGAACGTAGCTGGTGCTTTCTAGCGTTCATCTGTGCTCCTGAATTTTGAGTTGGAATGGCTTTGTCCCGTCCCTGTGTGAGAAAACCCCGGGAGTCCTTTGACTGCATACCCTTGGAGATACCCTCCATAAAGCTGTCCTTACTTCTGGTGCCTCTTCCTGTCCCCAGGTCCAGCCACCCAAGAGCGTCCCTGATCATGTCTTCCAGAAACCATCTCCCCCAGGGCGTTTGGAACCTCCTTGTCCTTTAGCTTTTGATTATGTTCCATGTTGTTTTCCAGTTATGTGAAGAGTTGACTTAGTTCTTCTAGGAACCTATAAAATCCCAGAAGGCACGGAACCTCTTTCCTTTCCTTTCCCTCCCTCCGTCCTACCCTTCCTTCCTTTCCTTTCCTTCCTTCCTTCTGTCTTTCCCTCCTTCCTTCCTTCCTTCCTTCCTTCCTTCCTTCCTTCCTTCCTTCCCCTTCCTTCCCTCTTTCCTTTCCTTCCTTCTCCCTCAGCACTGTGCACAGTGCCTCACTCACAATGGGAACTCACGACATGTTATTGATATGAATAAGTAAATCCTTCCTGCCCGTCTGCAGGTGTGGAGACGCTCCCCTGCACAGTCCACGAAGGAGGCAGACAGCTTCTTCATTCCAGGCTTTCTGCCTCTCCTTGAGGAAGCCGTGCTAAGCTTTTGTTTTATTTTTATATATATATATTTTTTAATTTTTTTTTTCAACGTTTATTTATTTTTGGGACAGAGAGAGACAGAGCATGAACGGGGGAGGGGCAGAGAGAGAGGGAGACACAGGATCAGAAACAGGCTCCAGGCTCTGAGCCATCAGCCCAGAGCCCGACGCGGGGCTCGAACTCACGGAACGCGAGATCGTGACCTGGCTGAAGTCGGACGCTCAACCGACTGCGCCACCCAGGCGCCCCGTATATTTTTAAATGTTTATTTATTTTTGAGAGCGCCGAAGCGGGGTAAGGAACAGAGAGAGGGGGAGACAGAGAATCTGAAGCAGGCTCTGCGCTGGCAGCAGCGAGCCCGACTCGGGGCTCGGACCCACCAACTGTGAGATCACAACCTGAACCGAAGGTGGGACACTCAACCAACTAAGCCCCCCAGGCGGCCCTAGTCACTGTAGAATTGAGGCAGTTTGACCCAGTGCTGTTCTGTAATTGCTCTACCCAGGTTTCATCTAACTTTCTGTGAGAGGTAAGCAGACACTGTTGGAGCCTACGGTGGCCTTCCCCAGACTCCCCACTACCGTGTTGGTGCTACATCAGAGGAAAGGGGAAATGCTTCTCTCCTGATACATAGATTTTGTCCCACAGAAGCTCCATCACCCAAAAAAGAGACTGCTGACATGAGAGGGGAGCAAAGGGAAATTATTGGGCTCAAGATGGATAAATTCCTGATAGATCAGTCCTCTGACCATTAGTGCAACGTGTGGTCCCTGGACCAGCAGCATCAGCGTCATCTGGAAATGTGTTAGAAACGAAATTCCTGGGCCCCACCCCAGACCGATGGAACCGGAAACTTTGAGCATGGGGGGTTTAACAAGCCCCCGAGCGATCCTGATGCTGTCTCCACTTCGCGGGCCGCCATGCTACACCTCTGGTTCTCAAACTTGACCACACTTGGGAACCACTTGGGGTCCCAGAGCCCACTCCCAGGGATTCTGATTTTCTGATTTAGTTGCCATGAGGTGTGGCCCAGGCAAGGAAGTTTTGAAAGCTCCCGAGTGGTCCTAAGATGCAGCAAAATTTCAGAACCACTGCTTAGAGCCTGGTTACTCAAAGTGTGGTCCGTGGACCAAAGATACTGGAATCACCTGGTGCTTGTTAGAAAGGTACACTCAGTCTCACCCCAACTCAAGTGAAGCCAAATCTGCATTCGAGAACTCCAGGTGGTTCGTCTGCACTTGGAAGTTTGAGAGGCTCTGCTCTGGCTTAGAGAGCATTGGAGGTTGTCCACTTCAGACCTACTCTTGTACAACAGTCGAGCCAGAGTCACAGCTGACCTCTCCAGCCATCTTTAGAATCATCTGGCTTTTGAGCACAGGCAACAGGTGACCTATTCTGAGTTTTCTGCCACAGCAAAATGCTCCCTTTATGACAACAGAGCAAATACATTCGTTTTTCTTAAGGAGAGTAGAGAAGGTGTCTGTCTTTTTAAAGCCACGATTCTTGGGGTGCCTGGGTGGCTCAGTCGGTTGAGCGGCTGACCTTGGCTCAGATCACAATAGCGCAGTTTGTGGGTCTGAGCCCATGTCGGGCTCTGTGCTGACAGCTCGGAGCCTGGAGCCGGCTTCGGATTCTGTGTCTCCCTCCCTTTCTGTCCCTCTCCCACTCAACGCTGTCTCTCTGTCTCCCAAAAATAAACAAACATTAAGAAGTAAAAAAATAAATAAAGCTACGATTCTCAGCCTCAAAACAAAAATCACCTTTAATTCAGGTAAATATCTGAAATGTGTACCACACAGAGCTCTTAGATGGAATGTCATACCTGTAGGATGTTCGGCAGTCACTCGTTTAAACTGCTAACAGAGCTCACTGCCGGTTTTATCAGCGGTTAAGCTTTCAAGCGGCCAGAGTGCAGGTGGAACAGAAACAGCGCTCCCAGTCGCTCAGGCGTGAGCAGGTTCCTGCCACGCTTGCCAGGACAGCGCTCCGATGGGGGAGCTCGACTGGGCCCCAAGCTGTAGCCCAGTCAACACCTGCGTTTTCGACCAATGGCTCTGACGGTGGTGTCGCAGTCAGGTGGGAGGGGCTTTACCAGAATTGGAAGCCTAACGCATGCTAAAGTGCCAAAGCCTGTGACTAATTTATTTCATTGTTGTAAATGAATTACAGTAAATTCAGGTTTATCTCCCTACTGATAGCTGTTTTCTGCACACTCGCTGTTATGCTTTCTGGTGTGAGAGAAAGAGGAGGCGTCTGGCCAGGCAGGGGTCACGCACGGCCCTGTGAACCCCAGCGGGGATGTGCTGTGCACGTGAGTCTAGAGCCTGTGTCCCGGATGGGAAAATCCAGGAACCATTGCTTTCGCCTGAGCTTGGCCTGCAGCTTTTGTTCAGTAACCCAGAAGGGAAGAAAAAGGTCATATGGCAATTCGCGAACTGTTTAGTGAATGGTACTTGGACGGTGGTCTCGCCATTTTGAAAAAACTAACATTGGATCCTTATTTCATAACTTACACAGAAATAGATACTGCCTCACAAGTGACAAAAATAAAGTCCAGATGGATTCTAGCTCTCTACTCTAAAAGACCTGGAATGACACGTAGGAGAATCTTTTTATAATCTTGTGGTGGAGAAGGCCTTCTTAAGCAAGACAGCAATCCTCAAAGATGGATTGGACACAGGAAAACAGAAAAGTCCTTTGTGTAAAAAAGGTACTATGCACAAAGTTAAAAAACAGTGCACCAACTGGAAATATTTGCAGCAAAGTCTGCGGTGTAGCAGATAAGCGCCCAAGATCCTTGATCTGTGAGAGGTTCTGTAATCATAAGAAAAGTCAACCCAGAACAATGAAAGGTAATCAAAAGATATGCATGGTCGGGGGTGTGCATGGGTGACTCAGTCGGTTGAGCGTCTAACTCTTGATTTCGGCTCAGGTCATGGTCTCGTGGGTCACGGGATCGAGGCTCCCACACACACCCCCAGTGGAGCTATCAGCTTGGAGCTTGCGTGGGACTCTCTTTCCTTCTTTCTGCCCCTCCCCAGCTCATGCATGTGAGCTCTTTCTCTCTCTCTCTCTCTCTCTCAAAATTAATAAATAAAAGATATGAACGGGCAATTTAGAAATGAAAAGTAAATTGTAACTTTATGAAACCAGATGTTCAACCTTAGGAATGATCAGGGAAATACTCATTACAACAAGATACTATTCTTTTGCCTACTGGACCATCTGAAACTTAATAGCATGTTTCTGAGAATTCTCTGCCTTTCTGAGCATTTATTTAATCTTTTTTTTTTTTTAATTTTTTTTTCAACGTTTATTTATTTTTGGGACAGAGAGAGACAGAGCATGAACGGGGTAGGGGCAGAGAGAGAGGGAGACACAGAATCGGAAACTGGCTCCCCAGAGCCTGACGCAGGGCTCGAACTCCCGGACCGCGAGATCGTGACCTGGCTGAAGTCGGACGCCTAACCGACTGCGCCACCCAGGCGCCCCTTATTTAATCTTTTAAAATTAACTTCAGAATTAGGAGGTAATGTCACCTATTTTAAATGTGATAGAGGTGAGCCATATATTCTTTTTTTTTAGTGTGATAAAATTTACAGAATATAAAATTTGCCATTTTAACCATAAAAAAAATTTTTTTAACGTTCATTTATTTTTGAGAGACTGAGACAGAACGCGAGCGGGGGAGGGGCAGAGAGAGAGAGACACAAATCTGAAACAGGCTTCCAGGCTCTGAGCTGTCAGCACAGAGCCTGACATAGGGCTCGACCCCACGACCATGAGATCATGGCCTGAGTCAATGTCGGACGCCCAATCGACTGAGGCACCCAGGTGGCCCGCCGTTTTAATCACTTTTATGTGTACAGCTCAGTGACATTAGATATATTCATATTGTGGTACAATTGTCACCACCATCATTCATTTTCAGAACTTCTTCCTTTTCTCGAGCTGAAACTGTGCGCATTGAACAGTAACACCCCATTCCTTCTTCCCCCGCGGCCCCTGGCAACCATTGTCCTTTCTGTCCCTATGATAAACTTCCTCCAGGAACCTCATATAGAGGAATCACACAACATTTATCTTTTTGTGTCTGGCTTATTATTGCATTTAGCACAATGTCCTCAGGGTTCATCCGTGTAGAAGCATGGGTCAGAGTTTTATTCCTTTGCAAGGTCGAATAATATTTCATTCGCTCATTTGTTGATAGATGTGTGGGTTGTTTTCAACATTTGGTTGTTACGAGTAATGCTTGAACATGGATGTAAGAATACCTGTTTGTGTCCCTGCTTTCAGTTCTTTTGGGTAAAGATCCAGATGTAGAATTATTAGATCATGTGGTGATCCTATGTTTAATTTTGGGGGGGAACCGCCACACTGTTTTCCACAGTGGCTGCACGATTTTACATTCCCACCAGCAGCGCACAGGGAGAGAACCATAAATTTGAAGTCTGTCTTGGGGATGCATTTTTCAAAAAGTTTATGTTATTTATTTATTTTTGAGAGAGAGAAAGAGCAGGTGTGCACAAGCAGGGGAGGGACAGAGAGAGACACACACTCTCAGAATCCGAATCAGGCCCCAGGTTCCGACCTGTCAGCGCAGAGCCCCATGCGGGGCTAGAACTCGCGAACTGTGAGATCATGATCTGAGCCGAAGTCAGATGCTTAACTGACTGAGCCACCCAGGCGCCCCTCAGGGGTGCATTTTTGACAGTCTTTTTATACTTTCTAAAACCTGAAGTTAGTCACAGACAAATATATATGGCGCTGTTAGTAAGTGGGTAATTAAGCGCTATATCCAAGAGGAACAAGCTTGCTAATTGTGTTTACAGTGAAGCATATGAATAAATCAACTGGGTCGATACTGTACAGATAACTGTTAAGGTCAGTTAGAGGAGGGGCACATGGCTGGCTCAGCTGCTGAAGCATGCAACCCTTAATATCAGGATCATGAGTTTGAGCCCCACATTGTGCGTAAAGTTTACTTAAGAAAAAGTCATTCAGGGGCGCCTGTGGCTCAGTCGGTTAAGCGTCCGACTTCGGCTTGGGTCATGATCTCGCGGATCGTGAGTTCGAGCCTCGCGTTGGGCTGTGCGCTGACAGCTCAGAGCCTGGAGCCTGTTTCAGATTCTGTGTCTCTCCATCTCTCGGCCCCTCCCCTGCTCATGCTCTGTGTCTCTCTGTCTCTCAATAATAAATAAATGTTAAAAAAAATTTTTTTTTTTTTTTTTTACAAAAAGAAAAAGTCATTCAGAGGAGCACCTGGGTGGCTCAGTCGGTTCAGTGTCCGACTTGGACTCAGGTCATGATCTCACGGTTCGTGAGTTCGAGCTCCATGTCGGGCTCTCTGCTGTCAGCACAGAGCCAGCTTCAGATCCTCTGTCTCCCTCTCTCTCTGCAGCCCCCCCCCCCAAATAAATAAATATCAAAAAAGAAAAAGTCAGTTAGACCAATGTTCCCATCTTGGCCAGATATCAGCTTCTCAGAGGGGCCCTCTGGCCGCTGGCTTTCACATTACTTCACACTGTCTGAAAATAGCATAATCTGAATAAAGAGTGTATGTGAGGCTCATCAGTTCTTAAACTGCACAGGACAGTCCAAAACCTTCGTTTTAAAGTCTCCACATAGATAAAGTAACTTCTTTGCTACTTCGGTAGTTTTAGGGGAGAGAAGTTATTTAGAAAATGTGACCCTCTCTTCCTTATTTCCTTAACACCTGACTCATCTCTGGAGTTTTCTGTCCTGGAGATCTGGGCCTTCCTACCACATCCTCCTTCCTTCCTGCCAGCCTCCCTCTTTGCAGTCACATCCGCAGAATATGCTCCTTTTGGCATCTTGTAATAGAAGATACGACGTCGACTCGTGAAGTTCCTTTGGAAAGAAAATTCCCAGCCCGGACCGGCTCTTCCCGCCCCACCCACGCATCACGTGCTGGTGAAGACACTCCCCGTGCATCTGACCTAGCCGTTTCTGAATCTTCATGCTCTTCCTTGGCCACCAATAAAAAAGGAGGGAGCTGCCTGAGCTCAAATGCACTCTACTTTGTACTTTTTTTTTTTTTTTGAGTAGGCTGCATGTCCAGCGTGTGGAACCCAGCGTGGAACCCAGCGCGGGGCTTGAACTCACGACCCTGAGATCCAGACCTGAGCTGAGGTCAAGAGTTGGGCGCTTAACTGACGGAGCCACCCGGGCACCCCTACTTTGTACTCTTTTGACTTCACCCGTGCCCGTCTTTCTTGAGGAGATGCTCGGAAGGGGCCAGGATCCTTCATCCTTCCCACCTTGGTGATTGTGTTTCCCGTGGAGGCCCTTGTGAAGGCAGATCACTGGAAGGGCCACTCTTCTGTCCTTCAGAATGGCTCCTGTGCCTCTCTGCTATCAGAGAGCAGCTTTTAAAGAACTCCCATCCCTCCTCTGGCCTTTCCTGGAATATCACAGTCTTGCCTCTTTGTCCAGTAAAGGGGGGTAGGACTGGTTCTTGAGCTGCAGACGGCGGGAGGGGGTGTAATGAGGTGATAGAAGATAATCACATAAAGTTAAGCATCACTTTTAAAAGCTTTCCTAGGGGTGCCTGGGTGGCTCAGTCGGTTAAGCGTCCGACTTCAGCTCAGGTCACGATCTCGCAGTCCGCGAGTTCGAGCCCCGCGTCGGGCTCTGGGCTGATGGCTCGGAGCCTGCTTCCGATTCTATTTCCCTCTCTCTCTGCCCCTCCCCCGTTCATGCTGTGTCTCTCACTGTCTCAAAAATAAATAAACGTTAAAAAAAATTTAAAAGCTTTCCTATTATAAGGGAATTCTCTCATATTTTCATCTAATTGTTTGACACTGTTTTTGTTTTGTTTACATTTAAATCTTCGATCTAGTTGGGATTTTTCCTGGTATGGGATCCAACTCAGATTTTTGCATGTGGCCTAATCAGTCGTCCAGCCTCATTTACTCAATGTCGTGTCTCTTCTCCACGGATTTGAGAGGCTGCCTTTATCATACGTTAAAGTCCCAGAGTCATTATACGGATTTTTGTTTCCCTTCCACTCGTCTGTCTTTTCATGTGACACCTGCATCAAATTCTGAATTCACATGTCCTTGAGTCTATTTCTAGAGTTACTACTGTGTTGCTTTGTTGGTCTTATTGTCAATTTATATTTTCATTCTTGAGATTTGGTAATAGGTTTTAACATCTGGCAAAGATAGTCCCTCTCCTCCCCACCCCTGATTTTAGTCAGTAATCTTAAGATTTTTTCAAGTTTTTTTTTTTTTTTTTTTAAGTAATCTCTACATCCAACATGGTGCTTGAACTCACAACCCCGAGATCAAGAGTCGCACGCTCCACTGAGTGAGCCAGCCAGGCGCTCCTTAATGTTTATTTATTAAAAAAATTTTTTTAAATGTTTACTTATTTTTGAGAGAGACAGAGGGCGAGTAGGGGAGGGGCAGAGAGAGAGGGAGACACAGAATCCAAAGCAGGTTCCAGGATCTAGGCTCTGAGCTGTCAGCACAAGGCCTGACTTACGAACTGCGAGATCATGATGTGAGCTGAAGTCAGACACTTAACCTATCGAGCCACCCAGGCGCCCGCTTTTGTACTGATAAAGACACACTTCGAGTGCACAATTTGCCAATTTTTCGTGATGCGCTTTGAATTCCTGGGTATCCAGATGAGGCAATCCGTGAACACGTCCCGTCTCCCACCCACCTTCTCTCAGCCCCGATTTTGGCTAGAGTATCACTTCTGCACCGCTCTGTAACCTTGACGTTCTCTTTTCTCATCGTAATCGCCCCAGTAGTGTGAGACTTGCTATCAGGCGTTCATCCCCAGCCCTTTGGCTCCAGGGTTGCCTTCATCTCTTGGTTGACCGAAGCTCACCTCCTGGTAGTTTCTTCAAGAAGGGCTCCTAGGACCCACATTCTGTGACTTTGTGCAGATTCAGCGCTGTCTGTCTGCAGGCCTGATCCTTGGGGGTTTTGTTGAACACGAGATCCCCCGCCCACCTTTGCTTTCCTGGGCTGCCTCTCGGCTCTTGCCGCCTGAGGCGCTGAATGTCCCCGTGGAGAAGTCTCAGCCCAGCTGGTTCTCCTCCCCCATGTGAGTGATTGGGGCCTTGTTGTCCCCTGTCTCATCGCTAACCACTCTGGGCTGGTTTTCCTGACACAGCGCACCTTTCAAGGGTCCTCGTAGCTTCATAGGTTACACTTTTAGTGTTTGTTCTGTTCCTTGGTTTAGTTCCCTTTCCTCGCTAACCCCAGTTCTGTGCGTGTGGCCTCTCCTTTTGTCCGTTTCCGCCCTTCTCTTTAATCCCCTCGTCCTCTCTGTCCCCTTCTTTTCACTGCTTTTCTCATTTGGGTCCCCCTTCCCCCTTTCTGAGCTTTCCCGTCTGCCTCTTTTCCTTTGTGTCCTCATCTTGGCCTCTCGTCTCCGGACTTCCCCTGCCTCCCGGAGCCCTGCCGCCACCGCTCCGGCTCTTTGTCGCTCCAGCTCTTTCTCGACCGTTCACTTCGCAGCCGGCCTTCCTACGGGCAGTTGCTTTGCTTAGTGTTGTTTTAACGTGTGACCTATGTCGCTTTCTCAGGAATAATTCCCATGATTAATGTGAGGGTCAGAGGCTCTCTCCTTCTCCGCTTCGCAGAAACAGACGCTCCCTGCATATGTGGCTCATGTGGGTGATTCTGGTTGCAGCCTGACCTCCCGAAGCCAGCCCCGCTTGCCCAGGTCCCACATGCACTGTTGCTCTTGAGGGTGAGTCCCTTACCTTCAGGAAGTGACTTTCTGAGCTTATTGAGATCCGTTGCCCTTAGTCCCCCCCCCCCACTCCCCCCGCACCCACCTTCCATGTTTATTCTCTTCACTTCCTGCCTCCTCGGCCTCTGCCCAGTCTCTGCTGTTTTTGGAAGCCCTTGTATGTATTTTGGTGTCTGCAGATTAATCTGCTCCCTAATCTCACTGCAAATGGAGTTTGGGTTCTGTTCATCTTCCCTGTTGCTTCTGAGCTCGTTCCAGAACACACCAACCAGTTCTTCTGATTTTAAGGCAGCGGAAAAGCTTATTAGCTAGTGTCCTTGTTCAGAAGAGAACAACTAGTAAAGTCATTTTAAAAACATGTCTTGGGTAGTGTTGGCTTGCCGAAAATAAACCAGGGCAGGGCGTCTGCCTGGAGGACCTTGTAGAAGAGTGGTGATGGCAGACCTCTGTGCTAGAACCTTGGGAAACCGTTGCAGGAAACCGAGGACGTGCAGAACTCCTGGTCCTGGCCTCGTGGGAACATGCACCGGGCCCCTCACGCCTGCCCCGGTCCCTGGAGACCTGGGGCCAGAGGGCAGGTGTAGGGGCTCCCACACTACCAGCAGAGTGTGTGTTAGTGAGCATGAAATGTACCCTTATGTCTACCTGTGAGTTTAAATACAGTCTCAGCCAGTATTGACTGATGGCACGGCTGGAACCCGGGTTCTCCCTGAGGGATGCGTGGCAGATTTGATCATGTGCACATACGGAAATTTACCTTACCTTGCAGAAACTCATAATCATGGAATCAAGCATCTAACTTTAAATAAACGATTTCTGGGGCGCCTGGGTGGCTCAGTCGGTTGAGCGGCCGGCTTCGGCTCAGGTCATGATCTCGCGGTCTGTGAGTTCGAGCCCCGCGTCGTGCTCTGTGCTGACCGCTCAGAGCCTGGAGCCTGTTTCAGATTCTGTGTCTCCCTCTCTCTGACCCTCCCCCGTTCATGCTTTGTCTCTCTCTGTCTCAAAAATAAATAAACGTTAAAAAAAAATTAAATAAACGATTTCTTAGCTTCAGTCATGGAAATGTCACTAGGACTTTGTATAATTATTTTACTAATTGTCTTCCCTGCTCTGGATGGATCTGCTCTTTTCTGGAGGTCTTAAGTTAGGTGTTAGGGATAATCAGCCTGTCATCCTTATCAATAAATCATTGATTTACTTCTGTACCCTACAGAATTCCAAAAAAGAATCAAAGACAGCTTACGGAAACTGCACAAGGGTGCTCGCTTCAGTAGCACATGTCCTAAAATTGGAACGTTACGGAGATTAGCCAAAAAGAAAGAGAGAGAAAGAAAGGGGAGGGAGGGAAGGAAGGAAGGAAGGGAGAAAGAAAGAACAGAAAAAAGAAAGAAAAAAGAAAGGGGCACAAGGAAATTATAGCAAAAAAGAAAATAATGGGAGGGGAAAATGAGATGAAAGAACAGATTGCAGGCGGGACAAACATCCAGTATTCTTTCTCTGAGCTTTTGGCTCCAAGCTTCCAAGCAGGCAAGGCAGAGAGGGGGAGCCATCACCAGAGGTTTGAGGCAAACACAAATGTGTTGATCAGAGAGTGGTTCTTTTGGGAATTTCGGTTACAGGGAAATTTCCTTCTCGCTCATCAAGAGGACATTGTGTGGTATAAACAATGTTGCCAACAACTTCCTGGCAGTGGTAACGTTCCCGACAGCCATTAATTTCTGATGACACTTCTCAGACTGCTCGTGACTATCGGCCAGAGTCATTAAATCAACACACGGTTCAGTTCTGCGAGAATCAGAACAGTGCGATCCAGGCTAACGGCTCTCCACTGCTCTGGTTTGATCCTGGGATAGACTTCAGAGTCTCCGTTAAGGAAGGGAATGCATGTCTTTTCGGGGATCCTCCCGAATGACTTCTTTCACCCAAATGTTTGATAAGGACTGGGCGGTAGTTTGACAAGTTTCTGGAAGGTAGATACTTTGTATTACTGATGGGAGGTCCATTCTACTGCAGAGAAATTTTAGGGCTCTTTTAACTGCCCACTTGCTTCCAGTCATCTATATAGACACTTGGAAGTCGTTTTTGCAGAGGCCCTGTTATCTCATCTGTCTTAAAATCTAGTTCGATTATTAACACCATAGTGTGATGCATGAGATTATTATATAATCTTTTTTTTTTTAAAAAGCTTTTTAATTTATTTTTGAGAGAGAGAAAGAGACAGCGTGAGTGGGGAAAGGGCAGAGAGAGAGGGTGAGAGAATATCCTGACGCGGGGCTCGAACTCATGAAACCATGAGATCACGACCTGAGCTGAAACCAAGAGCTGGATGCTTAACTAAGCCACCCAGGCACCCCTGAAAAGAGACTGAGTTTTAGGGAAATTTCTCCGGCACCAATGAAAAACGTATTCATTCATTCACCAAATTTAATTGAGCACTTGTTAGGCATATGGCACCTTGGTGAGTTTTGGGGGTCATTGTGTTCCCTGTTGTTTTCCCTTGATTAGGATTTTCACATCCCCACCTGACTTCATTTCCCAGTGAAGAAACAGATATAGATGTGGGACCCGAATCTTTAAGTCTTAGAAATTCTGGGTGATTACCACATGGGTATGAGGTCTGACAACCAGATAATCAGAAGGAAAGGAAATCAGCCTGGTTTTTTTCTTTTCTTTCTTTTTTTTTTTTTTTTAACATTTTTTTTATTTTTGTGAGACAGAGAGAGAGCGCAAGCAGGGCAGAAAGAGAAGGAGACACAAAATCTGAAGCGGGCTCCAGGCTCCGAGCCGTCAGGATAGAGCCCAACGAGGGGCTCGAACTCACGAACCATGAGATCATGACCTAAGCTGAAGTCGGACGCCTAACTGACTGAGCTACCCAGGCGCCCCAGAAATCCACGTGGTTTTTTAAAAGTTTTGAGTATTCCTTGGCCTCTTCATTTTCATTAGTTTAAATTTTAGGGGAGCCTGCCTGGCTCAGTCAGTAGAGCGTGTGACTCCTGATCTCAGGGTTGTGAGTTGGAGCTCCGCATTGGGCATGGAACCTACTTTATTTATTTTTATTTTTTTAGTGTTTATTTTTGTGACAGAGAGAGAGAGAGAGAGAGAGAGCGTGCGTGAGCAGGGGAGGGGCAGAGAGAGAGGGAGACGCAGAATCTGAAGCGGGCTTCAGGCTCCAGGCTGTCAGCACAGACCCCCCACGTGGGGCTCAAACTCAGGGACTGGGAGACCGTGACCGAGCCCAAGTTGGACACTTAACTGACTGAGCCACCCAGGTGCCCCAAGCATGGAGCCTGCTTTGAAAACAAAGTTTAGTTGGTAAAAGATTTCACTCTGCTTTCCTTTCCTTTCCTCATCATTACAAGAGGTTGAGTACAAATTGAAGAAACGTGTTTTTCTTCCCTGTTTCAGATTTTGAGATCCAGAGCGAGGATGGGGAGAACTCCAATCAAGATGTGTTCGAGGACGCGGAATCAGGGCAGATGTTGCCGGAGAGGCCCGACGGGGCGGGCACTCAGCGGCCTGGCTGGGAAAGCGACTTGGAGAGAGACCGTGGCCCCGGGGGGCGCCGGGGAGGGGCCCCGGCCGGGGGCCGCAGGGAGGTGGCGGCCCAGGGCCGGGAGGTGGGACGGCTCATCGGCCTTCAGGGCACCTACCTGGGGGAGAAGCCCTACGAGTGTCCGCAGTGTGGGAAGACCTTCAGCCGGAAGTCCCACCTGATCACGCACGAGCGGACCCACACGGGGGAGAAGTACTACAAGTGCGGCGAGTGCGGGAAGAGCTTCAGCGACGGCTCCAACTTCAGCAGACACCAGACCACGCACACGGGGGAGAAGCCTTACAAATGCAGGGACTGCGGGAGGAGCTTCAGCCGGAGCGCCAACCTCATAACCCACCAGAGGATCCACACGGGGGAGAAGCCCTTCCAGTGCGCCGAGTGCGGCAAGAGCTTCAGCAGGAGCCCCAACCTCATCGCCCACCAGCGGACCCACACGGGGGAGAAGCCCTACTCGTGCCCCGAGTGCGGGAAGAGCTTCGGCAACCGCTCGAGCCTTAACACGCACCAGGGCATCCACACCGGCGAGAAGCCGTACGCGTGCAAGGAGTGCGGGGAGAGCTTCAGCTACAACTCCAACCTGATCCGGCACCAGCGGATCCACACGGGCGAGAAGCCCTACCGGTGCCCCGACTGCGGGCAGAGGTTCAGCCAGAGCTCGGCGCTCATCACGCACCGCAGGACGCACACCGGCGAGAAGCCCTACCGGTGCGGCGAGTGCGGCAAGAGCTTCAGCCGCAGCTCCAACCTGGCCACGCACCGCAGGACGCACCTGCCGGAGAAGCCCTACAAGTGCGGCGAGTGCGGCAAGAGCTTCAGCCAGAGCTCCAGCCTCATCGCGCACCAGGGCACGCACACGGGCGAGAAGCCCTACGAGTGCCTGACGTGCGGGGAGAGCTTCAGCTGGAGCTCCAACCTCGTCAAGCACCAGCGCATCCACACGGGCGAGAAGCCGCACCGCTGCGGCGACTGCGGCAAGAGCTTCGGCCAGCGCTCCCAGCTGGCGGCGCACCGGCGGACGCACACGGGCGAGAGGCCCTACCGGTGCGTCCTGTGCGGCAAGAGCTTCAGCCGCGGCTCGGTCCTCGTCATGCACCAGCGAGCCCACCTGGGCGACAAGCCGTACCGCTGCCCCGAGTGCGGGAAGGGCTTCAGCTGGAACTCGGTGCTCATCGTCCACCAGCGCACCCACACCGGGGAGAAGCCCTACAAGTGCCCCGACTGCGGCAAGGGCTTCAGCAACAGCTCCAACTTCATCACCCATCAGAGGACTCACGTGAAGGACAAGCTGGGCTGAGGCGGCAGAAGGGCCCCGGGACGCCGAGGTCCCTCCGGGAGAGCCATGCTCCCTAAGCGGTCTCTGGGGACTTTTGCGGGGACCTCGCCCTCCCCCGTCCCCGTCTCTAACACACCCCGGTGGTCGCAGGCGAACCCCCAGAACAGGGCAGGGGGACGGAGGGTCGGGTCTTCTCACCGCTTCGTTTCCAGGCGCGACTGGCGTCCTGCGTCCCGGTGCTCTGTGCCTCGGTCCCCTCTCTAGTGGGACGGGGTGGGGTGTTTCGCATGTGGAACGGAAGACCGCGTGCCCCCAGCCCAGGCTGAGTCCTCGGAAATACGGTCCACAGGTGCTGGTGGTTTCGTCCCCACCTCGCTGGGTTGAGGTGCCTTGACCCCGAGCTGCTGGCAGGCCAGGGCGCCCGGTCCAAACGCACTCTTCCTGGCGTGCGTCCTGGGCTTTGATTGCAGGTCAGGGTGGATGGGCTTGTCCAGCTCTGGGTCCTCCACGTGAAGGCAAAGGCCGTTTCTGTTTGTAGAAAGCGTCAGGAACACCTAAACACCAGGCTGTACGCCCTGGAACCAGCGTCCTGGTAGGCTTTCCGTTGGTTAAGAGCTGAACAGGGCCTGCCAGGAAGGGTATAAACGGGGATGTACACATTTGCCTGTGTCTCTGCTTACTGTCCCGTGGGAAGTCGGCTGCTGGGGGAGTGCACTGGTTTTTGTGGAGTTTTGGTTTTTGAGTGGGAAGTGAAGTTGGGGACCCCCACTGCCTACCCCTGGCCGATGGTGGTTTCTGTCTCATCGAGGGTGGAACAGCCCTGCACTCTTCAGGGGGGCCTGTGTCTTCACCCCCACAGATAAACAGCCCCCAGATCATCTCTATGCACTGGCCATTCCCGTTCTTCTATTTTTTATGTTCTATATGCAGAGGTAGAATTCTGTCTGGTAGCTTTTGTATACTTTCATATTTTTAAGGAAGTGTTGATTTTGAGGACACACAGTCTGTCCCCCGGAGGGATGTGAGCTTGAATCAGGGGCTGTCCTAACAGGTGTCATCCTTGGTCTGGGGATGCTACCAGCGCTTTGTGGTTGGGTCCTCGAGCCTTGAAACCGTAGAGACCAGGGGATGGTAGCAGGTCAAGGGGGTTGTTATAAGGAAGAGGAGAGCAGATAAAGTGTTTCTGGGAAATATGAAACCACCTCCTCCAGCGCATGGAGCCTGTGCTCACAACGGGCCTTGGTTCTTAGAGAACGGATGCTCAACATTGCCTAATAAAATAGTCTCATTCTTTTCCTGTGTCTGCCTTCTGATGTGGACCGGACTATTAGCAAACCCACACACCTCACTTCCCACCCACTCACCTCCTGCCCTAGGCCAAAAGTGGCCCAAGACCTTCAGGGAGTCAAAGTCAGTGGCTTCAAAGAACACACCTTTGGGTGAACCAAGATCTGTGTGCTTGACCGGTGCACACACCTGTCCACCGTCCTTTGCCGACTCTGCATCCAGTCTGTCAACCAAGATGGAGTGGCAGGTTTGGCTAAGAAGCCAGCGGCCTCCTAAGGAGGCCGTTGGGAATCATCTCTATCCAGAATCAACTAGTTTAGACACAAGGGGGATGTTTCTAAACTAGGCAGTGATGGTTGTTAAACCAAGCCACGTAGGCCATGAAATCCCCATCATTCATTTATTTGGCAAACATTGAGGACTTAAGTACCATCACGGTGTTGGGTACTAGGTTCTAGGAAAACTCCATGAAGTTTTCGTAGGAGGAATAATCCCACCTGTCTGGATGGATAGGGTGGTTTTCCAGCTGATACCAAATTCTGGGATTTGGGTCATAGAAGATACTAGCGCTCTCTTCCTCTAAGTCTCAAGAAAAGAGCTGATATTAAGCTTTGCAAAACTTTTTTTTTTTTTTACTCCTGTCTACCTAGTAGGGACACAAAATATCTTAGGAAAAAAAGGGACAGAAGATCAGGTTGGGAGATGACAGTCTGTGGTCCTAGAAAGGTTGAGAGTCCGTCACTTCCTGTCCTGCCTGCCCCTGGAGCGGATCTGTGGAGGCAGGGGGCGCTCAGCATGCACTGGCCTTCGTGCGGCTCCGTGCGGGAGGCAAGGGCACAGCCTTCTTCCCTGGAAGACGTCAGGAAGCCCCAGGCCCCTTGAGGGGGACTGCTTCGGCCCCCCAGCAGATTTCCTTCGGCCAGGTCTTTGCCTGTGATTCAGTCACACCTCTGTAACAAAGGCTGTTTCCCCTAAATGCACATGCATCTAGGGATTGAGGTTTTATCATGTTTGTTTCATGGAAACAGCCTTGGGACAGTTACAAATTTAGGGACAAATTTCAAATTTAGAATAAATGGTGAAAAAAAAAAAGCAATTGCTTCACCCTCGGGGAGTCCCCCGTGTCCAACTCAGCAGGTCCTCTCCGTGACTTGCTCACTCCCCTCTCCTGGGCCCTCAGGGGCCTCCTTGCATGCTTTGGCCGTTCCCAGAACCCAGCTTGGCTCACCTTCCCTGAGAACCCCGAACCTGTCCGGTGTGGCCTCCCTCAGCGTCCGGCCCCAGAGCAACAAGCTTGCCCGTGGCACCCTCACTTCCTCCAGGCTCAGCCGAGAGCCACCGTTCAGGGTAGCAGTAGGCCATCTCCTCCTGCGCCAGCGGCCGCTTCTCTCCCGGTCAGGGCCTCGCCCCCTCAGTCACTCCCCCACCCCTGCTTTCCAGTCTCCTACAGCCTTAGACTCAGCATGTCCAGGAGGCTCCCTCCCTGCCTCCTTCTTCATCCTCAACTGTAGCCAGCCTGAGTGTGAGCCCTTCACAACCCAGTTTAACCCCCCCAGGGCTCCCCTTCCTACAGAAAGGCTGTGTTCCTTGGAGCGCAGATGAAGCCTTCCCGACGGGCCTCTGAGGAAGCTCTGTACCCTGACCATCCTCACCCCCTGGCCGCTCCCCTTGAATGTGCTCCACAGGGCCTGCCTTGTCCTCCCGCTGTCCCCTGTTCCGGGATGCCTGGCCTCCCGAGGGCACACCTGCACGTTTCTGAAAACTCAGTCTGGGTACCGTCTCCTTCATGAGGCCTTCCCTGCTCTTCTCTGGCAGACCTCACCCTGCGTCCTGCACCCAAGCACTGTCCAACCTCAGAGCCTCAGACATGATTCTGCCCCTCTGCCTTCTATGTGTTATGATCACACCTGTACTGATGTCAGAAGCCAGTGGGAAACTAGGCATGTTCTTTCCTGTAGCTGAGTCTAGTACGCAATGTTTCTCTTGTCTGGACAAGCAATGGGACTTGGAGACTGTATCTCATCTCACTCTTACCCTTTGATCCTAGTGCGTTCATATGACATATCCTGAGACCCCCCCTTGTTTTAAGATATACGTTTAAAAAAAAATTTTTTTTAATGTTCATTTATTTTTGAGAGAGAGACAGAATGTGAGCAGGGGAGGGGCAGAGAGAGAGGGAGACACAGAATCCAAAGCAGGCTCCAGGCTCCGAGCTGTCAGCATAGAGCCCCATGCTGGACTCTAACTCACGGACCACGAGATCATGACCTGAGATGAAGTTGGACGCTTAACCGACTGAGCCGCCCAGGCGCCCCTAATATATACATTTTAAAATACAAAACACAGGTAAGTGCACAAAAGTGTATGCTCACGGCACTCTTACAAACTGGACACACCCATGTAACCAGCACCCAGACCGAGAAACAGCACCGCCACATCCCAGAGGCCCCTCAGGTCCACGCCCAGCAGTACTTTGTCACCCTGTCCCTGTTCTCACGTTTGGCACAGTAGAGGGAGTGTTGGGAGCTGGACAGACCTGGTTCTAGACACTTGGGCCACCAGTCCCCCCCCGCCCCTTGACTTTTAGTAGACATTTTACAGTATGAGGCAAGTCATAAAGAGACTTCTTTTTTCATGGAATTTTTCTTCCCTTTGGGTTGCATTTTTATACTTTATGATAAGCCACACTAGCCTACAGTAACAACCCAGGGAGCAGCTGCTGTGCACCGGCTCTGTGCTACGTTCTACACGTACGCCTCACTTGATCTTGACAACCCTGTGAGGCAGGTCCGTATCCCCGCTTCGGGGCTGGGGGAGTGGAGGCTCAGAGGGGAGTCCGGTGCGTAACCTGCCCGGCACCTGCTGCTTTATTTCACTGTGTTATTAAAGCCCTGAGAAGTACCCATGGGAAAAAATGGAGAAAAGAACCAAACACTGAAATGCAAACAACACTGGCTACGAGGCTTCCCTGTAGCTGGTAGCAAGAAGATCCCACAACTGGAATTGGTCCTGCCTTGCACGGGGCCACGTGACCGGTGGTGGCTCTTCCCAGCCCCTTATCCCTGACTTTGCAGTCCTGTCTCCTCACAGGGAGCTCGGCAGGGACCCAGGATGCTGGGCTCGCACTCACAGTCCCTCCCGGACAGTCCTGGAGTTTTTTTCACACGCACGGCCATTTTAACCTCTCCTGTTGCCCGGGCGGGCCCCGTTAAGCTATTTCAAATTTCTGGACAGAATATCAGGGCCCTTCCTTTTTCCACTCTCATGATTTGATAACACAGCCCCAGGCCCCAG
This sequence comes from Prionailurus bengalensis, assembly GCF_016509475.1. Lineage (NCBI taxonomy): Eukaryota > Metazoa > Chordata > Mammalia > Carnivora > Felidae > Prionailurus > Prionailurus bengalensis. Next base: position 5,098,865 of record NC_057355.1, on the reverse strand, counting down.
AGGAAGTGGAAGTAGGATTGTATGGACAATGGTCAGATTTTGAGACAGAGGATTTCCTCGCCTGGTGGGGGGTGACGGCTGGTGGCGAATCCCCTTTGGCTCTCCACCCAGCCACTGGTGCAACTGAGCTCATGCCTCTGGTGTCAGCAGGGGCTGTGGCTCTAGGGCCTACCTGCCCCCGGTTCCCCCTCTCCTGCTGGCTCTTCCAGTGTCCCAGCTCTGATAACTTTCCATCCCTTCGCAGGCCCGAGCCAGCTGTGGAACGGCTGTGGGGTGGGGAGTCCGGCTCCAAGGAAACACCACCCGGGCCCCCGGAGCTCCCGGGCCCTGGCAGACACAGCGTCTCCACTGCCTGTTTACACTGTTGGCGTCTGAGGGCAGGCGTGCCTGCCAGGAGGCCTCAGCGGGGGCACCTTTGGCCAATTGACCGCAGAGTTCTGGTCCCCGGCCTTTCTGGTGCAGAGACTGGATTTCCCCAGCTACCCAGAGGTGACCGGACCCTGGGTGGCAGGCTCCTGCTAACTCAACTTCCAAGAGACCAAGAGAATCTAGAACTCCAGTTATTAATTTATGGAGGGGGATCTCCTATCACAAGCCTCCTTCAGAGCACCCCTTATTCCTGGTCTTGAGTGACTGCAAGGGTGGCTTTGTGATTAGAGAGTGCTTGAGCAGCCGGACATGAAAGGAAGCGGTCATGTGAGGGACAGGCAGACGCCAGCCACGAGCCCCTCCGGGGACAGATGCTGGGCTTCAAAACCACTTGTTATCCGTGTCCCCCCATGCTGTCTGCTCAGTGCCCAAGATGGCCTTGTTAACTCTGCCAGGTTTCCCTGTTGGACAGGTCTCCTTGCGCAGGTACGTTAGTATCACTGGTTAAATGAGTTGGATGGATGGTCCAGTGGGCCTAGGGAACATAGTCTCCACTCATTATATGTGGCTGTCATCTGTCGAATTCCTGGAGGATAAGCTTTTATCTCCTTCACCTGGAAATCCTTGTCCCCTTATGCACTGCTTCTAAACACCTCTGTGCAATGTTTTTCTAAATACATCAGGGATCCAGAAACCAAACGCTTGCTGAAACTGACGTGCAGACATTTGCCGCTCCTAGCTGTCCCAAATGGCGCTGCCTTCAGAGTTGCTGGCTCCTGTGTCTCCCTCCCACTCGTGTCCTGGCATCTGTGACATAGTGGATGGTGGGTTGCGAGCCAAAGAGACCTGTTGGGCGTCTGGGTGGCTCAGCTGGTCGAATGACCGACTCTTGATTTTGGCTCAGGCCGTGATCTCGCCATTCTCGGGATCAGGCCTCGCTTCTGGTTCTGCACGGACAGCGTGGAGCCTGCTTGGGGTTCTCTCTCTCTCTCCCCCTCTCTCTGCCCCTCCCCCCAAAGCATGCTCTTTCTCTCTCTCTCTCTCAAAATAAACTTAAAAAACCTAGAGACCTGCCAGACCTGGTTCTAGACACACCTGTGCCACTAACCAGCATTATGATGAGGCAAATCACTTCCGGAAGCCTCATTTTCCACATCTGCAAAACTGATGACAGTGCTTGCTGTGCCCACTCCAGAAGGCTGCTCAGAGGAGGTCGATCACTCTGTATGGCAGAGAACACTAAAACCCTATCCGTGGTAGTATTGCTAACTCTGACCTAGACGTAGCCTGCTTTCACCAAAAAATGCACCTGCCTAGGTTTCTGAGGACAACTGTCCTCTGAGGGACCAGGAGGCCACAAGTGGGAAAGTATCTCATGTGTGTAGACTTTTGGGGGTCCTTTAGTCCCATTCTTTGAGGGGCGTGGCCCACAGCTTGAGGACATGTATGCGTGTCTTCTCCCTTCAAGAACTGGATTTGGTGTTGATGGTCGATATGACTTGTGTTTGGGGCTACACTCTCCCTGCTTGATTTTGCTTCCAGTGGAAGTTCCATGTGCTCAGGAGCTCCCTGAGTTAAGGTAATAGGGCAGGGACGTGGATTAGTAATTTTAAATTTTATTCCTTTTTTTTTAAACAGAGGAGGGGTGCCTGGGTGGCTCAGTCGGTTAAGCAGCCGACTTCGGCTCAGGTCATGGTCTCGTGGACCGTGAGTTCAGCCCCGCGTCGGGCTCTGTGCTGACAGCTCAGAGCCTGGAGCCTGTTTCAGATTCTGTGTCTCCCTCTCTCTGACCCTCCCCGGTTCATGCTCTGTCTCTCTCTGTCTCAAAAAATAAATAAACGTTAAAAAAAACCAACAACAACAGAGGAACCTCTTTTCAAGGGAAATCTTAAACTAATAGAAAATGCATAAAAGCAAAGCTTCTCCGTGACTTGATGGTGGGAACCCAAAGCCTTCTCCTGGCCCAGACTCACAATTGGACTTAGGGCTTTCTGGAAAGCCCCTCTTGCCATCCTGTGTTTCCCTTGCCTGCCCCTCCCCCCCCCCAAGGCTGCCCCTTCTGTGGGAATAATCACAGCTTCACCCACCTTTAATTGAATTTTGGACCTTTCATCTGTTAAAGAGGGAGTGAGGCCTACTATGCAGGATTCATTATCAGATCCAAACCAGAGAAAATATGCAATGTAAGTGCTCAATAAAATGCAGTTTCCTGCCCCCTTCCCCTGAGGCCGCACCTTCTACCCTCTTGGGCTCTCCCAGTCGCTCTCCAGTATTTCTTTCCAGCCACATTCTTTGAAGGCACCTTTTAGCACTTACCACACTGCATTGGAGATATGTGGGTTGTTCGGGGCAGCATTTTAAAATTGCATCCACCAGAGGCGCCTGGCTGGCTCAGTCATTGGAGCATGCCACTCTTGATCTCGGGTCATGAGTTTGAGTCCCAAGTTGGACCTAGAGATACAAAAAATAAATTAAAAAATAAATACATAAAAATGCATCCTCTGCTGGCCTGCATTCCTTAGGAGGAGGGAGTGTTTGGCTTGGGCCAAAGTTAATGTTCCACGGCTGATTGTTGGAATGAATAAGCGTCAATAGTATTCATCTTGTCAAAGTATTCACCTTAAATCTCCCAGGGCTGTGCACGCAGGAAATGAGGGTGTGTGGTGGACGTGTGTGTGTGTGGAGGGGTGGTGGTGGTGGTGGTGGTAAAGCATTGCCATAGTGGACAACCATGCCGGAAAAGTACTTTCTTAAGTGGCGAAAAATCTGAATTGGAGTCTCGGCGGTGCACTCGCAGACCCCGGGCCCCCAAAGGCTCTCCCTCTCTCAGGGCCCCCGGCAGTCGGGGAGCGGGTAGGACCACATCACCTCCGCTGGGTCTGTTCCAGGCTGTGGCTCTGAACTCCCAGATCCCGCGTGCAGTAAAGTCCCACCCCTCATCAGCGATTCGTCTGAAACACAGACGTCTAGGCCGTTCTCACATTTTATTGGCTAGTGCTGTTGTCAGTCTGCGGGCACGGAGGCCTATGGGAAATGGAGTCTGGCAAAACCCAGTCCTTCTGGGGATCGCGTTTCCGCTTCCGGTGTTTAGTGGAAGTCCGAACGCCAGGACTCCGGGTCCGGGCTGGGGGTTCGAGGGTCGTTTGGGGACGTTGTGCGACCGCGGAGAAGGTGCCACGGGCCCCGGCCCCCCGGCGTCGCAGAGCCTCGGCTGGCGCGCGCCGCTGTCACCTCGGGCCCTAGCCGCCCTCGTCGGGTGGGCGTGGCCGGACCGAAACCCAGGGTCCCGCCGTCTCGGGCCCAGGCCCCGTCGCCCCGCGAGCGGCCCCCGGGCGAGATGCGGCCCTCGTGCTGGCGGCGCCCTCCTTCGCGCCGCCCACCGGACTCGGCGGGGAGGACTCTGGCCTTGTAGCCGCCGAGGCGACCCCGTCCCCAGGGCCCGCATTTACCCCATAAGGCTTCCAGAGAAGGTCGCCCGCGGAGCAGAGTAACCTTCCGGTGTAAGTCACGCTCTGCGGGCCAGTCCCCCAGTCCACGGTCAAGGGGCTGAGCCCCTGTTTATTTCCTGCCAGACACCAGCCATGTGACCTTGGGCAAGTCTCTGGGGGTCTCTGAGCCACGATTGCCCAGCTTTGAGGGAGTTGAAGTCCAAGTATTTCTTAACTTTCCTGCCAGCCCTGACATCCCGTATGGGTCTGTTTTTAGTATCTCTGCTCTTAAAGCTTGTAATCGTAACCAGGGTAAATCTCCCTGTTTGGGAGAGAGTTATTCCAGGGCTGAGGAATCCCGAGTGGGGTGACCAGCCAGAGGTGAGGGCAGTTTAGAGGTTGGACCCTTTGAATCTCTGAAAGGTTAGAGCCAGCTCCACCCGGCTGCTGCTCTCCAAGGTGCTGCTACCTTGTGCGCCCTCTCGTACTTGTCCTGCCACATTGACTTTGTCACACCCTAGTTCCGAAGACCGGTGGCTTGGGAGGGTGGGCGGCTTGTTGTCCCCATTGTCTTCTCCAGTCCATCCTCACTCGTCAGTGTGGATGAGTGACATCTCGGCCTCAAGTAAATTGCTGTGCAAACACAGCCTCAAGCCCCCCTACTTTCCAATCAGATCACCCGCTCTTGACCCTCCTCTTAAACTTCTGGAGCTGCTTCCCCGGTGACACAGGGCCAGACTCCACGGGCACCAGGACATGGGGAGGGGAGGATACAAAGGCTCTTTTCTTCACCTCAGTCCTGCTGGGCTGACACTTGTGATGGTCACTAGCATTCACTCTGTAATGTATTATCCGTGGCTCTAGAATTTCGAGTTCTCCTTAGTGACTCCTATCTGATGGTAGCTCCCCGTTGAGGTAAAGGAAGAGCTCTGAGCTTCAGAGCCCAGTGGCAAGGTTCTTCCGTGAGCTGAACGATGGCCGTAGCTGGGGACCCACAAGTCCAGACTCCTCGAGCGCGAGAAGAGCTTCAAAGAGTGAAGCTGGAAGACGATTCCCACTGGGAGCAGGAAATTTCCCAAAGGAGCGACCCTGGACCAGAGACCTCCTGCCGGCGGTTTTGGCATTTCTGCTATCAACAAGCATCAGGACCCCGGGAGGCCCTCATCCAACTCCGGAAGCTCTGTCATCAGTGGCTGAGACCAGAGAAGTGTACAAAAGAGCAGATCCTGGAGTTGCTAGTGCTGGAACAGTTCCTGGCTGTCCTTCCTCGGGAGATCCAGTTCTGGGTTAGACAGAAGCATCCAGAGAGTGGAGAGGAGGCCGTGGCCCTGGTGGAAGACTTGCAGAAAGAGCCCGGGAGACGGGGGCTCCAGGTGAAAAGCGAGCACCTTGTTCTGGGTAAAGCAGGGGGAAGTGGGAGAGCGCCCTTGGTTTGCCAGCAGTGTGGGTGATGTGCCGTACTTTGCTGTTCGTGGCAAAGTGGCATTTGCTCATTCCCTGGGCCTGGTGGCTACGGCTTTCCTTCCACGCTCAGACGGACTCTTCCGAGAATGCGTAACAGCGCTTGCTCTGAGTGTGGGGCCCTGCCGTTAAGTAAGAGAATTGCTTAAAATGGCTTGAACACCACTCCGGGCGAGGAGGAGCACACAGAAGGACAGAAAAGCTAGGGTTTGTGGGTGGGTGGGTTGGTTTTTGGTTTCTTTTTGGAGAACAGCTCTCATTCGTCAGCAGCCAGCCTGACACAAGTGGCTTCACTGGTCTTTATGGCCAGTATTGCACCTTTGGGTCCTATTGAAAAACAGCTATATGTTTGGTTGGCTGAGTCTTGCCTCAGGAGAGCTGGTGGGCAGATTGCAGTGAGCCTGGGATCCAGACCTTATCTGTTAGTCTTTTGCACATCCACACTCCTTACTGGACTGCAGTGATTTGCAGGAGACTGATTTCCTCCTTTGCTTCTTTGCATCTTGGGATAGTTAAGTTTTAGTGCCTACGGAATTTCGACCCCTCTAGTCCTTGAACAGGGACAGGAGGTATGCTCAGAGGAGAAGGAACGCTTAGGATCAATACTAGCTTCCCAAGACATCCATCTCAAGCAAGCACAGACAGGATTCATGTGTCTGTCACAGGCAGTGGTGAAGAACTCACAGCCAGAACCGGAAGAACAGTGGCATCACAGTCCCGAAGAGGAACTCCCAGCCTTGCACAGGAGCGGTAAGAAGCAGCAGTCTGGGGAGAGGGTGGGTAAGTTCCCTCAGAGTGCCGAAGGTGGGAGGATGGGGCAGGTGAAGTGAGGCTTGGGGGATCCTCAGCAGGTACCTCCGAAGGGAGGAAGGGCCTTGGTGGGCATGTTTTGTAAAAGTACCCAGCGGAGCCTGTGGTACCTCTCCTTGTGTGAGTGAGGTTCCTGTCCCAGTAGGTTGGGCACAGATTTTAGGTCTGGCTGGTGGAGAAAGCGCAAGGTGGGGTCAAATCCAAGCACAGAAATTCTCAGGACAGGTACATGTGTCCCAGACCAATTTGGATGAGGCAGATGTGTTATCAGAACTGAAGAAGAAAATCATGAAACTGCATCAGTAACCTGGATGGATATGGAAGGGGAAAATTGGGAACTCTCCTCACTTTGGTTTTTCACCAACTTTCTTTGCTGGGACAGAGCAGACACCAAGAGAAGGGGGAAGACTCTTCTGTTTCAGAACTAAGTTGGGCCCGTCCTCAGGAGGAGTTGAGAAACGTGGTCTCCTCACGGCTCCTTTCTCTTCCCCACAGGCCCGCCTGGTCCTGGAACTCTGGGTCTTTCTGTGGAGGAGGGCGGCGGTGACCAGGGGATGATGCACAGCCCCCAGGTGAGCCAGATCTTTCTCTTACTTAGGACGCCTTTCACTATCCAAGTGGGGGCCCTTTGCCGCCAACTCTTTTGCTCAGCAGAAATGCCAAGAGAATTTTACCCAGCGGTGGTGGAGGGGGTTCTCCGTAACTTTGTAGATTAGGCTCCAGAATTTCACCAGCCAGAAAAATGTTGCTGAACCCCCCCTCCGTCTGGAAGGCAGCACCACAGCTGAACAGGTGTTGCTGAACACCCCCTCCGTCTGGAAGGTGAGGAATGGTATTAAGTCATTCTTTTCCTTGAGCCCGAGATTGTAAGATCATGCTGATTGGCACGTTTGCCTTAAAAGGAATAGTTACTTCCTTCTTTCCATATCCGAGTCTTGCCCACATGGTGTGCAGGACTGTGGGGGCGTGGAGGGAACAAAAGCCTCAGGGTCAGAGAGTCCTGCGTTCAAATCCTGGCTCTGCCACATACTGACTGTATAACTGAGCAAGTGTGAAACTCTCTGGCACAGCGCACCTGGCGTTCCGTAAATGTTAGCTTCTTTCTGGCTTTTCTTTCTCTCCCCCGCTCCCTCCCCGTCCTTTATTGCCTTTAAAAGTCAAAGAAAACTCACTTTTTAGTTTCTCCTCAGCCTTTTTTGTCACCTGCCCTCTGATGAAGGCCGTGTAGGGAGGCATTTTGTCCCAAGGCGGCACCTTTTGAACAGGGTGTTATGTTTTCCCAGGAGTTGGTGACATTCGGCGATGTGGCCGTGTACATCTCCCAGGCGGCGCGGAGGCAGCCAGGACCTGGATGGAGGAACCACCTGGAAAGAAGTTGGGAGAAATCTGCAAGTGAGGTCTCGCCGGGTAAGAGCGCCGTTTTCCTGTACAAAGTTAGCCGTGGCGTTATCTGTAGTGTTCACTACCCCAGACCTTTTTGGGACCATATTGTTCAAAGCCCTCAATTCTGCTTGAAAAGAGACCCATAATCTAATACCAAAGTCAGTGCTCTCAAGGATGAGTTTCTAGAACCCAGAGAGAATATTGTATTGACATTTACTGACCATCTTAGGAAGACGGTCAGTAAAGTCTCTGGTGGGAGCCTGAATTTTATTTGCTTCAGGACAGGTGTACGTGCATGTGTAGGTCTAGATTTGGGCCTGGAGTTTTTTCTTACTGTTCCCTCGCAGCCTGAATACTACTTTTACTGAGGCTTCCCGAGAATCCCTTCAGACTTAAAAAAAAATGAATAGTATCTCCCCTGGCATATAAGGTGGTTGGGATGAGAGTCACCAAACCACTGTATCTTCTGTGTGTCTCCCTCTGCAAACAGATTTGCCAACCCCCCTACCCAGTGTCAGCTCCCACGTGGAGCAGGAGGAGGACCCACGGAGGCGTGATCTTCAGCGTCCCGGAGAGGAGAACGCCAGCGACTCCGCAGCGGGCGGGGGGAGAGGCCAGCCTGGCCGCGTGCCCGTCCTGAGAAAAGCCAAGATGTGGGACGAGCTGGAGTTGCAGGGCCTGGAGGATGAGAAGGTGGCAGGGGTGCACTGGGGCTATGAGGAAACCAAGACTTTTTTGGGAATTCTCAGTGAGTCTTGGATCCACGAGAAACTGCGCACCTGCCATCGGAACCGCCAGGTGTACCGGCTGGTGGCCGAGCGGCTGCGGGAGCGCGGCTTCCCGCGGACCCTGGAACAGTGTCGCTACCGGTTCAAAAACCTCCAGACCCACTACCGCAAAGCCAGGAGCACGCACGCCCCGGGCACCTGCCCCTTCTATCGTGAGATGGACGCCCTGATGTGCCCACGGGCCGCCACCCCCCTTCCAGAGGTGGCAGGGGCTCTTCTCGGGCACAGGGCCTGTGATGTGGAGCACGCCGAGCTTCAGGGGCGCCGCTGGGGACAGGAGGAGGCAGTGCTGGCCGAGGCTGTGTCGGAAGGCAGGGCAGAGAAGCAGGGGCCGGACCCCGGCCACACAACAGCATCTGTAGAAGAAGGGCCTTTAGGAGCCGTCACAGAGGATTCTGACGGGGAAGAACTGGGGGTCGAAGAAGTGTCTGGAAGCCCTGGAATCCCAGCCCTGTTTCGGAGTCCGGCTGGTAAGTCCTTGTCGTGAGCAAGCTGGGAGGGCCCTCGCTGTCAGCGGGGTTTGGAGAAAAGCTCGCCGCGACCGGTTATTTCGGGGGTGCCGTGGGGATTCAGGGCACACTGTAGTCGTCTGGAAAGGGCAAGGAAAGGCTATTTTTATGTACAAATGGGACAGCCCTTTGTTCCTGTGTGCAGTCGAGAAAAAGGAAGAACCATTATGTAAGAGTCATGTGTATGAGTGTAAAAATAAACGTGTGCATATTGTCGGATCGAGTCCCATCACAGAGGAAAACCCGCTTGACTGTTTCTCCGGAAATCACCGAGATGCTGTGGCGGGAGTGGGGGGGTCTCCTGCTGTCCTCCGCACAACCAGCAGCACCGTCTCAGCTCACCTCTGTACCTCTCCTCCAGGTGTGCACTGGGGCTACGAAGAAACCAAAATTTTCCTGGGGATTCTCGGTGAGCCCTACATTCACGAGAAACTGCGCACCTGCCATCGGAACCGCCAGGTGTACCGGCTGGTGGCCGAGCGGCTGCGGGAGCGCGGCTTCCCGCGGACCCTGGAACAGTGTCGCTACCGGTTCAAAAACCTCCAGACCCACTACCGCAAAGCCAGGAGCACGCACGCCCCGGGCACCTGCCCCTTCTATCGTGAGATGGACGCCCTCATGAGCCCCTGGACCCTTGCCAGCACCTTTGATGCCTTCGAGGTGGCAGGAGGCCTCCTGCGGAATAGAGGGGGCTCCGAAGAGAACCGGAAGGCCGTGCTGGAAGGTGTGATGGGAGACGGTAGCGAACTGGCAGAGAAGCCCCGAGAGGAGCCCAAGAGCCGTGGCCCCCAGGCTCTGAGGGGGAATCCCAGTGGTAAGCTCTCCTCCCCACAGCGGCCACAGACAGTGGGAGAGACGAGGGCCCGAGGGAAGCATTAGGGACTGTGAAGCGGGAGAGATGCTTCTTGTCTATCACTCTGGAGTGACCTCCTCAGGTTAAGACCGATTTCTTAGCCAGTAGTGCAGGGTGACTCACAAAGACAACGTTGAGGGTCTTGCCTGCTCCCTGTCTGCTTTTAGTAACAACATCCTAGAAATAATATTAGTAACCATTATAGGAGGAAAGAGAGGTCCGAGTGATGTAAAGTTCCAGTTGTTTGTTTCCATCTAACATACCCTGTGCGTATTACATACAACAGTCTGCCACTGAAAGACTTCTCTGTTCTTGGGCAAACTGGTTAAACACCTAGGCCTCCACTGTCTCATCTGTAAAATGGACAGAGTATCTAGCTCACTGGGCTGTTGTGAGGATCCTGGTACCTTGCTGGCCCTCAGCAAATGTTCCTTTTCATTGTCGCCATCATTGTACTTACTGTCAAGATAGATGAACACCTTGCCCTGTACTCCTCACTTAAGGGGGCACGTTTCCTGAGTCATTCACTAAACGATTTCTTCTGAAAACCAGATCTTTCTGGTAGGTGTTTCCATTCTCATTTCACCCACCACGTCCAGATATAAGAACAGAAGGCAAATTGCATAAGAACTCCATGTCCCTTCTTGATTTTCCTCGAGTAGGACTTCCAGTCCGCCAGCCAGACGGGGTCTCGAGGCCAGAGAGAAGTGAAGAGCTTTGGAATGACGATCCCCGGGACTTCCGGAAAACTTCCTGTGCAGGTGGGACATGAATGAAAACGAGCAAAAGCTAGTATTGCACCAACAAGGAAGTCAGATCTGGAATTCCGAACATGGACAAGGCAGCACTGGGCGAGGGCTGGGAGAGGAACCCACTCACTTGGCCTTCCCGGTTTATTATGCAGGGGTGCTGAAGCCACAGGATGTGGGAGAACAGAAAAGCAGGTGGCAGCCAGGAAAGCCTGCTCTCCTGAGTTACCGTGGCTTCTAGATAGATATAAACAAATCCTTAGTGTTGATGATTTCCCTCCTAAATTTCTTTTTTTAATGTTTATTTTTGAGAGAGAGAGAGAGAGAGAGAGAAACAGAGACAGACAGACAGGAGCGAGCCGGGGAGGGGCAGAAAGAGAGAGAGGGAGACACAGAATCCGAAGCAGGCTCCAGGCTCTAAGCTGTCAGCACAGAACCCCAGGCGGGGCTCGAACCCATGAACCGTGAGATCGTGACCTGAGCCAAAGTTGGAGGCTTAACCGACTGAGCCACCCAGGCACCTCTAAATTTCTTTTTTTTTTTAATGCCCCCTTTATTTATTAAGTAAACATCTACCCCCAATGTGGGGCTCGAATTAATGACCCCAAGATAAAGAGTCACATGCTCTACCAACTGAGCCAGCCAGGCTCCCCTCCCTCTTAAGTTTCTATCAGAGTTTTAACTATAATTAACTATCACTTAACTAGACTAATAGAAAAAGTGAGCCCTGGCAACCCCAAATTAAACAACAGTCAGCCTTAGCTTATTGCAGGGGTGAATTTCTCATGGTTAAGATGAGCTTCCCTCCTTGGTTGGGCTCAGTCATTTTGTTGGAAGTTTAGGAGATCTGATAAATAGTACTGCTCTCCCCCGCTCAGATTCCAGACCAACCAAGAAACCTAAGAGTAAGACGCTGAGATCAAATGACAGCTTTATAACTGTAGAGCCGTTGGGCAGTGTGGCTCAGATGGGTGGCCACGGTGGGCTTCCTCACTGAAGCCCAGTTGGAGCCACAGGCAGCAGGGGACGGCCACAGCCTCGCCCCGCAGGGATAGAGGCTTCACTGCTGGTCTTCTGAGCCACGGGGCCCAGCTCCTCGTTCATCAAAGAAGTCCTCCCTCCCAATTGCAAGGAAGGGGACGGAGAGAGACCAGAATCACTGTCAGGCTCGTCCCTCTGCCTGGAAGAGAAAGGTAGCCTTTTAGTACAGGTGGGTGGGGAGAAGAGGGGCCATGCCTGGGGGCAGAGCATCTGATTGGCGGGGAGAGGAAGAAATGGGCCTGGGTCCTGCCCTCCTCCCTTTCCTCAGCCTTCCTCCCCACCACCTTCTTGTTCAGAAGCTGGGGGAGGGAGTGAGATCTGGAAGTCTGCTGTCTTGAACGAGGTTCAGCCCTGTTCCAGATGATCGGTTTCTGGTTAATGGCAAACTGACTGTGTTCTGTGTGTCACCGGCAAGAGTTTGTTTCCGACCGTCCGGTAGGGCCGCTTTCTCATCGGTTCTGTTCTTCTGGGCTCAGAAAACACGCTACATTCGCAGTTTCACCTCATTCTTTCAGATCTTGAAACAAGGACAGAGAATGAGGAGAATTCGAGCCAGAACATTTCAGAGGAAGCAGAACTGCCGGGGGCATTATTAGAAAGACCCGAAGTGGATGTTTCCCAGTACCTTGCCTGGAGGAGAGACTGGGAAGGCAAATATGGGGCAGAAAAGCAATGGGAGGTACCCTTAGAAGATGGACGAGGGTCACTCTCCCCTCCAGAAAGAGACGCAGGGAAATTCATAGGTCCTCAGGGAACCTACGTAGGAGAAAAATCCTATCCATGCTGTGAATATGGGGAAAATTTCAGCCAGAGCTCCCACCTAGCTGTCCACCGGTTAGCCCACATCGGAGAAAAGAAACCTTTTAGGTGTGGCCGTTGTGGGAAAAGCTTTGGCCGAAGCTCACACCTGGTCTGCCACCAGAGAACCCACACCGGGGAGAAGCCCTACAAATGCCCCGAATGTGGGAAAGGCTTCAGTGATCATTCTAACCTCACAGCACACCAGAGAACCCACACTGGAGAAAAGCCCTATAAATGTGGAGAGTGCTGGAAAAGCTTCAACCAGAGCTCCAGCCTCCTGATGCACCAGAGAGTCCACACAGGAGAGAAACCCCACAAGTGCAGTGAGTGTGGAAAGAGTTTCACCAATAGCTCGCGCTTCAGTGCGCACTGGCGAACGCACACTGGCGAAAAGCCCTACCAGTGCCCTGAGTGCGGGAAGAAGTTCAGTAAGAGTTCCACGCTCACCAGCCACCAGAGGATCCACACAGGAGAGAAGCCCTATGAGTGTCTCGAGTGTGGCAAAAGTTTCAGTGACCGCTCAAACCTCATTACCCACCGGCGAATTCACACTGGAGAGAGGCCCTACAAGTGTGGCGAATGTGGGAAGAGCTTTAATCAGAGCTCAAGTCTCATCATACACCAGAGGACCCACACGGGAGAGAAGCCCTACGAATGCGGTGCCTGTGGGAGGCGATTTAACAACAGTTCACATTTTAGCGCGCATCGGAGAACCCATGTGGGCGAGAGGCTCTAAATGTCTTTTAAGAAGCATCAAATCTAGAAGCACCACAGAATCTGTTCTAAGAAAGGTCTGTATGGTCCTTGATTCTATACCACGACCCCCACAGGAGATGGGAGACCAGGGATTTAGGTCCCAGTTCGGTAGAGGTCATAGTGTTTCTCTCACTGAAAACTCAGCTGGCTTACGGAATACTACTCAGGGCTTGCTTATCCGCGCTATGGAAATGGAAGCTAATTTCCAGAGAATTCAGAGACTCATTCTGAATTGGACTGTACCACCATCACGATAGGTCTCCGTTAGGATTCTGTGCCTTAACTTCCACAGCTTGGTAATATGAGGGTGAGACTCTTGTCCCCAAGACCCCCCTTCAAGGACAGAGGAGGTCCGCCCCGCGGTGTTCGTGGCATTAACGGTGGCCGGCTCCGCCACAGGGCCGGTAGTGGCTGAGCTCTTTCTTCTCAGCACTGGGCAGCTAGGCGGGGATTTATTAACTGAGCACATTTTTCAAGGTCTTCCACGGTTCTCCCTGTGGAGGGTGGGGCCCGCGAACCGTCTCCATTTCTCTACGTGCTTCTTACCCAAGAGGAGAGCACTCTGTCGTGTCATTTGGAGGAGGAAAGGTCAGTGCTCCAGGTTGGCTTTCTAAACCATGACCTACTCTTCCTCTCGACATGTTAGGTTGAGCCATAGGAGACTGGCATCTTTGAGGTATAGAACCAGCAATTAATAGGACTCGACCTAAGCAGACGTCTCGCAGGGTAGAACCGCTCCAAATTGCCAGCAGTGCTGCCGGCGAGCCCTACGGCCCATGCGGTGCCCTAAAAATATAACACTGGGTCTAGGAGATCACGAACAGGATGATGAAATGGGGAAAGCCTTTTCCGTTTGCAAGTACGTCCGGAGCAACGACCACTAACCTTGGCAGCGGTAAGGAGGCCGGGTTGGAGGAGCCGCCGCTCCATCCCCGGCCTCAGGGGAGGCCGCGTGCCGGTGAACAGGTCCTGGAGATCTGGGGTGTCTCTGAGTGAGCAGAGCACGGCCCCTGGAGGGACTCTGACACACGCAGCAAATGGTGCTTAGAAAGAAATGGAATACGGTTTCTTGCTCTTAGTTTCTCCTTCGTGCATTTGGCTTGAAAATATTTTCCCCCAACCTTCCAGAAACCCACCAGTTATAAAACAAAGCACAGTCTACACATGTCACAGTTTCATATCGTTGGATTTATAGAATACGATTAAGTAAGGAGTCTTTTCTAACGAACATAAAAGAACCTATTCAAGTAAGTGTTGTCCGTCAAAAGCAGCCGTTCTGACGGGCTGTGAACTCTGTTTGTTGTTGCCATTACTGAAAACATTGAGTTTTCCTCTGAGAATTGTCTTCAGGCCACCTTAGAAGGCCTCCTATCGATGTAGTTCTAGCACAGAGTAGTGTCGGGCATGGAAGAAAGGCTTAATAAACACTGGCAGAAGGAACAGCGTGTTTATTATCTGGCCCGGTCACCTCTCTTATCTGTGAGACTTGTCTCTGCCCAGTATCTGCTATCTGGAACCAGAAGTCCTTCGAAGGATGTCAGTTTGCTGCCACTGAGGACACTTTGGAGAGCCTGTTTTTGGAGATCGTTTTCAAAGAGGTATCCCAGAAATCTGAGTTCAGAATTTTTTTTATACGGCCAGGAAATAAATCTGATAATGTATTCTTTTAAATCATTTTACTCTTTTGAATGAGAAAATCTTTACTTGGGTGGAAATTCACGATACTAAAATGAACATAGCTGTGCATTATAAAAAGAGTTTGGAAATAACCACATTCCCTTTGGGAAACTTCTGGAATGGAACACGGAGATTCAGATGTAATATCCATTACCATGCCATCTCACGTGTATTTTCCCCTTAGCAAAGCAAGGGGAAAACTGAGGTGGAGACTGTAGATATTTCATACGGATTTCACGGTCCGTGAAGCACTGGGACACGTGAGATGGCTCTCCTAAGTGATGTTGGCATAGTTCTCAGTGGAAGACTAGAGCACTGAGTTTCACCAGTTCACTATCACGTGGAGAGGTTTCCCAGTGCACCCGACGTAATATGTACTTTTTACAGTGCCTGGATTTTGATTTGAAACTAGTTATCCATTCCCTTGCTCCAGAGTGTTCTGATTTGCCTTTTCGCCTACCTCGGGACGCGGCATGAGCAAAGCTCTGGGGGCTTTAGTTTTTAGCTCACCTCCAGCTCCAGCTCATAATCACGGCTTCAGAGTTTCTGAACCAGGCAAGCAGGGTGGCTTTTGGAAGCTGTTCACTTGGAAATCCCCTCAAGAGAAAAATAACGAAGTGATAGCGGGAAATGCATGAAATTCACCTCTATTATAAAAGTTGCAATAGATGACAATCAGATTATGCATTGCAAAATTTTAACTGAAGAGGCGCATAGCAGAAATACCGGTTCTTATTCGCACGCACAGAGAGCAAGAAACACAGGAGTTGGGTTTCGGGGCACTAATCCTAGTAGCCGAAGCTGATGCAAGTATATTAACCCATTAAATAAGCGACTTCCAAGCAAATCCTGTGAGTGCGATGGCCAAAGGGTGAGCCGTTTTCATCAAGTGACCACAGACTCAGCCCCAGGGCGGAGAGTCCAAGAGACTCTAACGGCCACAAGCACCAAACCCCGCTGAGGTGCGTGTGACCCCCGCCTCCCCTCTGTTCAGCCCAGGATGCGGGACCCACTCACTGGCTCTGACTGCTCGGCTTGCAGAGAACAACACCCTCTCCCTTTACTTCTCTCCAGGACCCCGGCTCCCCAGGCCTTCTGCACAGCTCTGCCGGTCCTCTAGTGGAAGGCAGAGCGAATCAACACCAGCCCCTGTTCCCTGGTTCCCTGCGTATTTGGTGAGGCAGGCCCCACGCCAAGCACTTTATTGCAGGGTGTCGACCATTTCGGCCACTCCGAGGTGTGGGGAGACGCACAGAGCTGGGACTGCGGCCCTGATCTGTCTGCCTCCACCACAGGGGGGGGGGGGGGGGTCTCGATGATCCTGTCATATCAGTCCCCAGATGTGCACTCCTGGGAGCCACGGCTTCTGTGGGGGTTGGGCTGTAACGTCGGCACGTAAGGGAACGATTGTGTGTGCCCAGAATGACTCTTGAGAGTCCCTGCCACAGCCCCTTAGCAAGGACAGCGTCTCTGTCAGGCCTGTGAGATGCTGATGTGCTGAAGGCCCATGGGGGTGGGGGGCAAAACCTGCGGGAAGTAGCGGCGGGACCCCGTCTCCCAAAAACGCTCCGGACAGCTGGTCCCTTTAACTAATGACCGCCCTCCTGTCCAGGCCACATCCCCTCTCTGTGCCCTGTGTTCTCATCTGCAGAACTCCTGACCCTGGGGTCCGATGCCCCAAACACCCTACCATCATTTAAAACACATAACTGTAGCTCAGCCCCGGGGCCGGACCCTGACATTGTGAGACACTGGCCAGAGTACAGGCCATGACAGTCGTCTAAATATTGAGGGTTCCAAGTCAAGCTAACAGACTGATATTCTTAGCGTCTCCCCTCAACAAGTATGCTTCAGTATGACGTGGAACATCAGATTTGTGTGTGGGTTTTTTTTAAGTTTAAAATGCAGCTGTTTTCAGGATATTCAGAAAATTCTGCAAGTGTCACCACTATCTAATTTTAGAACATATTCATCACCCCAGGAAAGCCCGTATCCATTAGCAGTCGCCCCCAGTCCCTCCGCCCCACGTCCGCTCGCAGCCACTCATCCACTTTCTGTCTCTGCGGATTTGCCTGCGTGAACATTTCACATAAATGGAATCCTACAAAAAGTGGCCTTTTGTGACTGGCTTCTTTCCCTCAGCTTCGTGTTTTCCGGGCTCATCCACGTGGGCCAGGTGTGAGTGCTTCACTCCCCTGTCCAGCCTGGAAGCGTCCCGTCGTCTGGATACAGCCCAGGTTTTGTTAGCCCTGCATCAGCGGGTGGACATTGGCTCGTTGCACCTTTGGCTGCTGGGAATCATGTTGCCGTGAACATTCATGTGCACGTTTTCACGTTTTGTGTGGACGCGTTTCCAATTAGGAGTGGAATCGCCGGGTCCTCTAGTAACTTGATGTTTAACCTTTGGAGAAATTGCGAGACTTACTTTCCAAAGAGGCTGCACCGTTTTACAGTGACACTGGCAGTATATGAGGGTTCTCATTGCTCCACATCCCCCCCTCCCCAAACTGGGTATAGTTGGTTCTTTTTTTTTTTTTTTTAAGATTTTATTTTTAAGTAATCTCTAGACCCAAACGTGGGGCTCGAACTCACAATCCCGAGCTCAAGAGTTGCATGCTCTACCGACGGAGCCAGCCAGGCATCCCTGTTCTGTCTTTTTGATTCTAGCCATCCTGGAGGCTGTGAGGCGATGAAGCCAGGCTTTGAATTTAGAACCGGGGACTCCTGGGGCACCTGCGTAGCTCGGTTGGTTGAGGGCCTGACTTTGGCTCAGGTCATGATCTCCCAGTTGGGGAGTTCAAGCCCCATATCAGGCTCGCTGCTGTCAGCCTGTCAGCGCAAAGCCTGCTTCAGATCCTCTGCCCCCTGTCTCTGCCCCTCCCCGCTTGTGCTCTCCCAAAAAATAAATATGTTAAAAGAAAAAAAAGAAAGAACTGCGGACTCCTGCAAGGCCCAGGATGGAACCTGGCGGTGTGGGAGGAGCCGCCCCTGCCCCACCCGCTCTGCGCTGTGAGGCCTCCCCTGCAAGTGCTCAGGTGCCCTGCTCTGTGCATGTGGGCTCTGTCCGTGCTCCTCTCTGGCCGTGCTCCTCTCTGGCCGTGCTCCCGCCAGTAGCTGCTCTGGCCACCTCTCAGGCCCAGAGTGCACACACTGACTGCCTAGCCTGTCCTTGAGAGGATGGAATGGACAAGAGGCCATTCAGACAGGACGTTCTGGGTCCCGGGTTCCCGGAAGATGGCCTGGAGGAGGAACGTGGGATCTGTGGGCGCACTGCCTTGGCCATGCGGACTTCCCGGCCACGGAGAAGGACACGGCTAGAGGAGGGCTGGATGGGGCTGGGCCCTCTAAAGCACTGGGCCCTGGCACCCACATTTGAAAACTGTGGTAAAACAGGGGTGCCTGGCTGGCTCAGTCAGTTAAGTGTCCAACTCTTATTTCAGATCAGGTCACGATCTCATGGTTCCTGGGCTCGAGCCCCACGTGGGGCTCTGCGCTGATAGCCTGGAGGCTGCTTCGGATTCTCTGTCTCCCTCCCTCTCTGCCCCTCCCCTACTCGTGCTCTGTGTCTCTTTCTCAAAATAAATAAAGAAACATTCAAAAAACTTTTTGGGGGGGGCGCCTGGGTGGCAAGCACCTGACTTCAGCTCAGGTCGCGATCTCACAGTTCATGAGTTCGAGCCCTGCATTGGGTGAGTTCGAGCCCCGCTTTGGGTGAGCCCCACTTTTCTCTCTTTCCCTCTGCCCGTTCTGGGATTCTCTCTATCTCTCTGCCCCTTGCTCACTTGTGCCCTCTCTCTCTCTCAAAAAATAAAATAAATTTTTAAAACTCAAGTTGAAAAAAAAAAACTGTAGTAGAACATACACAACATTAAATTTACCATTTTCCCATGTTTAAGGGTACAATTCAGGGCATCAAAGACATTTGCATTTCTGTGCAATGATCACCACCATCCAAGACCAAAACTTTTTCATCAGCCCAAACTCAAAGTATATCCGTTCACCGCCAACTCCCCATTTCCCCTCCCCCCAGGCCCTGGCAACCACAGTTCTACTTTCTGTCCCCGTGAATTGGCCTGTCAGGTCCCTCATGTTAAGCAGATTCACACATTCGTCCTTCGTGTCTGGCTTCCCTCCTGGCGCCCACTCTGCCCGAGTCCACGGGGCGGTGCTGGGCAGAGGAAACCTAAACCGCCCGCTGACTGGTTATACTTCCCAGAGGAAACGTATCGCAAACGATGAACGAGCATATAAAGACGGGCTGCCGCACAGGTGGGCATCTGTCACACATCCTTGCTCTCCTGGCCTGGAGGAGGCCTACGTCCCTCATCCAGACAGCCGCGTAGTCCCCGCCCGGATCTGCTCACTCAAAAGCCTCCGGGCTCGGCTCTCCGGCCCGGCACGCGGGGCCGTTACTGACTGGCCACAGCCCATTTTCTCAGTCGTCTTTTCAACTTGCTTTGCCTCCCAGGCTGGGCCTGTGGCTTTTCTCACTTCTGTCTCTTCCCACGTGGTTCCCTCGGCCTGGAACACCCCACCGTCTCCTTGGCCTGAAGGAAGGATACAACTCAAATATCCTCTTTCCTGATCACACCTGGTCTCTCACCAAGCAGGGGTGGATATTCGGCCCTCTGTGCCCTCAGAACGCACGACTGCTTCCCCCTACACGTGGGTCCTTCCAAGTCCCCCGCCAGCGGGGCCAGGTTGGCACATCTCTGTATCTCATATCCCAGCGGCCATCGCGGTGCAATGCTCAGTAAACGCGGTGGAGAGGACCAGAACCTGTGGCGTCACCTCCACCTCCCACAGCTGCGGGCACTTGCGAGCCCCGCTGACCGGACCCGTTCATAATAACCGGTCACGGCAACGACACACGGGAGGGACCGTTCATGCCTCCGGCCTTCATGCAAACCTTACCGTGCCCTGTCTCTGTCTCCCTTTCCTTGCCCTCCCTGTCCATCTGTCTCAGGCTGCGGTTCCTTCTCGCCCCTGTCTTCTCTGCACAGGTGTCCATGCTCCGGGCCAGGGCTCCTTCCAGACTCGCATCCTTGTTCCCCCGAGACCCAGCCTCACGCAGGAGCCACAGCGGTCCCGAACTGGATTACTCACCTTAGCTGCAGTGCCATTTGCTGTAT
This sequence comes from Prionailurus bengalensis, assembly GCF_016509475.1. Lineage (NCBI taxonomy): Eukaryota > Metazoa > Chordata > Mammalia > Carnivora > Felidae > Prionailurus > Prionailurus bengalensis. Next base: position 5,079,108 of record NC_057355.1, on the reverse strand, counting down.
TTCTTTGTTTCTCTCCGTTTTGCTGCTTAGTCTTTCTCTTAGTTCTTGAATTTCTATGAGGCCGAAACAGTTCCCGAACATTCTCTCCCTTCCGTGCTGCTGCATCTCTGCTCTCCTTGCCCAGAGCTGGAGTGGGTCCTGTGCTGATGTCAGTGTGAAATGACTGGGTATCTGCAGGTCCCTCTAGGGATTCTCTCGAGCATCTTCCTAGAATTGCTGAGAGAACCCCAGGAGTTCCTTCCCGGGGACTGTGTAGGTTCCCACAGGAGCATTCTGGAAACCGGAGGTGAGGACGTGTAGTTGTCCCACAAATCGGAAGCTCAACTGGCATTTGGTGGCCGGGGCCACGCAGACGAAACGCGATTGTTGAGACAGTCCTGACCAACGCACGTGCTGCTGGACGTGCAGGGACTCGGGGTGGCTCACATACGTGCAGCAAGGGCATCACCTGGGAACCTCCTAGAAGTGCAAATTCTCCAGCCGCACCCCCAAACTTGAGGTGGCTTTATAATGTGGTGACTCGGCCAGGTAGAACCACATCCCCCCGGAATTCCCTTCCCTGTATGTTTCCAGGTAGAGTGAGCCACGAGGGTCACTGTGGGGTGAGACCTGGAGGAAGTTAAGTGGCTGCCATTTTGCTTTGATGCCTGGGCCGTGGGGCCGGTGCCTTTGCAGCTCACCCCGGCGCCGGTCTGCACGCGGCCGCTCTGTCTCCAGCGTCTCCCACTCCTCGGCCACGGGTGGGCTCAGCTCCGTGGCGAAGGGTGCCAGCTCCTCCCGCAGGAGACCCACGTCGTCAACACTGGAGACAGCGAGAACCGACCCGCTCCAGGTGGTCCCGGCTCTGCCCTCCTACACCCACCTTCCCTTCCCAGCTGCCTGCCCGCGGGCCCCAGGCCCAGCTCCCCCAGGTCCGTAAGGTCAGGTCTGTGCGCGCGTGCGTGTGAAGTAGCCCCGGCTGGCCTGCCTCTCTCACTAACCCCTGGCTGGTACTCTTACTGGTCACAAACTCCAGGAGCGGAGCCCAGCAACCTGAACCAGGTCTCTAGGTGCTTCTGACATATGTGAAAGTTGGAGAACCGGTGATGGAGGGGAGCCCTTTTTACGTGGACCTAGACCCTAACTTTTTACATCTACGGGAGGACAGCTTTGCACGGTTTTAATAGATCCGAATTTCCCGGAAACTCGACTCCTATAGAAAACAAGGGAAAATAGGGGCACCTGGGTGGCTCGGTTGGTTAAGCGTGTGACTCTTGATTGCAGCTCAGATCATGATCTCGCGGCTCGCGGGATCGAGCCCTGCGTCGTGCTCACAGCGCGGAGCCTGCTTGGGATCCTCTCTCTCTCCCTCTCTCTCCGTTCCTCCCCTGTACGTGCGCACTCCCTCTCTCTCAAAATAAACTTAAAAAGTAAATTAGGGAAAACGGCACATTCTTTTGTTCAGAACTTTCCAAGGTTTTTGCCAATTCCAAAGAGTCACGTCCTCAACTCCTTGGTGCGTGAGTCACAGATACGGCACACACCTGTACTGGTCCGTACTTGGAGCGGTCCTGTTCTCGATGATTTTACACACGTATGAACATTTATGTATTAAAACACATATTCTTTTGTATTCACACTGGGTCTGAAATTGTAAGTAATCCATCTTCCCTGTAAAATTTTATTTCAGGGCAGAAAAGGGGTACTCACAGAAGGCATGCTGGGGCTGACAGTGTTGAGGGCCACCGTCTAGTGTTAATGACCGAGCTTGAGCAAGGGTGTCTGTGTGTGCGCATGTCTGTGAGCACACCCAGTTTCTGGGCCATGTGTTGGTATTATACGATTATATATGGTATCATATGATTATAGCACCTTCATAAGAGGAATCGGCTAGTTCTCCAGTTTTTTTTGTTTTTTAATGAAACCGTCTTTATGGCATGGGAACTTGCTGTTCTTTAGAAGTTTAAAATAATGGGGGCGCCTGGGTGGCTTAGTCAGTTAAGCCTCGGACTTCAGCTCAGGTCATGATCTCACGGTCCACGGGTTTGAGCCCCGCGTCAGGTTCTGTGCTGACAGGTTGGAGCCTGGAGCTGGCTTCGGATTCTCTCTCCCTCTCTCTCTGCCCCTCTCCCACTCATGCTCACTCTCTCAGAAATAAATATTTAAAAAAATACAGTTTAAAAAAATGTACCCACAAAATTGCCCTACCCCCAACATTCTTTTTGGTGCTACTCCTTGAAGTGTTTTTTTTTTTAAAACATTTTATTTTTTAAATGTTTATTTAAACTTAAAAAAAAATTATTTATTGAGAGAGAGAAAGACAGAGTGGGAAAGGGACAGAGAGAATCCCAAGCAGGCTCTGTGCTGTCAGCGTAGAGTCCTATGTGGGGCTTGATCTCATGAGCGGTGAGACCATGACCTACGCCAAGATCAAGAGTCGGACACTTAACCAACTGAGCCACCCCGGCATCCCAGTTTTTCCTTCTTGAGTATTGGGTAATTTCAAATTTTCTACTAAACTAGCAGTTTATAAATATCTATGTTTTTAAGAAAATTAACAGTATCGGGGCACCTGGGTGGCTCAGTCGGTCGAGAGTCTGACTTCGGCTCAGGTCATGATCTCATGATTTGCGAGTTCGAGCCCCACATCGGGCTCACCGCTGTTAGCTTGGAGTCCACTTTGGGTCCTCTTTCCCCCTCTGTATGCCCCTCCCCCACTTATGCTCTCTCAAAACATAAACACAAAAAAAGAAAATGAACAGTATCTTGAGATTTTCAAATTAACATGTAATTGGACACAGTAGTCTTTTACAGTCTTTGTCCTATTTTCTTTCTTTCCTTTTTCTTGCTTAATTCATAGAGGTTTCGATGTGGTGCCAGCCTTCCGTCTTCAGACCCATCCTGGTTCCGTCCCCTCTGCTTTATGCTGCAGGTGCAGACTCCTGCTGGCTGCCCCTCTGCGCTCCCCTACGGACGAGCTCCGGTCACATCTGGTCCTCTGGTCCTGGGCACAGGCAGGATGCTGGGCGGCGGAAGGAGAGGAGCCAGGGGACTCGGCCCGTCTGTACTTCCTGCACTCTCCCGTGGTCGCCTCGGCGGTCCCCGCTCCTGGCCCGTGGCTCCAGCCCCCACCAGCAGGATTACTGCGCTCCCCTCCCCACTGGGAGGCCCAACGGTTCAGCTCTGGTCACCCGTCCCCCCCACCCCTCTGTAACCCTCCGTGTAACTTCCTGCTGTGGCTCACGTCGCGGGCCCCACCTTCCCTCGCAGCCGCTTTCAGATGCCTCGTAACTAAATCCCCACGACTGAATTATTCGGGGTGTTTGGCCCTCTGGCTGGACGATGACTGATTGATATGCATTTTATCAGGATTTTTCAGCAAAACAGCTTCTCAATTCATGCATTAACTCTACTATTTTCTAAAATAACTCATTTCTGCTTTTACTTGGTGACATAACATAGGTTAGACAGTGGTATGCTGCAGTATTTGCCAATTTCTGTGGGGTTAAATATTTCCATTTTGGCCATTTTCAAACTACTGATGTGACATAACTGAACAGGGCTGAGAAGAGAACAGAATCAGCTCTCGAGGGGGCGTGGGGGAAATGAGTAGAAGACTTCAGAAAATGGTAAAAATGATCACATCTTGAAACTGGGTATTTTAAACTCCAAAATGTAATGTTCCCTCGACTTCACTGTTAAACTGAAACAAAACAAAACAAAAACATTTCATTTGAAAATTAGGTTTTTCTCACTTCAAAATAATTCCTAAGTGCTATGAATTGAATTGTGCCCTCAACCCAAATTTCTACGTTGCAATCCTAACCACCAATGTGACTGTATTTGGAGATGAAGCCTTTAAAAGATAAATAAGGAGGGGGCGCCTGGGTGGCTCAATCAGGTGAGCACGTGACCCTTGGTTTTGACTCGGGTCATGATCTCAAGGTTTGTGAGATCGAGCCCCACGTGGGGCTCTGGGCTGACAGTGCAGAGCCTGCTTGGGATTCTTTCTCTCCCTCTCTGCCCCTCCTGTGTGCATGCTGTCTCAAAAATAAATAATAAACATGAAAAAAACAGGAGAGGTAAATAAAGTTAAATGAGGTCATAATGTTGGGGCCCTAATCTGAAAGGACTGAAGGACTCTTGTCCTTCCAAGAGGAAAGAGACCAGAGCCCTCTCTGCAGGGACACAAAGAGGCCATGTGAGCACACAGAGATGGTGGCTCCCACAAGCCAAGAGAAGAGGCCTCACGATGAAAGTTGCCGCCACCCGGATCTTGGACGTCCAGCCTCCAGACTGTGAGTACTGAGTTTCTGCTGCTTGAGCCCCCCAGTCTGTGGGGTTCTGTCACGGCGGCCCGAGCTGAGGAATACAAGTATGCCCTCCCCACAGCCAGAAAACCAGAGCCGTGATGGTCACCGTTTGTTCGGGGTGATGAAAGTTCTGGAATTGGATGCGGTGGTGCTTGTGCAATGCTGTGGGTGTACTTCATTCTGTGCAATTGTATGCTTCAAACTAAAAAAGACCACAGATTGTTATATGTATTTTACCACAATCATTTCTCCTTTTTCTTTTTTGAGAGAGAGAGAGAGAGAGAGAGAGAGAGAGAGAGCGCGTGCGCGCGACAGCGCCCAAGTGAGCAAGGGGCAGAGAGGAGAAGCGGACTGAGGGAGAAGGAGGAGGCTCACCCGAAGCAGGGCTCAAGCTTACCCAACGTGGGGCTTGAACTCACGAAGCGTGACATCATGACCCGAGCCGAAGTCATATGCTTAACTGAGCCACCCAGATGCTCCCCACAATCTTTAAGAATTGACAATATACCAAACCACTCAGTCGTACACTTTCAATGGGTGAATTGTATGGTGTGTGAACTGTACCTACGGTGTGTGAATCACACGTCAATAAAGCTATTTTCTAAGAACTCAGAGTCCAAACAGTGACTAGTAATCAACTAATTTCAAAACCAAAATGGCTGAACATTCTTTAACAAGTGGGACAGTGAGAAAGTATATGTGATGGGGATGCAGCGGCACTTTAATATCTGCTACGGACCGGACTGCCAAAAAGAAACGTCCCTTGGGCCTACTCCCCTGGGAGGGCGGGGGCTGGTCTGGCAAGGTGCCACCCTGGTGAAGGCTGTGTTCCATGGTGGACCGGGGGGTGGGGGTGGGGTCCCAGCCTCTGGCCGAACTCGGGGGCCGCAGGGGGTACCGGGGACAGGGCCTGTCTCCCCACCCTGGCTCTCAGCACCCTGAGAACTATTTGCCTCCCATTTTTTTTTTAATTTTTTAAATGTTTTATTTATTTTTGGGAGAAAGAGTGCAAGCAGAGGGGGGGCAGAGAGAGGAGAGACACAGAATCCGAAGCAGGCTCCAGGCTCTGAGCTGTCGGTACAGAGTCCAACATGGGGCTCAAACCCATGAACCGTGAGATCGTGACCTGATCATTGAGCTGACGCCCAACCTACTGAGCCGCCCAGGCGCCCCTGGGGTTGACTCTTTTTTTTTTTTTTCATGTTTACTGGCCCATATACATTTTGAGTTCTGTAAGAAAGTTCACAAAACTGGTTTACAACATTTGCTGTTGTTTTGGTTCTCACTCTGATACTGTGAACAGACAGGGAGGAAACACTGCCGTTCTACACGGGGGGTGGGGTGAGGGCAAAACGGTCGCTGCCAAGTGTTTACTGCGCCACGCACCTTGCCAATTATTTTTTAATACATTACATTACTCCTAACTTTCCCAACAACCCTGGGAGGCGGTTATCACTAAAACTGGGGCTAAGAGAAGCTGGTTAATTAGCCCAAGGCCCCTGGCTGGGAACGGGGACCTGTGGTCACTTGAGTCCTAAGGCAGTACCTTGGCTTTCCGGTAGCTCCTTCTCTTCTCAGCGGCCTGGGCAGGGAGAGGCTGGAGTCAGCAGGCCGCACGGTGGTCCACCCAGTCCCACACGTGCAGAGAGGCGTCGCTTGCTGCCGATAACAAGGTCCTCGGCTTGTGGGGGTGCCAGGTGTGGGTAGTGACCAGTGGCGCAGCATCTGTCTGATTGTCTTCCAGGAAGATGTGACCTCTGTGAGTGAAGACAGGTTCTACTTGGCCCCCCGTTCCGTCCCAAGATGTGGCATCATAGACCTGGACTGTCCCATCAAAACCTGAGGAAGAACAAGAAAAGAGAGGATTGACACTGAAACTCTAAGGTAATTTTTCATTTTTTTGAAAAAAGTTATCTCTATGCCCAACGTGGGGCCTGAACTCACGACTCTGCGATCAAGAGTCGCATGCTCTACTGACTGAATCAGCCAGGCACCCCTAAAGTAATTTTTAAAGTTTGTTTGTTTGTTTGTTTGTTTGTTTATTTATTTATTTAGAACGTGAGTGTGTGGGAGGGGCAGAGAGAGAGGGGGAGAGAGAGAATCCCAAGCAGGCTCCACACGGTCAGTGCTGACTCCAATGTGGGGCTCAAACTCACGAACCATGAGATCTGACCTGAGCAGAAACCAAGAGCCGGCTGCTTAACCGACTGAGCCACCCAGGCGCCCCACCCCTGAAGTAATTTCATAGTTTGCTCTCTGGTACTAAAACAGGCTATAGGATGAAAAGTCAAATAACAAGATGCTTAAGGCCAGGGGCGCCTGGCTGGCTCAGTCGGTATGGCATCCAACTCTTCGATCTCAAGGTCATGACTCTGAGTCCCACACTGAGTGGAAATTACTTTAAAAAAAGAAAAGATGCCTGAAGCCAACCGAAGGGCACATATCCTCTGCCCTCAGTGTCGGCTCCACAGGGCATGTGATGGTGTATTTCTGTTGTTCATCTATTATGTGCCAGGCGTGAGGCCAATCCTAGACATGAATTCTTTTAATCCTCAGAACTGTATGAAATCGGTACTCTTATTCCCTGGGGAACCAGGGAACTGAGGCCTCAAGAGTCTTTTGAGTCTTGCCTCCAATTCCAGTCCTGCCACATGTGAACCCTCTCAGCAGATGGCCTTGCCTCCTGCTTGGTAGGGATATGGAAGGCTTTAGAGAGAAGCACCCTCCTGTCCCCCATGACTTAGCTCTACCCACACTCACTCCAGCCCACTGTCTTCTTGCTACCAAAAAGCCAATTCCTCCACCAAGCTCGGTTCTTTCCTTCTGCTCTTTCTGGATCCTGCCATTATCAACGATCTTTTCTTAATCTCTCGACTATTCTCTCAACCTCTCCCTTCAATGGATCCTTCCCACTGACTTTTAGAGATGCTCACTAACACCCTTATCCGGCTAGAAACTGCCAGGCCAGACCCAGGAGCCTACGGACCCGGTGGCCTGCTATCATTCGAAAAGCAAGCAGGCTGGGAAGCACTTTGCCATACCCTCAGCTCTTCCTGGAGCCGTCCCGGGGCCACCTTGCTGCCTCGTTCTCTGCAGGCCTCTCGGCCAATGTCGGCTCCAAGCTCCCGCCCAGGTAGGAAAGGCCTGCTACTGATGTGGAAGTTTAGTAGCCAGAATGGGGAAGGACCTGCCACAGAAGCACCTGGAGAGCTGACCTCGAACTTTCAGCTCGGGGCCAGATGTATTACGGGGCTGTAGGCTCCTTCCTGAGCACCATACGGTCCTCTGGAAGAGAGGGATCAAGTAACAGACACGAAAGGATGCCCGGCGGTACCTGAAATGGCCAGGCAGTCGTCCAGGCCTGGAGCCCAGGTCACTCGCAGCAGCTCTGGGGCGGGGCTCGGCGCGGACACGGGGCACCGCCCCGAGCTCACAGGGTGGCAGAGATCCCGGGGATCAAGGAGACAGAGCTGCCCGTCTGAGCCAAGGCTGGCAATGCTGGGCCCAGGGCCCCGGCGTCGGCCCCCAACTTCAGCACACCACCTCCTTGCAGCGGCCCCGGGGCCGGGGCCGGCATTCTCTGACGGCGCCCACTTCTGGCGGATGTCAACGAGCCCCAGCCGGCCTGAGGCACAGCAGAAGGCAAAGGTGTCTGCGTCCAGGACCTGCAGGCTGCTCAGCTCCTCACTGTCGCCGACCCCTGGAAGACACACGGTGACACAGAAAAGCTGCTGGAGTCACAGGAGTCCGGCCGGGCAGGGGCCCCTTCCTCCGGAAGCTTCCCTCTGGCCCCAGGCACCTCGCCACGCTCCGCCCAGCTGGGTCGGTGCCGGTCCCGGGCCTGCCTCCTCCAGCCCCGGTGCGGGAGCCCCTCGAGGCCAGGGCCCGCCTCGCCTCCACCTGGTATCCCCGGCACCTGGCACACGCGGCTGAACTCTGTTCTTCACACGGCTGAGGGAGGCCGCCAGGAGAGGCCGGCGAGGGCCGAGCTGCTGCGGTACCTGAGGAGTACGTGGTCTTCTGAGTTTCCAGATCCACAACCTTCAGACCGCGGAGCCTCGCCCCGTGCAGAACTCCGGGGGCCATCGAAGAGAAGATGGCCACCCTAGGCCAGAGACTCCCCTCCTCCTCCTGCACGGCAATGGTGCTGACAGCCTGAATGACGTCTGGGGGGAAAGGAGGAGAGGCTGAAGCCCGGGACGGTGAGGAAGTCTCCAGACCTCACAAAGTGAGGGCCGGCCAGCAGTCTTCCCTCGTGCCTTTAGGAGGTCAAGGAAGAGAAAGGGAGCTGACAGGTGGCAAGGGAGGATGTGAGACACGAGCACTGTGTTCCGCTCCCATTTCTGAAACGGTCACCAGTGCTTCCGTCTCTTTCCAATTTGTCCTACACACGGTTCTGCAGAGGGGAGATAATGAACCATAGTAGCCACCTCAGAACCCCAAGAGCAGTTGGGGCTTTTTATAGTTTTGCAAAGAACAAATAAAGACAGAAGAAAGCAGAGAGCACCCTGATGATGTCATTTACATCATAGGTGAAAATAACGGTACAGAGGTCACGAACTAATAGTATTTCTTCAGACGCATGTTCCACGACCTCCAGCGATCTGCTGAAGCCCAACAAGTAACGGTTACAACACAGATGTCGTCTTCAGACATAGACGGGGCGGGAAGGCCCACGACGCTGTGAACAGAAGAGTCGCCGGACCTCAAGTTGAAGGAAATTTCAGTTGTGTTTGTCTCAGCCTGCTTGGTTCTCACCGCCACCTGCTACGGTTGCTGCTTCTCTTAATGGCAGCCATTTTGGACTCGGCTGAGAACAAGGAGTTTTGCTGCACACACTACTTAATGGGGGACGCAGATTTTCCACTTTTTTTCTTGCTCCAAGACAGGCTCATTATTTGGTCTCCGCATTCTCTGAAGAAAACGGAGACCCATCTATTCTTTAAATTCCGCAGGCTAGGTAAAAGCCAGCATGAGGAAGGAACGGGTAAGAAGGAACGCTGACGTGGCTTGTCAAGCGAGCACATGGCAGCGAGTCCCCCTGAGAGCGTTCCCATCCCAGGGGTGCACGGCCGTGTCTGGGCCGGGCTAGAATGCAGACGGCCCTTGCGTGTTGCTCCTCAAGCCCACGGGCTCCGGGTGGCCTTGCCCCAGACTTATTGAACGTAATCGCTCCTTCCACAGGAGCTACGCAGGCTCGGAGCAGACACAACAGCTGAGCCTCAGGACCAGCGTTGGTCTCTGGGGAGCACCGGTGGGGCTGGGATTCAAACCAGCCCCAGGAGAGCCTGCCTGACTCTCCTGGGCCACGTGTGAGCCCCTCTTCCCTTTCCACACCCTCTGAGGAGCCTGGAACAGATTCCCCAGGACCTGCTGCTCAGATGTGATCTGTCCTCTGATGGGGGAGAGGAGGCGGCCACGGGAGAGCCGTCAGAGACCTATTTCAAAGATGGGGTGGGAAACAAGGCTTCGGAGCCTCCTGACTGGAGAACCGCTTTATAGTTATTCAGAAAGAAGTGCAGGCCTCCTCCTCCTCCTCCTCCTCTCTCTAGTCAGTGGTAAAATGCTCTCCTCCAGGGAATCCACACCATATTTAGCAAACCAGCCCCAAACGGAAAAGAGAAATGACTAGAAAATCAAAGCAAAAGACACAGTGAGGCACCTCCAAGAACTTGGCAATAAAAGAAGGCTGTGGCTGAGGATTAACCCAACACAGAGTAGGTCAGAGTAGAGGTAGGCACACTCCTAAGGAGTCAGAATGGCGCCCTCACCTGCAACACTGAGCAAATGGATGAATGGTGATCTAAAGGACGGTGGTGTCCCTGAGAGGGGGCTGTCTAGCCATGGGAACAAAGAAAACACTGGGGTCTGTCCAGGGCAGGAGGGGCCACGCCAGACTGAATATTGAACTTCAGAGTGGATACAGCAGGTGAAATTCAGCTGAGACCTTTCGAAATGTATTCATCCAGCTCAATGGTTTCCCCAGCCCTAGTGAAAGAAGAGGCCTCGGGCGCTCACCAGGGGCACGGACGGCAGTGAGGCCTGGCCAGCAGAGCCTTCTCAAGTTTTATACTTTCTGCCTAAGACAACTTGCAAAAACACAATCTGGAAACTTCTCAGCTGATTCCTCTTGTTACGGTTTCATTTAGCACGCAGTCTTTGATTACATTCCATCTTCTATAGGCAAAGAATAAGGACCTGGAATATTCCACGTTTAGGGATACTCATGGCAGTCTTTTGAGTCTGCTGAGTACGTCTGCCTCTATAAACAGATTAGTTTAGGACGTGGTAACAATATCAAGTTTTTGAGACAACAAAGCTGGGGGTCAAAACCTGGACCTTGGAACATTCACCTAGGTAATGCTACGCTTTTAGGCTTCTAGGCAAACAGCTGGCCAATCTTCCCTAGGCTCTGGAATATTCTGCTCTAATATCTAGGGGAAGGTAAGTCTTGATCTGATTTCCCATTCCCACATGAATGTCAAAGCAAGCCCCCTTCGGCCAGTAGCTCTCCTGGGCCTGGGGCTTTAGGTCCTATTTGGTACCTGGTCCCAAACAGGTGCCTCCACACGGTGAGACTCCTCTCCCACTCATCTCTAAACAACTGCCACCCCACATGGCCTATTTTTAGGAAAAGATAAAGAAACAACTAAAAGTTACTGGCATAATTATGGACAGACAGAAAGATCAGTGGAACAGAACTGAGAGTCCAGAAATAAATCCTCGTATTTATGGTTAAGCAACTTTCAACAAAGGCATCAAGACAAATCAGCGGAGAAAGGTGAGGCTTTTTGACAAACAGGGAAGAGACAACTGGATATTTCCACGCAAAAAGATGAACTTCGACTGTTACTTCAAGCCATACACAAAAGGGAACACTAAAGAGATCACAGGCTTAAATGCTGGTGCTAAAACAAACTCTGGGAGAAAAATAAAACAAAGCAGAGGGGACAATCTGTGGGTTAGGTAAAGATTTCCTAAATAGGACCCTGAGAGTACAGTCCTTAAGAGAAAACACTGACCAACTGGACCTCATTAAAATGTAGACCTCTTATGCTTCAAAACACTCTTAGTTTTTTTTTTTTTTTCCAACGTTTATTTATTTTTGGGACAGAGAGAGACAGAGCATGAACGGGGGAGGGGCAGAGAGAGAGGGAGACACAGAATCGGAAACAGGCTCCAGGCTCCGAGCCATCAGCCCAGAGCCTGACGCGGGGCTCGAACTCCCGGACCGCGAGATCGTGACCTGGCCGAAGTCGGACGCTTAACCGACTGCGCCACCCAGGCGCCCCCAAAACACTCTTAAGAACGTGAAAAAACAAGCTACAGACTGGGGGAAAATATTAGCAAAACACGTACTGGGCGAGTAATCTGTATGTGGGACGTACAGAGGACTCTTACAACTCAATGAAGACAAAAAAGTAAATCAAAAACTGGGCAAAATATGTGACCAAATATGAGCACCAAGAAGAAGCATCTATGTTTTTGCTTTGCTGTTGTATCCCCAGCTGGACACATCCAAAGAGCACAAAGAGGAATTGTTGACTGAATGAGGAGATGTTAGCTACTGCTACAAATAATAGTAACAGTAATTATCATAACTGTTCCCCTTTAAAAAGTTTATTCTGAGAGTGAGAGATGTGATAGGGGCAGAGAGAGAGAGAGGGAGACAGAGAATCCCAAGCAGGCTCCGTGCTGCCAGCACAGAGCTTGACATGGGGCTGAAACTCATAAACCGTGAGATCATGACCTGAGCTGAAACCAAGAGTTGGACGCTTAACCGACTGAGCCACCCAGGAGCCCCTTTCTTTCTTTCTTTTTTTCAAAGTGATCTCTACGCTCAACGTGGGGCTCAAACTCATCGCCCCAAGATCAAGAGTCACAGACTCCACAAACTGAGGCAGCTGGTACCCCCGTAAATGTTCCCTTTCATTGACAAATCTGCCTCCAGGAACCAGCTCAAAGCAAAATGGAGGCAGGGACCACATTGCTGCTCAGTAAGTACCCTACCACTTTTTTTCAGAGCCCGTACACCTGTACTGAGATCAATTATTATCATCTAACTATACTTAGACCCTGACATGGTTCTGAGCAGACCCTGAAGTTAGACTAGACCCATGACCAGGTCGTGTTACTATCTTTGTAACTTTCAACAAGTTAGCTTCTCTGGGACAGACTCTGTTCTCAGACTTCTGAGAATATAATGATATCATGCATGGAAAGTACTTGGTACAGTGCCTGGAGTATAATACGCTTATTAATATTACTGTCACCTTGTACAGATTATTGGTTAATTTGAGCAAGTATCTATTAAACGTACAGTGAAACCAGGACATCAAAGGGCCTGGGACAGCATGCCATCTCAGCCTGCTGGGGGTGGGGGAAAAAAACAACAAAACTGCCTCATGAAGATCTGAATAGGCATTTCACCAAAGAAGATATATGAATGGCTGATAAGCCCATGAAAAGATGCTCAATATTATTAGTCATTAAAAAGATGTAAATGAGGGGCACCTGGGTGGCTCCGTCGGTTGGGCGTCCGACTTGAGCTCGGGTCATGATCTCACAGTCCGTGAGTTCAAGCCCCATATCGGGCTCTGTGCTGACAGCTCAGAGCCTGGAGCTTGTTTCGGATTCTGTGTCTCCCTCTCTCTCTGACCCTCCCCCCGTTAATGCTCTGTCTCTCTCTGTCTCAAAAATAAATAAACGTTAAAAAAATTAAAAAAAAAAGATGTAAATGAAAGCCACAAGCAGAAACAATTTCACGCTCAATAGGATGGCTTTAACAAAAAAGACAAAAACAAATGTTAATGAGGACATGGAAAAATAGAAACCCTCACACACTGTTGAGGGGAATGTAAACAATGAAGCCATTTTGGAAAACACTTTGGAAGTTTCTTTAAAAAATCAAACATAAATTGACCACCTGACCCAGCAATTCCACTCCTGTCTATCCAAGGGAAATGAAAACTTATGTCCACACGGAGACCCGTAGATGAATGTTCTTGGCGGCATTCTTCATAATAGCCAAAAATCAGATCCATCAACTGGTGAAGGCTGGCCCAACAGAATAGATCCACGCAGTGGAATACTAATCGGCCACAAAAAGGAACCACTGATTCACAATGTATCACTGCCGTTCGTCCTGACAGTGTCTGGGGCACCAGGTGCCACCAGGTGTGACACAGAAGACCTCAAAGCACTGTGAGAAGCGAAAGAGGCCACATACAACAGACTGCATACTGTACGATTCCACTGACAGGACATGTTCAGAAAAGGCGAACCAACTATAGAGACAGGAAGTAGCTTAGTGGTTGCCTGGGGCAGGTGTGGGCATGGGGATTAGCAGTAAACGGCACAAGAGATGTTACTGGGGTTATGAAAATGTCCTAAAACTGATTTATAGTGATGACTGCACAGCTCTTAAATGTACTACAAATCACAGAACCGTCCACTTACAATGTGTGAATTTCAATAAAATTGTAAAAAAATCATCATAGGTACAAGGAAACGATACAAACTGGCAGCTACAACATTAGACAAGTGACAAGTGACAAACAACGAGGGAAAAGCCCTCTGAGTCAGCGACTTCGAAAAGCAAATGAGCACAAGAGCGGCCGTTCTGTACCAGTGAAACTTGGGGAGAAGCCGACAGCTGCCAGCCAGTTTCTGGGAAGCGTCTAAGCGAGGCGGCGTGGGGCCGGGGACAGAGGGTCACACAAGCAAAGGGCCGGTTCCAACAGTGGTCCTGAGCCCCCGAGGCTCGTCTCCATTCTGGCCGACGGTGGAAGGATGGAAGGGGCTGGATCAGGGCTGCAAGCTCTTGGCGCCTCCCGGATGGGAACCCGCAGACCCACTGCCGGAAGGAGCCCTATTCCGCGTGAGGGAACGGGATCAGCACTCCCAGCTCCTTTTCCTGTTGCCGCCAGGGAGCAGAGTGACCTAAGAGGGAGACCGGTCAGCCCCGCCTCGCCTCCAGCTCGCTCCTTAGGTTTCCATGGCCACGAAGAAAGGGGACCTCTTTGCCCCCGCCGCCACCTCCTGCAAGAGGCGAGCTCACCTGAGCGACCCCAGCTCTGCCCTCGCAGCCGCCCCTGCCGGGGGGAGAGGCGCCGCTTCACTAGGTGCTCTGCTCCCGACTGGGTCGGCCAACTCAGTTCCTGGAGCGAGCTACAGGAAGCTCCATTTGGGAGCTGTAAGCCGGACTCTGGTAGCTAATGCATCTTTGCCCGTGACCAAGTAGATACTGCATTTTCATTCCCGCCTGGCCCCGAGAATGCTTTTTTTCTTTTTTAGCATTTATTTTTGATAGAACGCAAGCGGGGCAGGGGCAGAGAGAGGCGGATGGAGGACCTGAGGCGCGCTGTCAGCACAGAGCCTGACGCGGGGCTCAAACTCACGAACTGTGAGATCATGGGCCGAAGTTGGGTGCTCAACCGACTGAACCGCCCAGGCTCCCCTGAGGCTCTTCTTAACTGGCTTACATTCGGGGCAGGGGTGTAGGAGTATCAGCCCAGCCCCCACCACGTCAAATTCACTCACCACTGTCCTCTGTCACCTGCCACACATGCAGGTGACAACCTGGAAGACCACTGGTTACCAGCAACCTATTCAAACCAGATAGGAAGTATCAGTCCAGACCGTGGGGCGCTCCCCCGCCTACCTCCCCACCCCCCACATGCACCCTCAGCTTGGGATCCCTACATTCCCCACACCGGGAGAGCTTCCTGCAGGAAGGGGTCAGCAAGACCAGTCACCCCCATGTAACAGATGAGGGACAGCCCCAGAGCTCACGGGAGTCACGGGACTGAGCCCAGGCTTCTACGTGGCCTGGTGGGTCCTCACAGAATACCAGCACGGAGCCGGAACACGCAGCCCTGACCCAGAGACTCTCCGCCCCCGCCGACTGGGGCTATTAGTCCCCGCTACCCAGCACCAGCTCTTTGACAAACTGCACTCCCTGGAACAGCTCTGGTGCTCTGTGGGGAACATTCGTCCCCAGGTCTGCGAGGGACATGAAGCTACCGGAACAATGGTTTTTTAATATTGTGAATCCGGATGTGTGGGCGCGCCTGTGTGCTGAGAGGGTAGGGGCAGAGGTGGCGATCAAGAGGCAGGACGCCCCGGACGTTTCTAGCCGCTCCACCCCAAATGGAAGGGCTGGGTCACGGAGCTGACCATACCTTGTGTCCAGCACGTGCTTCAGATCAAAGACAGACGTGTCTGAAAATCCTCCGTGGCGTACCTTGAAATCTCTTTCTGGGAATAAGCCCTGAAATGCAAAGGGGTGGCTGGTCAGAGAGCCTGCTTTCCCAAGGAACGTTTCAGATGAACTCTGGGGGGGGGGGGGGGGGGGATGGACAGAGAGAGAGAGAGAGAAAGAGAGGTAAAGAGAGAGAGAATCCCAAGCAGGCTCTGTGCTGGCAGTCCAACTCAGGGCTCAAACCCACAAAGCGTGAGATTGTGACCTGAGCCAGTGGGGCACCTTAGCCACCAGAGCCACCCAGGCGCCCCGGTTCTTCTAACGATAAAAATGCAACAGCCACCAATTGTCCAGTGTTCGCCGTGTCAGGCACTGTGTTTAGTGTTTTTTCTACATCATCACATTGAATGCTTACAACCACCCCGTCACGTAGGTTCTTGTAATCACTCCGATTCGAAAATGACAACACTCGGGCACAGGGCGCTTGAGCAACTTTTCTAAGGTCACACAGGGATTACGCTGTGAATCTGCACCCAAGTCTGTCTGACCAAAGTTCATGCTCTCGGCCACCAGACGCCACTATCTCCACTATCTCCACTATCTCCCCGTGAGCAACCGGAAGCAGAGGGAAGGGAGGTGGCCACAAGCAAAAGAAGCCAGGGGTGAGGTAGGAGGTAAATAAGGCCTCTCATCAAGGCTCAGGATGGGTGAGCGAGCTCCCGGCTCAAGCTTGAGTGGTGGGGATGGGGGGGGGGGTGGGCATCAGGAGCACTAGGCAGGAAGCTTCCCCCCAGGGAAACAAAGGTCAGGCTGCCCCATGAGATGGGTCTGAGAGATTCCACAGCAACCCTGGGCAGCTACTACCTCTTTTCTTCTTCACATGTTCTCTTCTCTTTGCTTCTGAAACACTGACCTTTTCTGACACCCCTCCTACTTCGAAGACTATTATTCCTTCTGAGTAGGTGTTGTGGGTTCGTCTTCCTCTAACCGTTCCTTACGTGTATTCCCTGAAGTTTTATCTTTGGACATCTTCTGCTTTTATTCCTGAGACACTACAGTCATCCTAGGTGATCTCAACCATTCTAAGGGCTTCCACCACCCTCTATACCCTAATGGCTCTCTAGATCTATTTAAAAAAAAAAGAAAATTTGGTTTCATGTTTATTTTTGAATGTGTGAGCAGGGGAGGGGCAGGGAGAGTGGGAGACAGAATTGGAAGCAGGCTCCATGCTGTCAGTGCAAAGCCCGATGTGGGGCCCAAACCCACGAACTGTGAGATCATGACCCGAGCCGAAGTCACACTGCCAACTGACCGAGCCACCCAGGTGCCCCTGGGTCTCTTTTTGATGACGTTAAACTGCCCTCTTCCTCTGGGAGCCCCCGTAAATTTCAGACATTCTGTAGCACTCCTCTCTGTGGGTACTTGCCTCCCTCTATTAGACTAGAAGGGGAGAACTGGTGTTTGTCCCCCTCTCTTTCTGGTGTCCAGGGCAATACCTAGTAGACAACAGGAACTCCCTAAAGGTTTAACAAAAGGAGACACACATGCTCAGCATTTATATTTCTAGTTACCTGGTTTTCTTTTACAGAAAGTCTGAGAGGTAATAACAGATGAAGAATCTCATTTTTTTTCAGGCTTTCATAGCCAGCAACACAGACTCCTGGAAAAAGAAGAAGGAGCTGTGACAAACTGCTAGGAAGATCCTGGACCATGGCTGGGATCTAGAAATTCCGGCAAATCCCCCAAAGCAAAGACAAATTCCTCTGCCATTGGTATGCAGCCTTGTACTGGGGAATGGAAGAGACTTAGACCTTAATAAGAGGAATATAAGCGCTGACGGAGACCAAGAAGAGGCCTCAGATTCCCAGAAGTGTGGGCTGGGTCCCTCTGGGCTGAGCTTCAGAGTCCCAGCCTGAGAAGGAAGATTCCATCTCCTTCAGGGCCAGGTAGGGCACATCACCTTTGTCATCAATCCATTCAAGGACTCGTGTGGCTTCGGAAAGGTCGAATGCATGGAAATCTTGGTACCTGCATGATAAAGACACAATGTCACATGGTGCGCACCACTCTACAGCTGTTCAACAACTCTGAGAGGGCGGTGTGATCCGGTGGGTAAGGGACCCAGGCTCTGGAGTGAGGCAGACCTGGGAGCAGGTCTTGTTGCACATTTTAACCCCCGTGTGACTGGGCCCAGGCCAGTCACAATATCCCTGAGCCTCGGTCCTCATCTATAAAATGGGATTCCCAGAGTACTCAGACTTCCTTCCCAAGGTTGATGTGAGGAAGCAGAGAGACAGATAATCTGTTCAGAGATCCACTCCGGCTGGCGCAAAATAATTGGTGGCTCGTGTGATTAATTCTCCTCCGCAAGCACTGCGCTTCCTAGTGCACTGCGCTTCCTAGTACCCCACACAACGGCGCACACAGGCGGGTGCCCCTTCCTAGACGCGGGAGCCGACTTCCAGGCGGAGTCCTCGGTGTCGGCCCCTCCCCCCCCAGCCCACTCCAGGGTTCTTCACGCGCTCCAGCCCGCACCCGTCCCCCCGCGCGGCCAGCTGCAGGCCCGGGTCCCACGTCCCAGGCCCACAGGATTTACAAGCGCAAGGATTCCACCAGCCAGTCCTCCGCTGACTCCATGGCAACGCCGCTTCCGCTACCCCACTTCCGCCTCTGAGAACCTTCCCGGGCAGGCGCGAACCTCTCGCGAGAAGTGGGCGCGGCCGGCTCGGGCTGGGGGCGTGGCTCACGCCAACGGGACGGGGCCGAGAGGTGTCCGACCGCCGACACCAGCGCTCGGTGCCCTTGACCGGCTGGGTCCGGGGTTCTCCCGGCAAAAGCTCCGGGGAAAATGACGTAAAATCCGGGGTTCCCAGGATGTCAGTTCCGGGCGGGGCCTCAGGGACCTAATACCCGCCCGTTTTACGACAGGATATTTGCAGAGCAAAGTGTCAAGGCCAGAGAAAATACAGGATGCCCGGTGAAATTCGAATTTTAGATAAACAAGTTTATTTTCTTATAAGTATGTCCATGCAGTCTTTAGGACATCTCATACGAAAAAACTATTGATTATTTAAATGAAATCAGAATTTAACTGGGTGTCCTCTATTTTTATTTGGTACCTCTGGCAACTCTACCAAAGGCCAGAGAAGAGAGTAAGCAGACAGCGAGAGCTGGATCCTAGCTCGGCTCACTCTCTTGCATGTTCTGAGCACTCCCCTCGAAGCTTGGCGTGGGAATGAAATGAAATGCGGTAAGCAAAACCCCATCTTGCAGTGTAGGCAGCTCCCTTTTACAGGAGAGGAAACATGAGACTTGCCTGTGCCAGCAGGTGGCAGAGGTGAGTAAGAACCCAGCGCCTGGCACAGGACCAGGCATATAGAACAGGCCCTGAGTACCTGCTTGCTGAACGAGCGACTGACTTAGGAGTCCTCAGGAGGCTGGTGTCGTGAAGTTTTCTTGGCTTTTTGGAGCCAGCTCCATCTTACTGAGCATCCTGTCCTCCAGTCTTTCGGCCCCCCTTTCCCTCCCATGCCCTCAAACATAGCTGGAAGGAGAGGATCAGACATGCTTCATAAAGAGCTGGGTTTTATTCACAACTTCAACAGGGAAGCAAGAAACACAGCAGGGACGTAATTTGTGTCTGCATTGGCAATATTCCTGGCGACACAACCAGAAATCACACTAATGGAGTCACAGAGATTTGAGGCCAGGTTTTACGTCCAGATGGGGCCACTGCCAGGGTCCCGTTCAGCTCCTCCCCTGGGAGGGCACGGTCCAAGCCACGTCGTCGTATCTTCCTCATTAATGGTGTCACTTCTGCACCGCTCGCACCAGCAGCCTCCTGTACCGAAGGGGAACACACAGAAGAACTGAGCTGGGCGGAGCGGGGAAATGACAGGGGCGTCCTGCCATTCCTAAGTGCTAGGCGTCCACAGAGGCAGGCAGGGGCAGGCTCTTAGCCTAGGCAGCCTCCCCCTAGCGCCTTTCTCCCAGAAGAAGAGGTGGGAGGGGTCGGGGTGGTGGTTTTCCCAGGGTGACAGCCCAACCTCAGAGTGATCATGACAGTCAAGGAGATCACAGAAGTGAAGTCCATGTGCGTGCCTGGCCCTGGGCCAGTGTCAACGTTTTCCCTCCCCCGCCCTCAGCTCTGCCCCAGACCTCACTTCTGAAGCCCCATCCTCTAGTGCTAGGTACTGCTTCCTCTGAGACTTGCTAGTTGGTCTGCATGCTTTAGGCCTTCGAGACCAACAGCCCCAGCCAGAGGTGACATCATCTCCGTTCAGACTCAGCCAGCCCAAGCTCCTGGCCCTTACATCTGAGGTCCCCAGGGGCTGGCAATTCTGTGCATGAGGAGGACCAGGCATGCTGACTGGGGCTGGGGTTAGACCTTCTCTAGGGAATGCCCCCTCCCTTCCTTCAAAAAGTGTGCACTATATGCTGGGCACAGTGGAGGCATGAAGGTGAGTCTGTAACAGGTACTGCTGATAGCTCCTGTTTACGAAGTGCTTTCTATGTGCCAGAGTTCATGCTGAGCATGTGACACAAAAGGTCTTGTTTAATATGAGATGGGCGCTATCAATCCCATTTTATAAATGAGGAAGATGAGGCTTAGAGGGGTTAAGTGACATTTTTAAGGTCACACAGCTACTAGTTAGGTTAGGAGCCTAGCACGCTGTCCCCAGAACCCACATTCTACCACATTACACTGCCTTCTGCCCACAGTAACAAAGTACCGGGAAGGTTGTGTGGGGTGGGGACCGCCTCAGGAGCAGGGAATGAAGAGCTGCCCTTCCACCAGGCCAGAGACCAAAGCTGGCTTGGCTCTACTTTGGGGTCTTGGATCTCATAGGTCAGTGGTTTATGACCAAAGGTAATCTGGCTCCCTCCCCCGACCCCCTCACAAGAAGGCCTCTGGCAATGTCTGGAAAAACCTGTTTTTCTGTTGTCACAACTGAGCAGAGGAGGATGCTCTAGTGGATAGAGACAAGGGATACTACAAACTTCCTACAATGCACAAGACAGCCCCCACAACAAAGAATTATGCAGCCCAGGATGTCAAGAGTCCTGAGGTTGAGAAACCCTGCACTGAGGGTCACTGAGGCAGACGAGTGACTGGGAAGAGCAATGGTCAGGGCGAACAAGGTCTGGACTCCGTCTTGGATGCTGACTCTCCTCCTCTCTGGGCCTCAGGGTCCCAACTGTAGCCGTAAGTATCCCCGAGGCACGGCAAACGTGGACAGCTGGGGTGGGGCAGGCCTGGGGGTGGGGGGCACGTCCTGCTGCAAGAGGCTGGCTAATCCTAGGCTGTGACTTTAGACTGAGGACTCGGTGAGGGGGAACTTCTTCCCTACTGGGAAGGTCAGCTTCCTTTCTTCAAAGTCTTCTCCCTTTGAACTCTGGATCATGGGGAGAGCCTGGAATCCCTGGCTTTCTGGGGCCCATCATACCTTGGGGAGAAGTCACACCCTAAGCCCCGGGCTGGAACCAGGAGCAGCTGGGTCTCTCCTGGTCCTGAGGTGGGAGCCTGGCTCACCTGGGGGTGAGGTGCTGGGCTGCTAAGGCTCACGCCCAGAACTTTCTTTAGCAGGAGGATCCTGGGCAGATCGTGACTCAGCTGCCGTCTCTGGTCCCTCAGGGAGATGTGGGGAGCTGTTCCCAAGAGGAATGGGCTGGGGGTTTCCAGGCTCTTCTTGCCCATGAAGTGACCTAGAAAGGAGGTGCCAAGGCACAAGGAAGGTGGAGAGAGGATCCCATCTCAGTGGGAAAGTTCCCCATCTCTCCCAACTTTCAGTTCTCATGGCAGGAAGACCCACGGGCAACCTTCCTCCTCCCTCTCCTCCTCACCAAGGAGCCACAAACACCCCGGGGTTGGTAGCAAAGCCCACCTCCGCTTTTCCTGAACAGGAGAGGATGGCACAGCTGGAAGGAGGGAAACTCTGCCAGCTGTGCTGCCTGCTTTCCAGGGGCCGGGCGAGGGCAAGGAGGAAAGCGGAGAAGGAAGAAGTGTCTGCCAGGTGCAGGGGCAGAGAAGACACACCAGAGGACAGAAGAGGATTCAGTAGACTCTTGCCTAAGGCCAGGGGCACCGGCTGGCAGGCAGATCTAGCATCCAGCCCCAGTTCTGCTTTAACTGGCTGAGCGATCTCAGCCAAGTCACTGAACTGTCTGGGTCTCAAGTTTTCCATCTATTAAATTAGACGGGTTCCAGGGTCCTCATCTGCACAGACACCAGAGTCCGTGGCTGAGGAACGGCCTGAGAAGGGAAATGGGATCCGAGCACGGAGAAGGGCGCTTGCGCGGGTCCCGAAGACTTACCGGTGGCCCAGAGGTTGCCCCGCGGGTGCACTCGGATCTTGCTGGCCCTGCTGCGGGGCTCCGGAGAATCCCAGCTGAGCGGCGCGGCGCCCGCAGCGAGCAGAGCGAAGAGCAGGAGGCCGCCTAGCAGCCGAGCGCCCCCCGCCCGCAGGGTCATGGCTGTGCCCTCGCCGAGCCTCCGCCTCGGCGCGCTTCGCAGCCACTACGGCCGGGGCCCCAGCCTTCCCTCCTTTTAAACCCGCGCTCCTGGGGGGGGCGGAGCCTGCTCCGAGGAACCCGCCCCTGGCGCGCTCGCGGCCGCCCCGCCCCCGCAAGATGCGAGGCGCCGCGCCCGTCGCTTCGGCCACCGCCTGGGTACCGCGTCCGCAGGGCGGCGGGCGCCCAAGCCCACTATCTTCAGGCATTGGACCCCCCACTACGGGGAGGGGGGGGCGGGGCGAAGCCCGTTCCCCTGGCCGCCCCCTCGCCTCTCCCACTGGCTTTCGGGCCACGAGTGGTTACTTCTTGGAGTCTCTCATTTATAAGGGTAGAAGTGGGGGCGAGGACACTGGCGCTGCAGTGCCCAGCAAAGTCCCGGGCACCAGGCGAGCCATAAAATGCCTGCCAGCCCTTCCCTCTTCAGGAATACGACCCGTGTTCACCCTACTCTCGGCCCTCTCACCGCCAGCTCACCAGAGGTGATGTCGAAACCACAGCAGGTGCTGGGGTGGGCAATGCAGAACAATGGATGGGGGGATAGTGAACACCCCTCGCCCCAGGAACGGACGCTCTACTTGGGGGGCGACCAGCCTATCACTTCGGCCGAAAGCGGATCTCTGGGTCAGGGAAGTAGAAAGAGCACCAGACCAAGAGTTCATATGCAAACCGTGTGACCTCGTTGAAGCTCACTTTCTTCGGCTGAAAAATAGTAATAACCACGTTGCCCCGTTTTTAATAATTTTACATTTCTTAGCACAGTCACGTTGTGGCAGGAAGCAGCAGTCCTGCAGACGGCGCTCTCACAGCCAGCACTCTCCTCCTCCCAAGTCCACACCTGTCTTGGAAAGAACTTTTGGGTCAGTGGCATCACTTAATGAGTAAGACACTGTGCTCCAGAATACTACTTTTATTTCTGCTTAAAGGTTCACTAAACACCAATGTTCGGGAGCATCAAGGTAGGCACAGTAGGGAGACAGAGGGTAATTCCCAGCTGCCAAGGGAGTTTACCGTCTCATTGGAGAAACAGAGCACCAAAGGAGTGAATGATGGGGGAGCGTGAGTGCAGACCAACCCGGGGTTCTGGGCTCTTCCCTGAAACACTGCACAGTGTGGCTGTGACAGAACCTACGCCCCAGTGTGGCTCAGTAATGCTGCTTCGTATTATTAATCTCACACGTATCCAGCGCAGCACGGGCTGCTAACTCTATGGATCACCATCCTAAACGGGGAAGTGTGTATGAGAGGCTGGTTGTCATGCTGAATTCCCAGGAGCATGACATACAGGACAGGGACACTCCATTTCTGGCCCTGGCTTTTCCCCCCATCTCCTTGCTTCTCACCCCCCACCCTGGCATTTACACCTCTCTGCATTCTTGTCACTGTTTAGCTGTGGGGTACAGATATAGCTCTTATCACCTTTCCATCGCAACTCCCTCTGTGACCCCCTCCCTCTCCTCTGGCCCACGGATGTAGAAATTAGTGGGAACACACACGAGGAACCTTATTTGGAACCTTATTTGGTAGGTTTCTCTCTCATTTTATAACTGGAAACAGGCTCAGAGGTTGAGTCACTCGCCCAGACGTCACACCAGAATCAGACTTCGGGTCCGCTTGGATCACTCTGTCAGGCCCCCAAAGTCATGCGGGGCAGATGCTATTTCCCTAAACCACACCCACTCCCATTTTACCATCAAAGTGTAACCATCTCAAAGCTGGTTTGGATTTCACAGGGGAGAAAGGGGGCAGGCACTGAATTTAGAGTTTGCCCTCGCTTCTAAAGGTGACCCTGGGACCGTGGGTTCTGCTCTGACAGGTTCGTTTACACTCCAGACAAGCCTCCTCTGTCACAGCATGGGTCCACAGCTCCAAGACTGTCCCCAGGTGCCCCCAGGGGGATCATTTTATCTGTCAGGCTAGCACGGCAAGCACGGGGGCCTGAGAACCCTGCAGAAAGAAGCAGGGTAGCAGCCCCACCGCCAGCCATAAAACACTGTCCCAGGGATGAGCAGCACTAGGCAAGCAGAGAGGGTGGCTTGCCCAAGACCACGATTCCAAGCTCGATGCCCCAGTGAGTGTGCTAGGCTCTGAGTTTAGAACGAGGACCTCGAGTGCCCGCTGCCTGTTCCCCAAGTCTACTGTGACGGCAAGGGAAGTCTAAGGGCCGCCATCCCACTGGGAAGACGGACAGTGAATCATCTGGAGGCTCGTGGAGAAGCTCTTCAGTGCTCACACTTGGCCCTTCCCAGGTTTCTACAACATTCAAGGATATCCGAAGGCGCAGAGAAGATTCATAGGACAATCCAAAAGATGATTGAGGGGTGAACGATACACGGCAAATCCTCTTATAACCGATGCCGACGAAACATTTAAACTGCACCATGGTTTTTAATCAGAGATGGCTTTGAACAAAGGACACATGTATTACTCTTTGCTATATTTTCATTAAATTAGGATCAATTACAAGTTACATCTTTTCACAACTGCATCTTCTCTGTTGTTGTTTTCCAAAGGTACTTACACGCACGTTCCTTTGATCACCGACACTATTTTGACGTAGCAAAGACCGGTATGACGCCTGTTTTATAGATGGGTTAACGCAAGGACAAAGCGAGTCAGTCACACAGAAACTAATAAACAAATGGAGAAAACCAGAGTGCACTTCACACACGCGAAAGGTGCGGAGGACAACGGGGGAAGGGAAAAGCAGAAACTCGGACACACACGAGTCTGGTGAAAAGGAAGGACAGTAAACCCAGAGCTGCTCAGAAAAGGACGCTGTAGGAGCACCGGTGGCACACTCTTGAGCACAGATCTGTGCCCGTGTGGGCCGGGAGGCTGAAGAGAAGCACACTGAGCTGTATCTCAGGTCCTGCTCAGGAAAGCCGTGTAGAATCAGGGAAACAGCAGAATCCTTAAGAGAGGAGAGGAGACTCAGGGACGGAGGATACAAGTTCTCAGCCAGAGGGAGCACGTAAAGATTAGCTAGAAAATCAGAACACTAACCGTTAGTAAGGAAATACTGCAGAAACCGAAACTGCCAAAACACAAAGTGGTTTTTAAAGGCAATATTCAGAAAAAGAGAAAATCCCTCCATCTGACAAAGTGAGGGCAATCCCAACGGTGGCTAAGGGGGCAAAGCAGCTGCTGCTCAGGGACGTCCCGAAAACCCGAGAGAGGGGGCGGCCCCAGGCCCAGCACTCGTGTTACCTGGGTGGAACCACCATGTACTTCAGGGGACATTTCAGCAACGGAAATAAATACCCCTTAAGGTCCAGAGCGCCTCACTATTTCTGAGCGATTCGCTCATCTGAGCAAAGCCCACACGACAGCCTAGAGCCTCTGAAGAATTCCCACGAGCCCTGTAGGCGTGGGATCTATTCCAATTGAAAGGGTCTCATCAGATGTGACAGAGGTACAAGGACAGGGTGATGACCCCTAACAGCCTGACATGAAAACAGCAACAGGCAGGTCTCTTAACTTCTGGTTTCTCTTATGTAAAATGCAAGTTTATTCTGAAGACTGAATGAGAGAAAATAAAAATCTGTCACAGATTCAAAAGCACTTAGCCGAGCACATGGCAGACTCTAAGTACCCTGTCTTATTAGCTGGGTCCTGGGAAAAGCAGAGCCTGCCTCACATCTGAAGCCCATTACAGGGGAGGGAGGGGTCCCTGGGTAGCCTCTCAAAGTGTGTTGACACCACAGTCAGCAAAATGCCTGTTACACTGCAAGCTGTCTGGTAGACTAAAAAGGCTAGCATATTGACCTCAGCTTTTGGCCCGTTCCAAGAGACAAGTGCTAGAGTGATTTCTCTTTTTTCGCTTAAATAAGTTGTCAGGCTGACCACTTGGATCAAGTCTCATGCCAGGGATTTAGTTGCCCGCCTGACACAAATCCAGAGTACGAACTCTCTTAACTAGACTCCTTGATTTAAAGCTGGAATCCAGCTTATCAATCTAAATCAACTGGCCAATTAAAGGAAAGGGAAATGACTCTTAACCAAGAGTAGGTACCATTCCAGAAACTCCTAAGATTCGTAGAATAGGGATTTATAGTTTAAAAATCATATTCTCTCCCTCCACATATGGTATGTATACATATTCAATGTAATATAACTGTATATGAGAGTCATATTCAATATAATGTAACAGCATATGAGAAGGAAGTCAGTCTTGTTTTTACAACAGAAACGAGAAAAAGCAAGAGAAAATATTCTTTGCTGGAGAGGATGGAGGTTGCATATAACAGACCTGGGGGGGAGTTGGCCAGAATGGAGAAGAGGGAAGAGATTTTATGTTTCTTAAAAGAGGCCATGAGTTTTAAAAGGTTAAGGAACACCGTTCTACAGGAAAGGTGCCGGGGGCTCCTGGCTGGTTAGACGGGTAGCCGGTGTTTGGCGAGGTGGCTCTGTGCGGAAGCGGCCGACCATACCTGTACTACAGAACGTTCTCTGGAACAGTTACATGGAAATCATGAGGCTACTCAACGTAGAGATTACTGCAGAACATCACCCAGTGCCCTTGTGGTGGGGTCCCAGAAGAGAGATGTCTTGGTCCTCGTGTACCATTACAAGGTTTTTTGGCGTTGTTGGTGGTTCCATTTTATGTCCATTCCATAAGGCACAGAAACGACTGCCTCCCTGTTTACATGAGCCGGAAGGAGTTGCGAACCAAGTCTACGGACCTCCTCTGGCAGACGGCAGAATGTCTGACGGGTCTTGTGAGCACTAACCCACCTCTCATTTCATCCTTTCCTCTCCCACACTTGGTCCCACCCTGGACTCTTCAGTTATGTTATATCTAATCACATGGTGGGTACCACGCGTATCTTGATAAGCTGTTCCAAGCCCTTCCTGGAACAAATCCTTCTGGCACAATTTATTTATGAATCAATAAATCTAAAACGTGCAAAGCACTGTGACGGGGAGGAGAGGGTACACAAGGATGAGCCAGAGGCTGGCCTTGCCTCCACGCCTCTCAGGAACCCGTCGGGATGTGGGACACACACATGACGCACCGCTCTGAGCGCGCTGTTTAGGAGGACGTGGACAACGGGGAGGGGCGGGCTGGGAAAACAAGAAAAAAAGAAAAGAAAAAAAGAGGGCTCAAATCAAGTCCTGACGGCACCGAGCAAGAAGCACTAGCAGAGAATGAAACACACTCCTCCCCTGAGCTCCCTCCGCGTCTGTAACCCCACTTATGGGCGCCCTGTGGGAAAACTGTTCACATGTGGCTCCGGTTAAGGCACGGAGTTCCTAGCAGTTCCCTGCCTTACTCAACTTTGTACCCCCAGGGGCAGGACCAGACCTGGCACAGACTAGATGCTCAGTAAGTGTCTGCCGAGTGCAAAAGCTGTTAGCAGGTGGAGAAGTGAGCAGGCGCTCCAGGCAGAGCGACCAGCATAAGCAAAGGCTAGATGTCTATCCACTGAGACCAATGTCAAGGGTAGAAGAGCTGAGAAAAAGTCCTATATGACACTCGGAAGGCAATGTCTTCACTATTAAAAAAATTTTTTTTTTAGTGTTTATTTGAGAGAGAGAGACAGAGAGACAGAGAGACAAAGTGAGACAGAGTGCCAGCAGGGGAGGGACAGAGAGAGAGGGAGACACAGAATCCGAAGCAGGCTCCAGGCTGTTAGCACAGAGCTGGATGTGGGGCTCGAACCCACGAACTGTGAGATCATGACCTGAGCCGAAGTCGGACGCCTAACCGACCGAGCCATCCAGGCACCCCCTTCACTATTTTTTTTAAAAATAATTCCTGCATATTCTAGTCTTTAATGAACATTTCTTAGTTACAGAGAATTCCTTCTATGCCCAGACTCAACACTTGTGTGTTAAGGCTCATATTTGTTGTTTATTTCTAAAAGTCTATCTGGTATTACTTATAGTTCTAGTAAGGGAGAATGCTAACAAAGATATACTTTGCCAGAAAATAGTCTGAATAGGCCATCCTGACAGACAGGGGCATCTTGAGGAAGGTGGACAATCCATTTAACTGGCTAGAATCAGCTGGATCATTCCAGAAGCTCAACAGTGATAAATGTCATAAGAAGGGTGCCCTCAGATGCTGAGATAGCCCTACACATTGTCCTTACAGGTTGTATGGACTTGGTAACACACGAGAACAAATGACCAAAATATGCACTTAAAGGTCACAGAGCCTTTACTCTCAGCCTAGGCTCTCTGAGAAGCCTCGGACTCCTTAAGAAAGGTGACAAACACCAATGCTTCTCCCGCGGAGAAAGAAAATGCAGGAAGAGTCCAAGGACGAACACAAAAGGGAAGAAAACAGGATTAACATAAAAAATTCTAGAAAGAGAACATGCTGTTTAAATGGAACCACGGGGAGAGAAAGTTTTCAGATTCAAATCTGGCAAGAACAAGATAATGTACTGACTAAATAACAGGAAAGTGCAAATCACTTTAATGATTCATATGCTCTGCCCCAGAATAACAGCTCAACAATAATGCTGCCCTAAGTTACCGCCTCTGGCTCCAATGCATGGTTACGCCGAACATTTAGAACAAGCTACTAGATGTTACTGGGACAGCACAGTACAGCGTCTGTAAAACAGCGCCCCTGTATTAGAGGAGCCTGCAATTTGATGGGGGAACTTGCAGCCATGTCCACAAACTTACACATCATTTATGGTCCAAAAAGAGACACTTTTTAAACGGGGCACTAAAATTAATTAACAAGTGGAAATAATCTTGAACAGGC
The DNA here is from genome assembly GCF_016509475.1 of Prionailurus bengalensis. Classification (NCBI taxonomy): domain Eukaryota; kingdom Metazoa; phylum Chordata; class Mammalia; order Carnivora; family Felidae; genus Prionailurus; species Prionailurus bengalensis. The sequence goes on along the minus strand of NC_057355.1, from coordinate 5,050,379 downwards.
ACAGACTGGCCCGCGGCAGGGACACTGAGACATAAAGTCACCAAGCAGAGGGAACCACTGACTGTGTTTCTGGATTCAGGTGATGGCAACGAGAAGTGGAATGACAGGGGTAAATGTAGGGCTTTTAAGTGACTAATAAATATGGTGGGAAAATGAAAAATCTATGTGACCACTCCTGCGAAGAAAAGGTGAAATCTGGAGGGGGAGTTTGCAGGAATGGCTATGAGCTTAAGTTTAAAGAGGGGACAATCAAGTGGAAGCATCCAGAGGGAACAAAGAGACATGGGCCAGAAGTGAGGACAGGTATTTGCGAATAACTTGTAGAGAATTCCTCGCTGGGCTGGTGACAGTTGGGTGAGTCACAGCCGAGAGGCAACCCCAAGATCAAATTCTCACTTGAAGTTTTATTGATCTTGATGGCTCTTGGATCCCCGACACTCACAACGGGCAAGCCCTCCGAACTGCCCGCTAGCCTAGCCAAATCTCAAAGAGCTTACAATTCCATAAAACACCAAAATGAACATCTCTGGTGTGTCAGCCATTCTCGAAGAGCTTTTAGAACACATTATGCTGACTGATAATACAATTGCCCAGCTCTAAGTCAGTCTTAGGTGTTAGCACTAAACTAGACAATATACAAACGGATAACATAAAACCTCTCTCCCAGAATAATCTTTATTTTTGGCTGGTAGAGTAATTCAAATATTCCTGAATGATTTGATTGCTTTGCAGACAAATTCAGCTGTTGCCTCCAACAAGAGCATCCAGCACAGGAGCAAAAACAAAACTGGGTGTGAAAATATGCAAATGAGGAAAATATTACGGTCTCAACTGCGTAAGCGTGTACGGAGAAGATATCTGGACAGCTGAGGATACAAGTACGAGGATGCTTACACTCAGGCAAGCTAGGATCACAAGGCACCCCAGGGGCAGCGAAGCACACTGCTTCTCCAGGGTAGTCCCCAAGAGGACGCTACAGAAACAGAGCCTGGGCAATCAGGCCAAGCAGTTAACCCCCGTCCTCTGCGGGCGATCAGGAGGGAAGAAGTGGAGTGAATGGCAATTTCCTACCGTTCTGCACACAGGAGACTGCTGCCACATTCTCGTGGCGCAGGAGAAAACCTAAGGACAATATAAGCTTCACGGGCAGATTCAAAGGAGCACTTGTTAGCAGGGATTTGCCAAGTTTCATACTCGGCTGAGATCATTAAGAGCCCACGTCCAAAGTCTTAAGGCTAAAGCCTAGTTAATGGATTTAGGAAGGCACTACTCCCTATACGGGAGAGCTTCAGAAGATTAACTGTTCTGATTTTTAAACTGTCTCTGTTTTTTAATGGTAATTCCATCAGCATTAAAGTGTGGACTGATTCCTACTTCAGCTGAGCAAATAATGGAACCTGCTCATTTACCCCACACAGAAAATTTGCTTACTTTCAGGTTTCACATTAATACAAGAAGAGAACAAAAAGAATCAAGAGTACTTTGTACTTAAAAACACACTGGCTTACCCTACGCTAGCCATTTCCCGAACTGCCTCCATATTAGAAGAAGAAAAACACAACTGGGCCTGGCATTCACCGCCTTAAAACCCTGCCTCCCTGAAGTCTGCATCAGAGAAAAGCGAAGCCAGGCACTTAAGAGAACAGGTTCAGGCAAAGTAGTTTTTAAAAAGCAAGGAGCGGGGCGCCTGGGTGGCGCAGTCGGTTAAGCGTCCGACTTCAGCCAGGTCACGATCTCGCGGTCCGTGAGTTCGAGCCCCGCGTCGGGCTCTGGGCTGATGGCTCAGAGCCTGGAGCCTGTTTCCGATTCTGTGTCTCCCTCTCTCTCTGCCCCTCCCCCGTTCATGCTCTGTCTCTCTCTGTCCCAAAAATAAATAAAAAACGTTGAAAAAAAAAATTAAAAAAAAAAAATAAATAAAAAGCAAGGAGCATGCCTGGCCTCCAGCACCTTCCTCTGGCTTCCTCCAGATGCCGAAACACACTGCCACCGTGTAGAAAGGGCTGAAGAGTCTCAAGTGAAGAAAAGGGCAGGAGCCTTTACAGCACAGTGAGGGTTTTCTGAACCTTCCAGCAACACAAACCGCGTCTCTACCCATCTGGATCACACCTCAGTGAAGAATCAATTTCATGGCTAAGAGATTTCCTACGAATGTCAACGGGCATTGCTGCTCCACAAAAACAAAAACAAAACACACACACAAACAAGAAACAGTTGTTGGTATCAGGACAACCTTCTTAGCTGAAGGACTGTTCACATCAAAGTCTGTACCTCCCCAAGGGTGCTAAGAACCGGCAGAGGAAGGCAAAGCTTTCCCGACAAACACAAGTCAGGGATAAGGGGTTCGATATGCAAAGTCTTTTATTTAAAACTTGAAAAGTTAAGACTTACGACCACCTCAGTCTACGCCATTCCCACCTCATAGGGAGGAATGGCGGGTTCAGACTCGTGCAGAGCTGCATGAATTTACAGAACTCTGTAGGCACTTTAGAAGTGAAGCTTGGCTTCAAAATACAAACACTGGGGGCTTTGGCTCAACCTTTTAATATAAAAAATTCACTGATGTACAAAAATGTGAAAGTGTGACAATGACAACATATGAAATCCTGTGATTGAGAGTCCCCTTGAGAGCGCGCCATGGTGCCCGTGCACCCGCCCACACGTACCCTGGCGTGGAAACAGAAGCTAATGCAAACCATTGCTACCAAGAAGCGCCGACATGAGCGTTCTCCACTCCACCAATCACAGACCAGTATCTACTCCGAACATTCAGTAACGAAAAGTACGGCATCTTCCGGGAACAGCAAGGCAGACTTCTTACTCACGATGGACCAGCACAAATAAACCCAGCAAAAAGAGTACCGCGTACTGGAAAATAAACACAGAACGTCACAAGTCAGAGGAGCTTTTAAAAGTTTACAGGTCCTCAGAATTCATGAATAAGCGGGTCTTGGTGGCTATGATAAATTACTAAATTATCCAACTAGCTGGTAATCCATTTAACAGTTTTCCAAAATTAAACAAAAGATCATATATACATATTTATTAGAGAGCAAAAAAGAGAGAGAGTGTGAGTGGGGAGAGGGGCAGAGGGACAGAGACAGAGAAAATCTCAAGTAGGCTCTATGCTCAGCACAGAGCCCAACGCGGGGCTCGATCCCACTACTCTGGGATCATGAGCTGAGCCGAAATCAGGAGTCAGACGCTCAACCAACTGAGCCACCCAGGAGCCCCAAAAGATCACATTTTTAATGAAACAAACAGTGTAGGCTCTTACCTTAAATTTAGGGTAGTCATTCATGAGGATCGTCACAATCCCAATATAAGGAACAAATCTAAACAAACAAACAAAAAACTGATCATCACAGAACTCCCCAAGCAGCCATTCTCATTAACCAAATATTCTCAATTATCTTCCACAGAAAACTAATTTTTCAGTTCACAAAGTCCATTCGCACAGACTGTCCTAGAAGATCCTTTCAACAACTCATGTGACAGGGAAGTTAGGAATATCACCATTTTATAGATGAGGAAACAGATGCTCGTGCTTGAGGTCCATGGCTTCTGTGGCCAAGAACCAGAACCAGATCTAAGGTCTCAGGCCTCTACATGGTGGCTCTCAGGCCACATGCGGACTCAGTGCTAGGGGCTGGGTTTGTGGTCATAACCCTCAGGGAGTGGTCAGCATCTCTGGGGAGACAAGGCAAACACAGCCAGATTGTTATAAGGTACTTCATAGTAAATGTCCAAAAAGAGAGCGAAAGAGCTCCATTACAGTACTGAAGATTTCAGCACCCTCTCATTTGTTCGCCACCCGTACTCTGGCTCTCTTAATCCTGAACCTTTTTCCAGAACAGTTCAAATCACCATATGCAGCAGACCAGTCTCACCAACCATCTTCCTTCACATGTCTGCAGAAGCGGACTTTGAGGACCACAAACTTTCCCTGAAACCCCTTCCTCCGTGGTTTCTCTAACACACCACAAATCTATTTCTCTACCTACCTCTCGGCTGCTATCCCTTTGGTGTTTTTTCACTAGTCTTTCTTTCCCCTCGCCCCTAAAGTTTATCCCCTGAAAACTAGGTAAAACCACTGTTAAATAACCTCACAGACCTGATATATTTCCTTTGAAGTCTTTACCACAATATTTTTAAAGTTTATTTATTTATTTGGGGGGCGGGCAGAGTGAGAGAGAATCTCAAGCAGGCTCTGCACTGTCAGCGCTGAGCCCAACATGGGGCTCGAATCCATGAACCACGTGATCATGATCTGAGCTGACATCAAGAGTCGAACGCTTAACAGACTGAGCCCCCCAGTTTTTTTTTTATTATGTAACTAGCTACACAACTAGCTGTATAGCGTCTGTCTCTCCTACTAGACTCTAAGCTCTGTAAGCGCAAAAAACGATGCCAGTCTTGCTCCCCAGTGTATCCTCAAGGCCAAACGTAACACCTTGCACCGGTCGTGGGCATCTAGTAAATACTGCCCGACTGAATGTTTGCATGTCCAGGCCTCTTTTTTCCCCTTTCCCTTGGAGACCTCATTTGCTCCAGCACTTCACTTCTCCCCTCGATGCAAAATACTCAACTTCCTAAGAATTCAGGGGAGAAAGAAAAGGTCAGCAGGGGCCGTCAACGTGGAAGGAGATGGCAGTTAGCAAATGAACAGCTTTCTTCTTTCTCCTCCTGTTTTACCGCCTCCACTTTTATTCCAGGGTGGGCTCCATGATACTGACCCAGAGCCTGTCCTAGAGAAGGGAGGCTGGACTGAGGTGGAGACTGAACTTTGCATACTTTTTAAAACAGCCCAGATGCTTCTACTATTCAGGACTGTGCACCATGCCAAAGGTGCACAATGGGCAACGACCTCTGACATCACCCCTCCCTATCGAAGCCTTAAGGCAAGCTTGAAAAGCAGAAGTTCTGTCTTCGGTGCACTTCACTTCCTTTGAAGAACTCCTCTTACTTCCTGTCTCCGGTCCTCACCCCGTCCTGGCAGCATTACCAGACCCATCCCTCTCTCTCCCCATTCCCAAACTCTCATTCCATAAGTTGGTGTTTCCTAAGACCTAGGTCTCCTTGTCAGAATCACGTGGATAGCCTGTTAAAACGTGGTGGATCTTCCCCAGATTTGTGGGGTCAGAGCATCTATGGAGGGTGGGGCCCAGATAGTGCTTCTGCACTCTCGGGTAGCAGAGACTCAGTTCTAGCTAGTGAGATGCCTGGACCTGGCATGTGGAGGCAAATAATACCCCTCCTAGGGCCCAGGCTTTGGTTTCAACCCCTGGGACCTCTAAGAGCTGAAAATTCACAGTCCCTCCAGGATGGCAGAGCTAAGTTCCAGGAGGGTAGATTCAGGTTTTCTATAGTTTTAATACGTATTTTTTCTTTTTAATGTTTTAACTGTTATTATTTTGTCTCATTTATAGCATCTTCATAAAAGCAATAGCTTTCTGTGGGGTGAATCATCTAATTTAAGAATGTGAAGACAGGGGTGCCTGGTGGCTCAGTCGGTTAAGCATCTGACTTGGTTTCGGCTCAGGCCACGATCTCATGTTTTCGTGAGCTTGGGCCCCACGTCGGGCTCTATGCTGGCAGCACGAAACCTGGTTGGGATTCTCGCTCTCCCTCTCCCTCTGCCCCTCCTCCACTCACACTGTCTCTGTATCTCTCAGAATAAATAAATAAGCTTACAAAAAAAAAAAGGATGGAAAGACAGATGCCTCACAGTCAAATGCAGACTAAATGCGATAAAAGCACCTGTGATTTCTACTAAACCAGAACCAGGCTGCTTATTCTGGTCTGATGATTAATCAGCAGCCATTCTCACAGACAAGACTTTTGCTGTTCCCTCCACGCATTATCCATGCTCCAAGAGCTTTCGGCTCCCAGTGATCATACAGCCTGCTTATGGGTTACCCGTGGAAGTGTCTTTCCCCCCTAAGGCTGGTTTTTTCCTTGCCCCAACACAAGTGAAATGGCAGCAACTTGGACTTTAGGAGCAATGGAAGCAAATAATATGTCAGGCAGCCCAAAGTCAAACAAAAGATTTCATTCTTCATCTCACTGGTTCCCTCCACGGACAGAGGCACCAAAGGTGCAGATCAAGTGCACAACGCTACCATTCTCGGTCGTCTTAAATTTTTTTTTTTTCCAACGTTTTTTTTTTATTTATTTTTGGGACAGATAGAGACAGAGCATGAACGGGGGAGGGGCAGAGAGAGAGGGAGACGCAGAATCGGAAACAGGCTCCAGGCTCTGAGCCATCAGCCCAGAGCCTGACGTGGGGCTCGAACTCACGGACCGCGAGATCGTGACCTGGCTGAAGTCGGACGCTTAACCGACTGCGCCACCCAGGCGCCCCTCTCGGTCGTCTTAAATTCACATCAGGCGCACGTTTCCCTACTCTGCTCAGAGAAACTCTGCTCAGGCTGAGTTGATAATAAGCAGAAGAAGGTTTAAAAGAAGTGAGACAAGTGCCGCCCAGAAAGCCACCTCCAAGAGCGGCTGATGCCAGGTTAACAACCAGGAGGTAGAGGACGGATAAACACATGTCCCTGGGGTTCTTGGGACCAGAGGTGCTGGGGAGGGACGAACTAGCTGCTCACACTCGGGAGAAAATGATTCTGTCAGCTGTCAAAAGGGAGGTCTCTATCTGGGAGCTGACTTTAAAAGGGTCATTGTTTCTACCCCAGAATGACGTTTCGAGTTAAGGAAAAAGTACATTTGAAAAGCCTCGTCCTTAAAACTGACTTCAGTGAACCGAGAGCTAAATCACTCTGCTCCTTTCTGTTTATGTCTCTCTTCATTGTCACTACATCCCACTGCTCAGCTTCTGCCTGTCTTTTGTCTTGCTCTACTCTTACGGCTAAGGTCCTCTTGTGTTTTTCAACATCCTGAATTTAGGCAGAAATCACTCCTACTAGATACTTGGTTGGTTCAGTATTAGTTTCACTTTCTACGGGTTGTCTTCATTACATGTTATAACATGAATAAGGCTTGAAAACATTCTGCTAGGTGAGAGAAGCCAGACATAAACGAAGACCACATATTGTAAGATTCGGTTTACATAAAACATTCAGGACAGGCGATGCATTGAGACGCAAAGTAGATTAGCGGTTGCCAGGGGCTGCGGGGAAAGGGGACAGGGACTGGCTGCCGAGGAGTATGGAGTTTTCTTTTGGGAGTGTGGCCGGGCTCTGAGATTAGACAGTGGTGACGGCTGTGTAACTTTGTGGATATAATAAAACCCACTGAACTGTGCGCTTCTACAGGGTGAACTTTATTTTCTAATATATGTGAATTCTATCTCAATAAAAGTGATTTACCTTTTTATTTAGGGCCTTAGGCCTCAGCGTACAACTTTTTACTGGGCAACTATTTGAAAAAAAAAAATTTTTTTTTTTTTTTTTTTTTTTAATTGCATAGACATTTGCACCAGTCACTGACTGACCTGAAAAAAAGTTATCCTCAAGGTTTGGGTACAGTCTGACTTTGAATTATCAGTTTAGTGTTTTATAAACAAATTTCCACAAAAGGCGGTGCTCTGCCCACTGTGTCAAGGTGTCAGTATAATCAACGCCAAGTAAATCTGTACAGCTAAGGGTCTGTGCGCCTGCTGTGTCCCAGATGTGTATACTTGGTGGAAAGTTATTTAGTTCAGAAATTGCCAGGCTATTACTTTTCTTAATTAAAAGCTACAAAAAGGTCTGTATTTTCAATGTTGGGATTTTATTTTATTTTTTTAAAGGTTGTCTTTTTTGGGGGAGCCTGGGTGGCTCAGTCAGTTGAGCGTCTGGCTCTGGATTTCAGTGTCACGAGTTCAAGCCTTGTGTTGGGCTCATGCTGAGCACAGAGCCTACTTAAAAAATAAATAAGTAAAATTAAAAAAAGATTGTACTTTTAAGTAATCTCTTTAATCTCTTTTAAGTAATCTCCGAACTAGCCAGGTGCCCCTCAATGTTGGGATTTTAGAAATAACACTGTATATAAAGATTTTAAAAAAATTCTTCAGAAAGACCTACTTTAAGCATGTGTAGGGGTACATGATTGGTTCAGTCGGTGAAGCAGGCGATTCTTGATCTCAGAGTTGTGAGTTCAAGCCCTATGTTGGTGTAGAGATTAATTAAAGCATGTTTTAAAATGTTTATTTTTTGAGAGAGAGAGAGAGAGTGTGAGTGAGGGAGGGGCAGAGAAAGAGAGACGGAGACACAGAATCCGAAGCAGGCTCCAGGCTCCGAGCCGTCAGCACAGAGCCTGATGCGGGGCTCGAGCCCACGAACCGTGAGATCACGACCTGAGCCGAAGTCGGCCGCTTAACCGACTGAGCCACCCAGGCGCCCCGGGTGTAGAGATTACTTAAAAGTAAATAAAATCTTTTTTAAAAAAAGGTATACTTAGCTCCAACATAGGAAAAGGAGTTCCCTCGAACTGGAGGCATGCACACAAACAGCTTTACAAGAGACAAAACACACCAGTGCTTGTGCTGCTCCAATCTCTCTGGCCCCAAACCAACACCTCTCACGCTACAGCTGAGGCAGCTCTCTCACGCTGCGTTCTCTGTGGGAAGGGAACTCCTCAGCGTGGTGGCTGATCTCCAGCGGAATCACTGTGAACCCAGTGTCTATAGAAGGAGGGGACGTTCTGACAGGGGTCAGAGCCCCATGGGGCATCTAAATAGTGAGAACCGGCAGCTATCCACTTCAGAAGCATTATGCCAGGACTTTTGGTGGGATGGTCCAGAGGGTGGGTTCGAGAGTTGGCCAGACGCCTCCCATCGTCAGTGTGGCCTTGGATAAGCAGCCTAACTTGTCTGTGTTTCCTCATCTGTAGAATGGAAATATTAGGGTTGCTCCGAGGTTAAAATGAGGTAATACTTGTAAAGATTTTAGAATGAGTCTCTGGCACATAGTAAGCCCTGGTAAATGTGAGTTATCGTTAATACTATTAATAACATGAGGGTAGTAACAATTCCGTACGTCCTCACATCAACAACTTACAATTCCTGTCCTCCACTGATCTGTTCTCCTGATAAAATCTGAAATAAACAGGCTTCATATAACTTTTTAATTTCAGTTGACCTCAATGGTTTTAAGACTAGAAATAAAACAGCATGAAATAAACATGACAAAATTAATCTAGATGGATACTTTAAGTTGCTGACTTAAGAAACTACTTAAGAAATACGTTTCATGAAGCAGGATGAACACTGCTCTGGACCCCCCGAGACTAGACAGTGTAGACATCAGAGTACATGGGAGCTGTCCAGTAATGTTTCCTGAACAAATGAAATGAAAGATGAATTTTTAAAACTGTCACCCCAATCATCATCTCATCACTAATATTCCTTCACTGGACCCCATTTCCTCCCCTCTGGAGCAACGTACCTCAAGTTTTAGATGTAGTCTAAGAATACTTTTTCAAAGGACACAGGGTGATTTGGTAGAACCAGCATCAAAACATTACACTCAATTGTGTGTGATCAGACGACTGGAAAGAGGGCCACGTCTCATGTGACACGGATATCTCAATAAACGCCTCCCTCTGTACTCACCCCCTCGCTCTCCCCACGACATCCTTCTTCTCCAGCCAGTGTTGTCCTTGTTTATAGAGGCCTCGGTCATCAACCGCATTATTATCTCCTTTGGTCAAAAACTTGATATGTCCATTTTGCCTTAAAAGAGTACGGGAGACCCAAATTATCAAATACCTTCATGCCATCTGCAAGCACCAAATCTGCTTTTGTTAACTAAATCGCCAATGGAGCCGTGGTATTTGACCGTCATTCCTAATATCAAAACAATTACCTATGTAGCTAAAAGGATGTTCACAACTGTGTTTACGAGAGGGAAAAACTGGAAACAGGCTAAGGTCTAACATTCAGGAGTTGAAATAAGCAAGCATTGAGAACGACGTTATACAAGGACAGTTAATGACACTGGAAGATCATACAAATTTTATTGCATGAAGAAAAGATTACATAATAGCATCGACAGTATAGTCTCATAAAAAATATTAAAATAAACACAAGCCACCAATTTTCTGTAAACACAAAGAGCAAAGGAACACATTAAACTACCTCGCAGGACATAATCGGCAGTAACCAGTAGGGGAAACTACAGAATAACCGACTTTCTTCAACAAGCTGTGAGAGACAAAGGAAGCAGGAGAAAGAATGTACAGGTTAAATGTAAGAGACTATAAAGCCATAGCATATAAGCCAACTGCAACCGAGGACCTTATTTGAATCAAAAAGTCAAACAAACTGCTAAAAAAAAAAGTTATGACACAATTGGGAATCTGAACAAAGACTGGACACATAATGATGCAAACATACAGTTGTTCCTTTTTGGGGTATAACCATGCTGACTGTAGTTACGTTTTTTAAAAGCTCATTGCTTATGCTTTATAGACACTTGCTAAAATATGTACATATGACAGGACATGACATTAGGATCTGATTTAAGTCACACAGGCAGGACAGTGGGAAGAGGTAGTGTAGGTGGGGCCGAACTGACCACAGATTAGTAATTACTGGGACTGGCTGACAGGTACATGGGAGTTCATTATACAGTGTTGTATACTTCTGCGCACATTAGACAGTCTCCATAATTAATTAATTAATTTTAATTTTAGTTTTAAGTAGGCTCCACACTCAATGTGGGGCTTGGATTCACGACCCCTGGATTCACTGACTGAGCCAGCCGGGAGCCCCAGAAATGCTCCACATTTAAAAAATAAAACGAAAGGAAAAAAAAAAAAAACGATATAAAAGAGATCTGAAGTGATATACCCAAGGTAAAAGCAGTGGCCATCTATGGCTTTCTTTAGCTTACCTTTTTCTTCTATTTCTTTCTCCAACAAACATACATTGCTTTTACATGTCAGGGTTTATAGGAAAAGCATTTTACTTGATCAGGGAATTATTAGTTTAATTCTGCTAAAGAACAGGAGGTTGCCAATAATTTTAAAATTTAATTGAAAGCAAAGTACATTTCACAGTTTGATAAAGACTATCTTAAAATTAATTCAAGTGAGTTTGGGTTAACTACTGTATTAGAAAGAAGAAAATCAGCCTCAGCCTCCTAATGACTGATAGCCACTTAGATGCTAAGCCAAAAATTAGCTTACTAGACACTAAATGTGCAGATGAAACTAAATTGGAAGGTGCTGCAAAACACCAAAACTAGTTAAGTGCAAAGAGACATGCTAAAAATGAGATTCTGGTTAGAAAAAATGCAAATATATACAGAGAAAAAAAATAACGTGTAGCTGACAAGTCGGTGAGCGAAAGAATGTCTGAAACAATCTGGAAAGTGAAAGAAGGCAGGTGCTGAGAGGGGCCGTCGCAAGAGTCAAAGTCGGGAGCGCAGAAAGGAAGAGTCCACTCAACCACGAAAACAGCAGCAAGCCCACAGAGGCAGAGGAGTAAAGTCAAGTTCGAGGAAAGGAGAACGGCGGAACGGGAAAGCTCCCCAGGAAAGGAAAGGGATGCTACAGCAGATCCGGGCTCTTCTGAAAGACCCAACTTACCAACAAAACACACAAACAGACCCGAGCTCCCGGGTCCAAGGTGCCGTCCGCAGGGACTGCTGGAGGGGTCTTGAAAAGCAGGGGTCCCCTTCGACCTGATGGGAGTGGTGGCGGCCGGCTCCTGACCCACTGGCCGTCAAGACTCACTCCAGCGCCTCACGGCTCATGGGCCCAAACACTGACCGGAGACACAGTCGCGGAGGCTTGTCCCTCACTAGCACATGGACCGAACAGTTAGCATGCTGTCTCTCCGAGGAGCTCGGTGTGTGTGCGGCTGAATTCAACCAGCATAATACCGTGATGCTGGGGCAGGGGACTGAATCACTTTCTAGATAGGAAAAAGACCCCAGAAGCCAAAGGGGTGCAAAACAATCTCTCTGCACAGAAAAAGCAAAGCTCGTCGTCCCAACTGCAAAAATTTCTCCTTCCGAACACCTGACCACACGCCGGTATTCAACATCATCAAATTATACCTTCTGTAATAGGCTACACTCGCTAAATGCGCATGAGAGTACGCTACGAAATAAGACAGAGTGGGAATTTGTATGTGAGAAAAACATAAGCATTCAGGGCGACTAACAGGCTAACATGAGGAACTGTTCAAGAGAATTAAGTCGACTGATGATAATTAAAAGCAGTGTCACCTCTTTACATGGAAACACAACCATCATTACGAGCTAGCTCTTTCGGGACTCATGTAACCTGGAAGAAAATGGAAAACAAGAGAAGAGTAGGGGGAGAGAGGGGTATTCAAAGAAGAGCTGTGGCACCGTTTGCCTCAGCAAGCGTATCTCCCAGCCCTCGTGCAGGAATGAGGCGTGAGAACCCCCCTCGTTTCGCTTGATTAAGACACAGTAATCACAGTCAACGCGGGAGGTGGCAGAGTCTTCAAAGACCACCACCGACCACCTTTTCGCAACACGCTATTTTCCAAACGACCTTCTATTCTAAATACTGGAAGTTTCTTAACGTTTTTTACAAGAGTTCCTGCCCGAGCTCAGCGGCGCACTGGCTTATGTGTGCTTTCCCACTGCCCGGTCACACAGCTCGGCGCACGCGGTTCGTGTCATCCCGAGAACAGGTAGGGCTAGGGAAGAACTACGCAGGGCACAAAGAACGGATTCAAATTCATGGACCCAATACCAACATATTAAGCGGTACTTGGCCAGCTGGTCTTTTAGTTTAGGGATTCTTTGCATACGGGGTAACACCAGTATATTCCACCATATGTTCATGAGATCATCACATTACAACGGGGGAGAAAATGTGTGTTTATAACACAAAGAGAAGATGACTCCAAATTTGACATTCTCTCCGGGTGCTAGGGTTACAGGTGATTTTGTTTGCTGTCTTTCCTAAATTTATACAGGATCGTGTGTATACATGTAATAAGAGTGTTCACAAGACGGAGAGTCAATATATGAAAAAAAAAGAGCTTTATATGATATTTACAAATTTACAAAGGCACAGCACACAAGGAGCAGGTGGAGAAGGAGGAATGAGATAAAAGAAAGAGGTCAGCTGAACAATTCTCACCTCTATCCTTCTCAAAGCTCAGGATTTTATTTTATTTTATTTTATTTTTAAAAAAAAAATTTTTTTTTCAACGTTTATTTATTTTTGGGACAGAGAGAGACAGAGCATGAACGGGGGAGGGGCAGAGAGAGAGGGAGACACAGAATCGGAAACAGGCTCCAGGCTCCGAGCCATCAGCCCAGAGCCCGACGCGGGGCTCGAACTCACGGACCGCGAGATCGTGACCTGGCTCAAGTCGGGCGCCTAACCGACTGCGCCACCCAGGCGCCCCTATTTTATTTTTTTTTAACGTTTTTATTTATTTTTGAGACAGAGAGAGACAGAGCATGAACGGGGAGGGGCAGAGAGAGAGGGAGACACAGAATCGGAAGCAGGCTCCAGGCTCTGAGCCATCAGCCCAGAGCCCGATGCGGGGCTCGAACTCACGGACCACGAGATCGTGACCTGAGCTGAAGTCGGATGCTTAACCGACTGAACCACCCAGGTGCCCCAGGATTTTATTTCTTAAAATAATGTTGGGATGAAAGAAATGAGTAACAGTACAAAAATCAGCCTGAAAAGGTTCAGGGCACATTTACCACAAACAATCCATTCTGGTGTCATTTGGTCCCACATTTAATAACAGTATTAACACTATTAAATCAAACGATTAACAGGGTGCCCAGGTGGCTCAATCGGTTGAGCATCCAACTTTGGCTCAGGTCATGATCTGCCAGTTCGGGAGTTTGGGCTCTGTGCCATCAGCTCAGAGCCTACAGCCTGCCTTGGATTCTGTGTCTCCCTCTCTCTCTCTGCCCCTCTGTCACTCCCGCTCTGTCTCTCTCTCAAAAAAAAAAAAAAAAAAAAAATTTAAGAAAAATATTTAAATGATTATCACAATCAGTATTTTAGTCTCCCCAAAAGAAAAAAGGAAATTGGAAGCTTCAGAATATTAGCTGGATCTGTTATCTAAACAGGACTTCAACTTGGAGGCATCTCCAGAATCCAAAATGAATCACCAACCTTAAAATATTCAGCATTCTGTTAAAATTATTTTTAAACTTTAAGGACTGCAATTGATGTAATATCTGTCAATGAACCTGTCCTAAAACAAGATGAACTGTTTAAAATAAAAAAACTCAATCAATTTTGAGGGACTGCATATGAAAATGGACAACTTTTGCTCTACCCAAAGCAGGGCCTGAGTTTAATTTGATTTTCTCTGCTAAGTTCAGTTGGTTCTGCTTTGCTTACAAAAGGCAACGCTAAGAACAAACGCCTCAAATTAACTCTGAGACTCTGGAAAACACTACCTGTACGGAATAAACCTTCATAATTCCACACTAAAGTTATTTTTTTAACTTTTAAAATTTATTTTGAGAGAGAGAAAACCCAAGAGGGGGAGGAGCAGAGAGAGAGAGAGAGAATCCCAAGCAGGTTCTGCACTATCAGCGTGAACCTGACACAGGCTTGAACCCATGAGCCGTGAGATCACGACCTGAGCCGAAGTCGGACGCTTAAGTGACTGAGCCACCCAGGCGCCCCCAAACTAAATTTCTAAAAAAATTCAGTCATTCCTTTCTAGTCAATAGCAGAATGCTGTTTTAAAATTATAATCTTTCAAAATACAGACTGAAGTTTGAAAAAAAAGAGCAGTCAGATCTTCATTTCATCAGTGAAGAAGGAATTCTCTTAAACTAGAATGTTTAGGGGATTGTCGAAAAGCAACAGTTGACAGGTCCTTCTTCTTCTTTTTTTTTTTTTCAACATTTATTTATTTTTTGGGACAGAGAGAGACAGAGCATGAACGGGGGAAGGGCAGAGAGAGAGGGAGACACAGAATCGGAAGCAGGTTCCAGGCTCTGAGCCATCAGCCCAGAGCCCGACGCGGGGCTCGAACTCACGGACCACGAGATCGTGACCTGACTGAAGTCGGACGCTTAACCGACTGTGCCACCCAGGCGCCCCAGGTCCTTCTTCTTTAAGTGGAGAAAAAAATTACCCTAGAGGGTGGGGTAAGAATAAGATAATATTTCTTTAGGGCTCCCCCTCATTCCCAAGAGCCTAAATCACCTGCTCACCATTCTACTTGTCCTCTGTGTGTCCTCCAGGACACCTACTTTTTCCTTCATTTTTTTCTTTCCTTCCCTCCTGAATGATTCCTAAGCTAGAAGTACCATAGATTTAGAAGGGAGGGGGTGAGGAATACAGAGCTGGACAGGGAAGCACAGGCTCAGAACTCACAGATCTTGTAATTCATCTTCCAAAACCTCTTAATATTACAGATAAAGAAGCCCACCAAGAGAGGTAAAGTTTTTTGCTCATTGTTATGCCCCACCTCTACCTCCAGGTGATTCTAAAGGTTTTACATATGTCGTTTCTAATTCTAAATCTTTAAAAAAAATTTTTTTTAATTTTAATGTTTATTTATTTTTGACAGACAGAGAGAGAGAGAGAGAGACAGAGTGAGGGTGGGAGAGGGTCAGACAGAGAGGAAGACACAAAATCTGAAGCAGGCTCCAGGCTCGGAGCTGTCAGCACAGACGCGGGGCTTGAACTCACGAACTGTGAGATCATGACCTGAGCTCAAGTCAATGCTTAACCGACTGAGCCACCCAGGTGCCCCCCACCCCACCCCGTTCTAATTCTGAAATGCAAGAAGGGTCTATGTTTAAAAGAGTAATTATATTTCAGAAAGTTTCTTTGGAATTTGAAAAAGTTGATAAATTTATTCTTGTTTGACATTGTCTATTAGATTGCCTTAAAGATTTTTTTTCAAAAGATTAAGGAGGGCTACTTCATCAATTACATTAGAAAATTCTATTTTGGGGGGGTGCCTGGGTGGCTCAGTGGGTTAAGCATCCGACTTCGGCTCGGGTCATGATCTCGCGGTTTGTGAGTACAAGTCCCGTGTCGGGCTCTGTGCTGACAGCTCAGAGTCTGGAGTCTGCTTCGGATTCTGTGTCGTCCTCTCTCTCTGCCCCTCCTGTGCTTGCGTGCTCTCTCTCTCTCTCGAAAATAAACATTAAAAAAAAAAAAGAAGATTCTATTTGGGACCATCTGTTATGTCATGTGCTCTGGGGGATGATATACAGGGCTATGGATCTGATTGTGAAGTAAAAGGCAACCAAGAAAAACTTCCAGAAAAAACTTCAGAGAGATAAATGAATTAATAAATTACTTAGTTTTCCAAATGTCTACCAAACCTTCAGGTGTTCATAAAAATGGACTGGAAGAAGTACGTAGGTGCTCCCTACACTTCTTAATCTTCAGGCCATCAAAATTAAATACTCAAAACACTAAAACATGAAAACATTTTAAAACAGAGAAAATATAGTTTGCACATACTTTTCATGAATCTTCAAGACTCGATGAACTATAGGAATCTCTCTTCCTTCTATCCTAAAAACAACAATTTCTCCCACTCGGATGGGATCTTCAACTCGGTTTGTTAAAAAGAGAAGATCTCCTCTATGAAATGCAGGTTCCATGCTGCCACTATGAGGGAAAGAAGTTAGTAAAAAGAAAGTGTGAGATTAAAATTACTTTCAAAATTAGATACTCAACAAAACAATCAAAAGTACCACCCTTGGAATATACTCAATACCTTAACAAATATATCAACATCAATGTATACTCTCAAAATATGGTTTCCACGGACTAATGAGTTACACAAAGCTTTCTTTAGTTTTTAGCCTTTACTAACTAGATCCATTTCAAGCATTACTATTCAAAGGAGCTTAAATCTTGAAAAGGGCAATGTTACTAATTCCTTAACCTTTTAAAATTTCAAGTGACAAATGGAATATAAAAGAATGAACTTTATAAACACTGCCCTTATTCCCACCTCATCTGAAAACGCTAAACATTATTCAAAATATATTCAAATGAGAACTGGGTCATCTTCTGCCATTTATAAAGATATAGACCAAGATGACCTTACGGTTTCGACCCATTTAGAAGGAAAAACAGCCCATCAAGTCAAAGAACAGTCAGCTACAAAGATAATGCTTCTGTTCTCCACTTATTTATTTTAAAAAGAGACACAAGAAAGAAAACCAAGAACAAGAGCAGGGATTTTTGTCTAAGAATTTCAGAAACGAGTAAAGGATTCAATGCCATGGTGATTAGTGAAGACAAACTTCTAGAGCGTCTTCTCACCTCTCCTCTGGTCCACCCTGTACCAAGTTCTTCAAAGGTCCTATGATATTTGTACTAATTAACGAACCTTTTCTTGCTATGAAGAAATAGCCCATCAGTATTATTTTCTGAAACTCGAACTCCAGTGCTCAGTAACAACAGATTTAGTAAGAGAAAAATAGATAAGGATTAAAATCTAATATAAGAATAATGACAAAGTCCAAACATGTCTTTATGGAGATTCTGGGACCTCATAAGAGAATATAGCAGTGGTTCCCAAACTTTGCTGCATATTAGAATCACCCGGGGAACTTTTAAAAAAATTCCACACTCTAGGTCGTATCTCTGGCCAATATAAAGCAGAATCCCTGGGAATGGGAGGCAGGCAGCAGTATTCTGTAAAGACCCCAGGTGATTCCAACGTATAGTAAAATCTGGGAACTGCTACGTACATGGATTTTCCGGGACATGTTTATTCTCAACACTTTTGTTAAGGTTCCTCAGGGGACAATGAGTGTTCCCTTTTTCAGATGTTCAGGCAGAAGACAGGACAGGTGTTTGGTGAAAACGTTAGAGAAAGTATTCTAGACATGTAGTTTCAAGGTTTTACTGATTGCTTTTTAAAATCAGTGACATCCTTTGTTCAAATAAAACCTTGCTTGAAAATTATATAAATAAAACAGAATAAAGCTGAGTTGCTATGGTTTAATAGTTCATTTTTATTGAGCATTTACTGTATACAAAGTGCTATTCTGTTTCTTTTAAATAATCTTCAGAACAACTCTATGATGTAGATATTTTTTATTAAATTTTTTAACACTTATTTTTTTTTGAGAGAGAGAGAGAGAATGAGTGGGGGAGGGGCAAAGAGAGACGGAGACACAGAATCTGAAGCAGGCTCCAGGCTCTGAGCTGTCAGCACAGAGCCCAATGTGGTCTTGAACCCACGAACTGTGAGATCATGACCTGAGCCAAAGCTGTATGCTCAACCGATGGAGCCACCCAGGCGCCCCTGATTTAGATATTATTATTACCCCAACTTTATAGATAAAGAGATTGAGGCTAAGAAAAGTAGAAAGTTATCAGCCAAAAAAATTATAAAGAGGAGATTTGAACAGGGACTCCAACAGAATCTACTCTCACTGTGCTAAACTACCTCTGAACCACACTAGAATTTTAGGGAGTATTATAATCATACTGCATTTAAGAAACGTCACTTCTGGGGCACCTGGGTGGCTCAGTCGGTTAAGCGGCCGACTTCGGCTCAGGTCATGATCTCACAGTTCGTGAGTTCGAGCCCCGCGTCGGGCTCTGTGCTGACAGCTCGGCGCCTGGAGCCTGCTTCTGATTCTGTGTCTCCCTCTCTCTCTGCCCCTTCCCTGCTCATGCTCTGTCTCTCTCTGTCTCAAAAATAAATAAACATTAAAAAAAAATTAAAAAAAAAAGAAACATCACTTCAGAAGCTACAGAGTAAAGGATATTTAAATATTAATTTTTTTAATGTTTATTTTTGAGAGAGAGACAAAGAGACAGAATGT
The DNA here is from genome assembly GCF_016509475.1 of Prionailurus bengalensis. Taxonomy (NCBI): domain Eukaryota; kingdom Metazoa; phylum Chordata; class Mammalia; order Carnivora; family Felidae; genus Prionailurus; species Prionailurus bengalensis. Next base: position 5,031,657 of record NC_057355.1, on the reverse strand, counting down.
GAGTGGGGGAGGGTTAGAGAAAGGGAGACACAGAATCGGAAGCAGGCTGCAGGCTCTGAGCTGTCAGCACAGAGCCTGATGCAGGGCTCGAACCCACGAATGGTGAGATCATAACCTGAGCCGAAGTCGGATGCCTAACCAACTGAGCCATCCAGGCGCCCCAGGACATTCAAATATTTACTGAAATAATGAGTAAACTAGAAAAGACCAGAAGGTAGACTGGGAGACCAGTTGTCCAAACTATTACTTGGCAACCATTAAAAGTGTTACTAAAAATATGGACACGGGAGGGGCGCCTGGGTGGCGCAGTCGGTTGAGCATCTGACTTCAGCCAGGTCACGATCTCGCGGTCCGTGAGTTTGAGCCCCGCGTCGGGCTCTGGGCTGATGGCTCAGAGCCTGGAGCCTGTTTCCGATTCTGTGTCTCCCATTCTCTCTGCCCCTCCCCCGTTCATGCTCTGTCTCTCTCGGTCCCAAAAATAAATAAACGTTGAAAAAAAAAATTAAAAAAAAAAAATATGGACACGGGAGAATCACAAGGGGACAAATAAAGAAAAGGATGCACATACAGAATTACTTCAATTATGTAGGAAGTAATATACATGAAAAAAGAGACTAAAATGGTAATATTCATTATATCCCAAACTACGGTGACTTCACGTCATCTAGATTCTTTGTGTTTTCAATGTTTCATACAATGAAAATATGTTAACTTTTCTGATTATAAAAGCATATTTTTAAAGGTCACTACAACAGCCCAGGCAGGAAATGCTGAGGGCCTGAAATAGAACAACAGCAGGGGAGACAATTATAAAAGAGTAGAAGAGAGAGGGAAAACAACAAATTTGATGGCCAATCGGATATGACAGAAAAGGGTGAGCAAGGATGACTCCGGGGTTTTCAACAATGGCAATGGAGCAGATGGCAGTGACGGTCACAGAAACAGGGGGAAGAAGAACAGGTGTGTGGGAAAGGAGATGAATTTTACTTTTATTACGTGGAGTTTCAAGTGCCTGGTCAACATTCAGATGGAGATGTCCAGGGTAGGGTGAAAACAAGTCTAGATATCAGAGAGAAAAATCTAGAAATCTAGACTTCGGCTCAGGTCATGATCTCACAGCTCGTGGGTTCGAGCCCCGCGTCGGGCTCTGTGCTGACAACCCAGAGCCTGGAGCCTGCTTTGGATTCTGTGTCACCCCCTCTCTCTGCCCCTTCCCCACTTGTGCTCTGTCTCTCTCTGTCTCAGAAATAAACATTAAAAAAAATTTAATACATCAATCATAAACTTTATAAAAAGTTATATATAAACCACTGAAATATTTTAAAATGGACTTCAGCTCTATTAAAGGGGAAAAAAAGTTTTGAAAGTTCCCTGAAACTCAGTTAATGAAAGTATTTGTCTTCACCTGAAACTAACATAACACTGCGTGTTAATTATATTGGAATTTAAAAAATAAATAAAAAATTATTAACAAAGAAAAGTTATTTGTCTTTATCCCCAATGACTTCACAAAAGTCTTAAAGGCAGGTTCTCGGTTAGCCTGAGTCCTTTGAGGCATATTTGGTTCCACGTAAAAATTATATTCCTCGAAGTTACATGAAACCTGGGCCACCTGCTTTTACTTGGCCACCCAATCACATACATGACCTTTCTCTAGTGACTGTTCCTTCCAGCCTTGATCAAATTCTCTTCCAATAGGACCTGGTCTCTTTTAATTTCCTTTCCTTATTTCACACTGGTAATCGGAAAAGCTTAGTATATAAATAAACCTCGCTGCAAAATAACTTATCCCAATGCCACTTTTAAGCCCCAAATGAGGGGCGCCTGGGTGGCGCAGTCGGTTAAGCGTCCGACTTCAGCCAGGTCACGATCTCGCGGTCCGTGAGTTCGAGCCCCGCGTCGGGCTCTGGGCTGATGGCTCGGAGCCTGGAGCCTGTTTCCGATTCTGTGTCTCCGTCTCTCTCTGCCCCTCCCCCGTTCATGCTCTGTCTCTCTCTGTCTCAAAAATAAATAAACGTTAAAAAAAAAAAATAATATTAAGCCCCAAATGATATTACAAATTTTCTAGCTGCAGGACCACCACTGTGTCGAGCAGGGCCTTAGTTGAATCCCCTGTTCATCCAACATCTCCATTTTAAGGGTCATGAGACTGTCCTTAAGCAGCTCCACTGAAGGGAACTCAATACGAAAGAATCCCAGAAGACTCTCGAAAAGAAGCCTCCCCGGGCTCTCTCTCTACACCTCTTCCCCACAGCGCCAATTAGTGTGGTTTCTCCTGTCAGTGTTTGAAACTGAAGCTCTCCACTGAGTCTAAAACTGTCTGGGAACTTGGGGCGAAGTCTCTATACTCCCAGACTAGTACATTAAATGCTTTCCCAGCTAATAAAATCCATGCCTTTGGATCTCTAGAATTACAGTTCCGTGTGACTGTTAAGAAACACAGAACAAAGGTATGCGTAAGAGCAAGTAAGGTAAGAGTGAGACACTGGAGACCCAGCGCCCTGGTGCTGGAACCACTTGTTGCTGAAATTTGTACATCCTTTTCTTTCTTTTAAAGTTTTCTTTAATGTTTATTTATTTTTGGGAGAGAGAGAGAGAGAGAGAGAGAGAGCAAGTGGGGGAAGTGCAGGGAGAGAAGGAGGCACAGAATCCGAAGCAGGCTCCAGGCTCTGAGCTATCAGCACAGAGCCCAATGTGGGGCTCAAACTCACGGACCGCAAGATCATGACCTGAGCCAAAGTCGGACACTTAACTGACTGAGCCGCCCAGGCGCCCCTGAAATTCATATATCCTAATATGACAATGAAGGAATCAAATTGATCTTGTTAACAGTAATGTACTAGTACCTAGAATTTACACATTAGTGATTTATTTTATATTAACACACCATTATCTCCAGAAAAGACTTGAAAACAGCTTACATAATTAAACCCCAAGTAAGACAGAACTATAATGATTCAATTCAACAACCAAGTGGTAATTCTCCCAGAAGGAGTTAGTTACTAAATTAGTTTTTTTTTTTTTTTAAAGCACTAGAGTATGAATACGAGGGTAGAGAAGGAGGAACGGTGGAAAAAAAATCAGTACTATCTGTCACTTTAAGAGACAGCATTGGTATCTTCAAAATCCTGAAGTCTATTTAGAAGTGATATTTAAAGGTCAGCAGGAAACACGGAAATAATCAGTGATGCTTCTGTACTGACACTGAGTGCCACAGCAGAAAAACTCTTAATTCGTGGAGAGGATACATAATCTAGTAAACTAACAACTAAGTATCAGTCTTGACTTATCAGAATGAAGAGCCTACCAAGACAGAAGAATTACAGGAAAACACAGTACATTGAAACACTTTCTTAAGAGATGTGCCCAAAAGAAAACTCACAACAGAGTAATTGTTTTATAGAAAAGTCATGAGCCCTTTGGGGTCTGAATGGTAAGTGCCTAACAGGGCTGTGCATTTCTCAGTTGAAAAATAGGAACTAACTTTCTTTCAGGCCCTCTTCTGGGAAAATGTAGTTTCTAGAACAATAATACAACGGTTATTCAGTCAGTCCATTTTTCTCTCAAGTAATGCCGTGCAACCCTATGCCGTGAAAAGAAGTTGTTACCTGAGCACCACTACGATCGGACTTTCACTTCCGGTTATGACCATTAACCCCTTCCAGATCATTAGTGCCGAGGAAACTATCATTCCAAAATTTAGGACTTGATAATACAGCTGTAAAAACAAAAGAGAGGAAAATCAGATCCATAATTATCCCCGCTCAAGAAAGCGACCGAGAGTAGTATCAATTTAAAACATTTCACGCAGTACCATCAGGGCAGCCGAAGTTCTGAAACGTTCTTTAAAATACTGTCATGATTATACATCAGCATCCCGGAACAGCCCTCCTACCACCCAACAACCTGTCTCCTTTTCGTTTGCTAAACACGCTACCCTTACAGGAAACTTCTGTTCAGAACTTTCAACAGACGTTATTTCATTTAGGCTACAGGACAGTTCCCCTCAAGTTCAATTTCATCCATGATACACACCAGCCGAAAGTAACATACCAGTGCTCCTGAACCCCTTCAGGACGTACTTCCCCACAGCACTTACCTCTTGATAACCGTGGGCTATTTGATGGCACGTGACTGCCCTCCTCATTTTATGGTTGAGGAAACCTAGTCTCAGAGGGAGGAAATGACTTCGCCAAAGTCATACAGCTCGTCAGTCACACAGCTAGGACTCGAAGTGTTAGGCCACTACTTGACAAATCGTCAAATTCTAGGACTTGAAGAAGCAGATACAACACCAAAAAGGCGTTTCATGTGAGGGAAATAATGTGAGCTAACTGTGTCGGACTGAGACAGGATAATGGGTAAAAGCAGAGAGGATGATTGACTCATTTTTGTTCCTTAAAAACATATATGTGCGTGTGGACATGCTGCAAGACAACGGGTCTAGTCTTTAAAAACTCAACATCATGGGGCGCCTGGGTGGCGCAGTCGGTTGAGCGTCCGACTTCAGCCAGGTCACGATCTCGCGGTCCGGGAGTTCGAGCCCCGCGTCGGGCTCTGGGCTGATGGCTCACAGCCTGGAGCCTGTTTCCGATTCTGTGTCTCCCTCTCTCTCTGCCCCTCCCCCGTTCATGCTCTGTCTCTCTCTGTCCCAAAAATAAAAAAAAAAAAAAAAAAACAAAACAAACGTTGAAATAAAAACTCAACATCATGAAAACAAAGGTGGGAGACTGCTCTAGATTAAAAAGGACTAAGGAGACACAACCAAATGCATTCAATGCATTCTGACTGGATCTTTGTTCAAAACAAAAAAATGCTTGTAAGAAAAAATCCCAACTATTCAAGCCATTTTGGGGGGTGCCTGGCTGGCTTAGTCGGTATAGCATGTGACTCTTGATCTTGGGGTCGTGACTTTGAGCCCCACACTAGACGTAGAGATGATTTTGAAAAGGCATTTTGGGATCAATTGGGGAAACTCAAATATGACTTAAATTCTGGCACCCCTATGAAATATGATGTGCTCTGTGGATACCATTAACATCATCCTCAAAGAAGAAAATATGAACATTTTCTAACAGACACAAATATTTGCTATTCTTTGAGTACTGGCGTAATACGAGCATACAGGTACAACCTGACACCTAGTTTGACACTCCCATTTACAGGTAGGGAAACTGAGGCACAGAGAGGTTATGTGATGTGCTCATGGCTGTACAGCTGTTGGCAGGCAGAGTAGTAACTACAACTCAGGTCTCCTAAACTCTACCTCTTTGAGAGGGTAGCTTCTGAAAAGACCAAAAAAATGGTCCTTTGATTCAGAAAACAGAATTGAGGAAATGGAGGAGAGGCTAGAAGTAGGAAAACTAGTTTCTAAGAAGTGATTATCGTCAACCAGTGGGTAAACAGTCAGGAATGCAGCTAAAGGCTGTATTTTCCAAATTTTTGATACTAAAAAAATCACCCACAGTACTGCTTAGAACAATAGATTCTACGCCCCAATCCCGAATTTCTGTGAGATTCCACACAAACTACCAAATGTAAAATACGGTTCTATTATCCCTTATTCAGGAGTCAGAAAGGTGTCATATTTCAAAATCGGCCAAATTTTGAAAAGGTAATCCTTGCGAGAACCATACATTTGCATAACACCCCTAGCAGGGTCTATGGCAATATCCCCAGATCAAGCATGTTAATATTTCTGTGGCAAAACTTAAACAATTCACACTGAAACAAATAAAATCTAAAAATAGCCATGTCTATCAGTTCAAGTATCTTTTTTAATGAGTTTTTTTTTTTTAATGTTTACTTATTTTGAGAGAGAGCGCGTGAGTGCACACACGTAAGGGCAGAAAAAGAGAGGGAGAGGCAGCAAATCCCAAGCAGGAGCTAGGGAGGCTCTTTTATTTTACTCTTTTGAGTAAGGCTGTTGGTAGGAAAAAGAGGCGAGAAAAGAAAGGGAGAAGAACATGACAGTTTTCAAATTTTTGCTCAGATAGTGTGCTTCTGCCTCGGTTTCGGCCACAGACTGACTTAGCTGCACACGAGCCTTTTAAGGGACATGCCAGTTATACACAGCGGGGGACTTTTAACCTTTTCCTCCTTAATAAGAACGATGGGGGTGACTTTGGTGATTAGATAAATTTCCCAACAATGACTCTATGGTGAAAGGCAGTATTACAAGTCTGAGGAAAAAGGGAAGGGTGGTTATGGGTGGAACAGTGACCTTGCAGGGACAAAGGACATTGTAACTTTTGTCTTTCATGTTTCTTTTAAAGAATACTTTATTAGATACCCCGCACCTGTTCTGACAATGCTGCACTGGTGCCCTTTTGAAAATGGAAAGATGACAATGGAAAGATTTTTATTAACAAAAAGACACTTGGAGGCGCCTGGGTGGCTCAGTCGGTAAACGGTGTCAACTTGTGGGCACGCACATGAGCACTCTCTCAAAAAGAAATAAACTTAAATAAACAAGCAAATAAAATACACTGTAAGTAATACATAACAAGAGTTCAAGAAAATTCGGCAAAATAAAAGCTGGTAAATTTTTTAACAGCCATAATCTATCTAGAAGATAGTGCGTTTAGATAGTGTGTGCGTTTATCTGTTATAGTTATCAAAGACACAGTGTATTTCTTATTCTTCCAAAAGAGATTTGAAAGTTCAACACATAGGGTATTTTCATAGAAGTCACACTTCTAGCAATCTCCAGCAAAGACAGAAGTGACCATGGAAGCAAAATGTGTCTCAGGGCTACAAAATTACAGTTGGCCTAAGTCTTCAATTCCTCTTAAGACCTCAAACTAACAGACTCATCAGTCCATAACCACAATTCTCCTGCTGTCTAACGCAAGAAAGAGGAAGTGCTTAGAAGCTGGGGTATTAGAGGCAAATATCCTGACAGCAGCTAGAAGTCATACAGATGGTGCTGGAAAAATTGAACGTGTTCAGAATAGATGCTGTTATTATGGTCCAGTAAAGTCACTGACAGTCCCAGTGATGACCTTAAATGATGATAACAAAAGATCTGGAATAGTCTAAACAGGCATAATATTAATAACAGTAAGGTAAGTTTCATTTAAGACAAACCCATTATATCTTTTAAAAATCTGACACATGGGACACTTGGCTGGCTCAGTCAGAAGAGCAAGCGACTCTTGATCTTGGGGTCATGAGTTTGAGCCCCATGTTGGATGTAGAGATTACCTAAATAAATACAACTTAAAAAAATGATAAAAAATCTGACACAGAAAACATATCTTTACAAACATACCTTTATACCGATATGCATTATCTTCTCATCACTGAAAGACATAAGCTACCAAAGCTCACTGAACATGAAACAGATAATGTGAACAGATCGATGTCTGTTAAAGAAATTGAATTTATAGTTTAAAGCCTTCCAACAAGGAAAAACTCCAGTTTCAAATGGCATTCACTGGTGAATTTTACCAAGCATTTAATGAAAAATCCTAACGATTCAATGACAACTCTTCTAGAAAAATTGCAGAAGAGGAATAACATCAAGCAATCTAGCATACAAGTAATGGGATTTGTCAGGAGGAAGGGGAAGACAGGAAAAACCTGAATAATGGCCAAAATTTTTCCAAATCTGATTAAATCTATAAACTTGTACATCCAAGAACCAGAACAAACTCCAAGCAAAAGAAACTTGAAGAAAACTACAACAAAATTAAAATAATCATCAAACTGCTTAAAACCAACGAGAAAGAGAAAACTGTAAAAGCAGCCAGATTTAAAAAAGACATTATGTAAAGAGGAACAAAGATCACAGCAGACTTCTCTTTGAAAATAACACATGCCAGAAGTCACTGAAGCAACATCTTAAAAGTACTAAAAGGAAAATCATCAACCTAAAATTCTATCTGAGAAATTTCTTTCAAAAATGAAGGCAAAATAAAGCCTTCCAAACATACAAAAATTAAAAAATACTTCTTCCTTAAAATTTTTTCTAGTTTATTTGAGAGAGACAGAGACAGCACGAGTGGGGAAGGGCAGAGAGAGAGACAGAGAGAGAGAGACAGAGAGAGAGAGAAAATCCCAAGCAACCTCCACACTGCCAGCACAGAGCCCAATGAGGGGCTCGAACCCACGAAGCCATGAGATCATGAACTAAGCCAAAACCAAGAGTTGGGCACTTAACCGACTGAACCACCCAAGCACCCCTAAAAAATACTTCTTCATCGTGAGCAGACCTACACCACAAAAAATGTTTTAAAAAGTCCTCCACGCAAAAATACCAGTCCCTCAAAAAATTAAAAACAGAACTACCCTATGACACAGCAAATGCACTGCTAGGTATTTATCCAAAGGATACAGATGTGCTGTTTCGAAGGGGCACATGCACCCCAACGTTTATACCAGCACTATCAACAATAGCCAAGGTATGGAAAGAGAGCCCAAATGTCCATCGACAAATGAATGGATAAAGAAGATGTGTATATATATACAAGGGAGTATTACTGGGCGATCAAAAAGAATGAAATCTTGCCATTTGCAACAACATGGATGGAACTCTTAGAGTGTATTATGCTGAGCTACATTAGTCAGAAGAAGACAAATATCATATGACTTCACTCATTTGTGGAAGTTAAGATACGAAACAGATGAACATAAGGGAAGGGAAACAAAAACAATATAAAAATAGGGAGGGGGACAAATCACAAGAGACTCTTAAATATAGAGAACAAACTGAGGGTTGCTGGAGGGGTCCTGGGAGGGGGGATGGGCTAAATGGGCAAGGGACATTGAGGAGGATACTTGCTGGGATGAGCACTGGGTGTTACATGTAGGGAATGAATCACTGGATTCTACTCCTGAAATCACTATTGCACTATACACTAACTAACTTGGATGTAAATTAAAAAGTAAAAGAAAAAAAAAAAAGTCCTCCAGGAGAAGTACCAAATAAAATCTAGATCAACACAAAGGAATAAGAGCAGATGTCAGTAAATACATATACACCTTTTCTTTTTAAAACAATTTTTATTTCAATATTTTTAAACTTTATTTATTTTGAGTGTGTGCACAAGCGGGGGAAGGGGCAGAGAGGGAGAGAGAGAGAGAGAGAGAGAGAGAGAGACAGAATCCCAAGCAGGCTCTGAGCTGCCAGTGCAGAGCTGGACACAGGGCTCAAACTCACGAACTGTGAGATCATGACCTGAGCTGAAATCAAGAGTTGGATGCTTAACCGACTGAGCCACCCAGGTGCCCCTTCAAATAAAATTTTTAAAGACAATAGACTATTTAAAGCAAAAATAACAATAAAGTATTGTGGCAAAATATACAGAAGTAAAATATATAACAAGAACCCAAAGGCAGAGGAGGGGAAATGGAAATGTATTATTGGAATGCTCTCATACTATACATGAAGTCATAAAATATAAATTGAAGATAGACTGAGATGAGTTAAAAAAAAACACATGATAAATCTTAAAGCAAACAAACAAATAAGGTATGCCTCACAAGCTAACAAAGGAATAAAATGGAAACTTAAAAAAAATCTAAAAAAACCTAAAAAGCACAACTCAACTAATCCAAAATAAGATGAAAAAAGAGGAATGACAAATAATAAACAAATGAGAGAAATAAAAAAATTAAGATGGAGATTCCTGAACACAACCATAATAATCACATAAAATGTAAACTACCTATATACTATACCAATTGAATTAGAAAAAAAAAAATGCCCGATTATATGTTGCCTACAAAAAATGTACTCTAAATATAGATACAAATGTTGTTAAAAGTAAAAAGACAGGAAAACATATCATGCTAATCGTGCTCAAAAGAAAATTGAAAATAAGACAGATGGAGGGATGGATGGATGGAGTGGCTATGTTAGTATCACACAAAGCAGATTTTATAGCAAATAATATTACAAGGGATATGAGGGTCATTTCATAATGATAAACAAGTGAGTTCACTATGAGGACATAATCCTAAACATTTATGCAACTAATAACTTAGCTTCAAAATACAGGAAGCAAATACTGACAGAACTACAAGAGAAACAGACAAATCCAAAGCTGTTAAGTTACTAATTTTTAAATCCTTCTATCAATAATTGATACAGGAAGAAAGTAGAAAATTAGTAAGATTAGAGAAAATTTGAACAGCACTTCCAACCACTTTGACTTAATATTTACAGAACATTCTGCCCAACAACAACAGATACACATTCCTTTTAAGTATACATAGGAAGTTTACCAAGATAGACCATATTCAGGACCACAGAACAAGTCTTAGTAAATAGAAAAGGATTTGAATTATGCCAATTGCATTCTCCAATCACAATGTTATGAAAATAGAAATCAGTAACAGAAAGGTATCTGAAAACTCCCTCCAATATTTCAAAATCAAATAACAGGCTTCTAAATAACCCATGGTAAAGGAAGAACTCAAAAAAGAAATTGAAAGTATTTTGAACTGGATAAAAATGGAAATACATCAAAATCTGTGGGATGCATTTAAAATACTACACAGAAGAATTTTATAGCAGTAAAATTAAAACAGAAGAGTCTCAAATTATATGTTGTATTTTTGCTTACACAGTTCAAAATATTTCGTAATTTCTCTCCTGATTCTCCTTTGACCCATGGGTTATTTAGAAATTGTTTAATTTCCAAATATTTGTGAATTTCCTAAATTAAGCTTCTACCTTAAAACACTAGGAAAAGCAAATGAAACCCAAAGTAACTCACAGAAATAAATATAAAAATATTTATATTTTTTAAGCTTCTACCTTAAAACACTAGGAAAAGCAAATGAAACCCAAAGTAACTCACAGAAATAAAAATAAGAGGAGAAATAAATGAAACAGAAGACAGGAAAACAATAAGGAAAATCAATCAAATCAAAAGTTGGTTCCTCAAGAAGATCGATTAGCCAGACTAATCAGGAAAAAGAGAGAGAGAGAGAGAGAGAGGGAGAGAGGATATGGATTACTAGTATCAGGAAGGATGACATCACTAGAGTAATACCTATTCATTTGTATTAATATACAAACATTATAGGGATAATAAGTATTATGAAAACCTTTATGCTAATATATTTCCAATTCCTTGAAAGACAGTTACCAATGCTCACTGAAGAAAGATAACTTGAATGGATCAATATCTATTAAAGAAACTGGATTTATGGTTTAAAAACATTCCAAAAAGAAAAACTCCAGGCTTAAATGGCATGCACTGGTGAATTCTACCAAGCACTTAATGAAAAAATCATTAACAATTCTATGCCAACTCTTCCAGAAAATCGCAGAAGAGGGAATACTCTCCAATTCATTCTTTGAGACCAGCATTACCAAACCAGACCAAACACGGTTTGAGAAAACTATTAACAAGGGCGCCTGTGTGGCTCAGTTGCTTAAGAGACCAACTCTTGATCTTGGCTGTCATGATTTCTCAGTTTGTGAACTCAAGCCCTGCATTGGGCTCCACACTGACAGCACAGAGTCTGTTTAGGATTCTCTCTCTCCCTCTCTCAGCCCCTCCCCAATGCAAGCGTACTCTCTCTCTCTTAAAATAAATAAATAAACTTAAAAAAAACTAGCTTTAAAATTTTTTTTTAATGTTTATTTATTTATTTTGAAAGAGAGACAGAGTGCATGGGGAGGGCCAGAGAGAGGGCCACAGAGGATCCGAAGCAGGCTCGTGTGGAGAGCAGCCATCAAGTCCCAAGTGAGGCTCAAACTCACCAACCACGAAATCATGACCTGAGAAGAAATAAGGATATTCAACCGAATGAGCCATGCAGCCACCCCTCTCCAAAAAAAAAATAATTGTTGTTGTTGCTGTTGTTTTTAAGTAAACCACTGAACAGATCGTTGACACTGATATAAAAATTATGTGCAACATTTTAGCGAATCAGATCCAAAAATACTTACACTGCATACCCACGTAGGATTTATTCCAAGATAAAAAGTTTGAGACTTCAATATCCCTTTCTCAATAGTTGATAGAATGACACAGACAATCATCAACGGTATAAAAAATTGAATACCATCAACCAACTAAACATCTATAGGGCACTCCACCCAATACAGCAGAATACATATTCTTTTCAAACACACATGAAACATTCTCCAGAGATCCAGCCCTTGGCAAATAAAAAAGAGCCTCAAGTTTTAAAAGACTATAATCACACAAACTATGCTCTCCAACCACAATGGAATTCAATTAGAAATCGGCACTGAAAGAAATTTAGAAAATCCACAGATACCTGGAAATTAAACATTTTTATAAATCACCCACAGGTCAGAAGGAAATCATAAAATACTGTGAGAACTGAGTGTAAACGAAACCACAATACATCAAAATTTATGGAGTGTAGCTAAAGCACTGCTTGGAAGGAAATTTATAGCTTTTAATACATATATTAGAAAAGATTTAAAAAAAATTTTAAGTATTTTCAGAGAGAAAGAGAGAGAGAGAGAGAGAGAGAGAGAGAGAGACAGAGCGCGTGTGTGCAAACAGGGGAGGGGCAGAGAGAGGGGGGCAGTGAGAGAATCCCAAGCAGGTTCCACGCTGTCAGTGCAGAGCCGAACACGGGTCTCGAACTCACTAACTGTGGGATCATGACCTGAGCTGAAATCGACAGTCGAGTGCTTAACTGACTGAGCCACCCAGGCGCTGCAGAAAAGATCTTAAATCAATAACCCAAGACTCCACTTTAAGAAACCAGACAAAAATAGCAAACTAAACACAAAGCAACTGAGGAAGGAAATACAGTTTAGAGCACAAATCAATAAGACAGAAAATATATAAACAAACAAAAAAATCAATAAAAGTCAAATTCATAGAGATAGAAAGTAGAAGGGTGGTTGCCAGAGGATGGGCTGAGGGGAGAATGGGGAGTTTTTTTGTTTTTAAAAAAAAATTTTTTTTCAATGTTTATTTATTTTTGGGACAGAGAGAGACAGAGCATGAACGGGGGAGGGGCAGAGAGAGAGGGAGACACAGAATCGGAAACAGGCTCCAGGCTCTGAGCCGTCAGCCCAGAGCCTGACGCGGGGCTCGAACTCACGGACCGCGAGATCGTGACCTGGCCGAAGTCGGACGCTTAACCGACTGCGCCACCCAGGCGCCCCGAGAATGGGGAGTTTTTAATGAGCACAGAATTTTAATTTTACAAGGTGAAAAGAGTCCTGGAGATTGGTTGTACATTAGTGTTAATGTACTTAACACTACTGAACGCTACACTTTTTTTTTTTTTTTTTTAAGTAGGCTCCACACCTACAATGCAGTGCTTGAACTCACGACCCTAAGATCAAGACCTGAGGTGAGATTAAGAGTCAGCTGCTTAACCAACTGAGCCGCCCAGGCACCCTGACTGAACTCTACACTTAAAAAATGGTTGGTCTCACAGTTCTCACAGATCTCATGGTTCCTGAGTTCGAGCCCTGCATCAGGCTGTGTGCTGACAGCGTGGAGTCTGCTCGGGATTCTCTCTCTCCCCCTCTCTCTGCCCCTCCCTTGCTCATGTGCGCGCGCTCTCTCTCTCTCTCAAAAATAAATAAACATAAAAAAAATGGATGAGTCAATAAATTTTATGGGTATTTTACAATTAAAAAATTATATGCTAAATGAAAGTAGCCAGCTGCAAAAGACTACATTTTGGATGATTACATTTACATAAACTATCCAGCTAAGGATAAATTTACTGAAAAACATGAACTGTACACTTCAAATGGGTATATTTTATAAATTATATGTCAATAAAGTTTTGTTGTTTTTTTTTAAGCACAAGCATACAAAATAGAAGCAAACAGAGTAGGAAAGGCCTCAGAGTAAAGACGGTCTTATTTAATTGACCTGAAATCCAGAAGCTATGAAGCAAATCTAGGTAAAGGTAACTACCAAAACAAAACAAAAAAGCAAACAATAACTAAAAAAATCCCACAACTATGCATGGCAAATTATAAGTCAAAAGACAAATGATAAACTATGAGAGAGTATTTACCATATATACATTCAAAAGACTAATCTTCCTAGAAACAGCTCCTGGCAATCAATAAGAAAATAACCCAAAAAAGAAAATAGGCAAAGGATTATGAACTGCCAGTTCTTGGAAAATGAAGTAAAAACAACTCCAAAATCACATGAAAAGATGCTCGGCCAAACTCATAATAACGGACATATAAAGTAAAACTATTCTGGGATACCAGTCTTCACTTACTAGAATGACAAAAATCTAAAAGTCTGGAAACATACAATGCTGGCAAAGCTATAGGAAAGTCACTTTCCCTTTTTAAATTTTTGAGCAATGTAAATACAACACCTATTTAAACTATTCATTGTTTCATTATGGGGGGGAGGGTGAGCCCATAAACTTATTTCAACCACCTTACTTGTCTTTCTGAGGCATTTAGCACTCGATTAACTTTCTTATAACCCACTCATCCCTTGGTTTGTTACGCCAGACCCTGAAAGACAGGTGTTCTAGGATCGTCTTTGCCCCTGTCCTTCCCCATTCTGCACGCAATCTTGTCTCTTCACGGCTTCAATTATAACTTCTACGCTGATGACACTGAAATCTCTTTGTATCACACCATTTATATCCTCTAGGTAAATATATTCAGTTACCTTCTGAAAATCACCCATGTCCAAAGCTGAACTCAACCCTTTTCCTCAAATTGCTTCCTCTTTCCACACTCTCCAGTGTGGTCCCAACATCCGCCATGGGGCCTCTAGAGTTCACCTCCCCAACATCTCTAACATCCAGCCTGTCGGCTTTACTCCTGCGGCTACTGCCTGAATTCAGGTCCCGTTTCCTCTCACCAAGACTATGAAAATAATCTGACAGTTCTACCTCTAGATTTGCATCCATGTAACTCATCTGCCTGTATATTACTTTTATAAAGTGAAAGTGAAATTACTGTACTGTCTGCTCCAAATTTCTTCTCACAACTGACCACGTCTGAACTCCTCCGTATACAAGGCCTTCCATGATTTGGGCCCTGCTGACCTCTCCAATCTTATTTCTTGCTACAAGTGATATTCCAGGCCCATAACCATAAAAAAATGCTGTATGTCACAGTCCCTTAACAATGTTACACGTAGCTATAATCAGAACTAAAAGGTACACATCCTTAATGAGTCTGAATGATGAAAATCAGGGGTTGAGTACCCTGTCTTAGCAAGACAATCATCAGTTTCTAGCCAACATCAACTTAAAAGAGGCTCGTTGCATGTTTTCCTGACAATTTCCTGTCTCTGAGGACCCCTGCAGCAAGAGAAATAAGACCACTAGGTATGCTTTTGGTGACAGGGTCTACTTGAGGGCTACATCAATTCTAGAGCTTTTGATCGTAATCTAGCCACAGGGACCTTGATTGGCCCTCCATTCCAGAGTAAACTTGTTTACTATGTTGATGACATCAATATAGTGCTGACTGCACTTGGTAGTTGAACCTTGTGACCTAGACCCCTTGGTAAAATACCAAGGGTGGCTCAGTCGGTTAAGCGTCTGACTTCGGCTCAGATCATGATCTCACGGGTCGTGAGTTCAAGTCCTGTGTCGGGCTCTGGGCTGACAGCTCGGAGCCTAGAGCCTGCTTTGGATTCTGTGTCTTCCTCTTTCTCTCTCTCCAAGAATAAACATAAAAAGAAAAATACACAAGTGGCCAGAGTGTGGGAAATAAATCCCACAAAAATCCCCATCCTGATGAAAACTCTTGGTGTCCAGCGGTCCCTGCTAAAACATCTCCTCCAAGACGAAGAGGAAGTTGCTGCATCTGGTTCCCGACACCACTAAGAAACTTGAAGCCTAGCGGGCCTCCTGGGATTTTGGAGGCAACATATACCTCATGTGGGTGAGCCAGTCCAATCTCCATATCTAGTAAACCCATTTTGAGCCAGTCTTGAGCAAGGCTCCACAACAGGTCCAAGCTGCCATGAAAGCTGTTCTAGCAATTGGGCCATCAGACCCAGATGGTGACTGAAGTGTTTGTGACAGATGGGGAGCCTCTGGCCATTCTCTAGGGGTGAATGAAAGCACACACCTGTGGATCTGGGGGCAAAGCTATGCTATACTTTGGAGAACTGTTCTCTGAAGTAACAGCTTCTGGCGTCTATTGGGTTCTGGCAGAGACCAAACACTTGACCGGGGCGGGTCACCAAATTACCACGTGACCTGAACTCCCCAGCTTGAACTGCCAGATACACCAAGCCACGAAGCTGTGCTTCAGCTCGCGGAAGTACTCCACCAACCAAGCAGAAGCAGGCTACTTAAGGCCGGGCTCGGGCAGGTCTGAAGACACAACTGTACGAGCAAGTGACTCAGATACTCATGGTTTCTACTCAGGTTAAACTGCTTCACTTCTCTCATACCTACTGCCTCACGGGAGCTCCCTTTGACCAGCTGACTAAGGACGACGTCGGGCCTGGTTTTTAGACGGTTCTACACCAACCACCTAGCACCAGCTGAAAACAGACGGCTGTGGCACTGCATGCCCATTCAGGGTTGACCACGAGGGACCGTGATTAAGGGAAATCTCCCCATTGGGCAGAACTTTGAGTGATAGAAGTGGTTCCTTTTGCCTGGAGGCAGAGGTGGCCACAGGTGTGGATTTACACTGATTCAAAAGTGAACAGCAGTTTGGCTGGCTGGCTGGCTGGGGACTGGAAGGGACATTATCGAAAAGCCGGAGACAAGGCATTTGGGTCAGTGGTATGTTGAGGGAACTCTCCAAGCAGGTATTTAGAATGTGAAGATATGTCTGTGTCCCATATAAATGTTCACCAAAGAATTATATCATCAGAGAAGTCTTTTTTTTTTTTTTGAGGGAGGGAGGGAGGGAGGGGGGGAGAGAGAGAGAGAGAGAGAGAGAGAGAGAGGCAGGCAGGCAGAGAGGAGGAGACAGAACCCCAAGCATGATCCGCAAGTTGGCACAGAGCCCAACACAGCGCTCCCTCTCACCAACTGTGAGATCATGACCTGAGCTGAGATCAAGAGTTGGACGCTTAACCAACGGAGCCATCCAGGTGTCCCAGCAGAGCAGTTATCTTAATAATCAGTTAAGCAGTGCTCGTTTCGGCAGCACATACTAAAACAATCAGTTAAATAAAATTACCTACTCTCTGGATGTCAGTCAGACATCCAGCTACCCTCGTCTTGCCCAACGGGCTCATGGTCAAAGTGGCTGTCTGTAAGCAGCCAAGCTGATGGTTAGCAATGTGGATTTTCACTCACCAAAACCAATTTGCTTCTGGCCAATGATGAGTGTCTACTCTGCCAACAGCAAAAAAATCAACAACGATACCATTCCTGATACTGGTTTACTTCTGTCATGGGACGGACAGCAATTTCTCCTTACTAGACTATATTCTAGATAGGGATGTCTTCCCTCTCCTTGGTATTTCTGTCAAAACCACCATCCGTGAACTTACAGAATGCCTTAGTTCCTCATCATGGTATTCCATACAACATTGTGATGAGGGAACTTATTTCATGGATAATTAAAGTACAGCAGTGGCCATACAGGGCATGGAATTCACTGGTCTTACTCGGTCTCCCCTCGTCTGGAAGTGGCTGGCCGGAAATAACAGTGGAACAGTAGGCCAGTTATCAATGTATTGCCTCCGAGCTCCAAATCCATTCTTGTGTTACCTACACAAATTCTCCTTTTCCAACTGGCTCAGTCATGTTTGGATTTATTAATAAAAGGCACGAGAGGCCCACTGCAAAGTGAGGGAGGAAGGGGCTTCTCTCCTCCGTTCCATGTTTTTATTTCACATGGCAGTGAGCGGATCTGTGTGCAGGTCTGGTAGTGTTCGTCACTGGCCATCACAGACTGGCTCCTGCCCACGTGATCTCTGGCAAACTTCTCAGCTGCCCAGCAGGCCAGTTCTATGGAGCAGCCCCAGCTCACTGCTCTGGCAAATGTCACTGCCATGGCAGACTGCATGTTCCTGTGGAGCCACACCCTCTCAAAAGAGGTCCTGAATCTCAGGCTTGGGAGGGCGGTTCTTTCCTCGTTCACTCCCTCATCCTAGAGGGTGTAGCAGTTTTCTGCATATGACATTTCTGAACTTCTGAGTGCTCTTTTACCCATTTTTAGTAGTTGGACATCTTTTACTAGTTAACAATTCTTCATATTAAACTTTTCCCCGTTCAGTTACTGGTATGGTTTCTATCTTCCGAGTGACACAGATGGCCTTAGCGCACCAGTTAGTCACCAGCAACACTCTGTGGGGCTGGGATAATGTCTACTGCCTTCCGGTATGTGGTCCATGCTCTGAATCAGCAACCAATATGTGAGATTATCCCTTCTATA
This sequence comes from Prionailurus bengalensis, assembly GCF_016509475.1. Classification (NCBI taxonomy): domain Eukaryota; kingdom Metazoa; phylum Chordata; class Mammalia; order Carnivora; family Felidae; genus Prionailurus; species Prionailurus bengalensis. The sequence continues at coordinate 5,013,359 of NC_057355.1, read as the reverse complement.
GGTACTACTCATTCGTCCAGAATAAAAGGATGAGAATGGGAGCGAGCTCTCACTACTACCCCTAACAATCTGCTAGTGAAATTTCTGCTTTCCATTCTCACAACTTTGGATTCTGCTGGCTTAGACATTTTCATTTCCACAGGAGATATCCTTCCATCAGGGGACACGATGATGCCATGAAACCGGAAGTTGAGAGCACTGCCTGGCCACTTTGGGCTCCTCATGCCAGTGAACCAAAATGCAAAGAATAGAGGGTTACTTATTGGCAAGGGTGACTGATCCTGACGTTCAGAAGAAGATAGGGTTGTTTCTACATAATGAGGGAAGTGAGTATAATTGGATTATATATAGAATCCTGGACTATACAAAGAAGTTCTCGAAGTTCTCTTATGCTCTGTGATAAAAGTTAGTGAAAACCACGACAGTCCAATTCAGGCAGGACTACTCTTGACATTAACCCTTTAGTAATGAAGTTTGGGTCACTCCACCAGGCAAGAAAGTATGACCAACTTGGGTTCTGGCTGAGAGCAGGACTATGGAATGGCTAATGGAAGAAAGAATACAGCTGCAACCACATGAACAATTACAAAAACAAAGGATAGCTACATAGTAGACACAAGCATAATTTTGTTTTATTTGAAAAATTAAATACAAGGGTGCCTGGATGGCTCAGTGGGTTAAGTGTCCAACTTCGGCTCGGGTCATGATCTCACAGCTCATGAGTCAGAGCCCCACAGCAGACTCTCTGCTGTCAGTGCAGAGTCCCCTTTGGATCCTCTGTCTCGCTTTCTCTTTCTACCCCTCCCACCTCCCCCCCGCCCTAAAATCAATAAACATTAAAAAAAATTAAATACAATTAGAAGATGTGTGTATAGTTGTCGAGTTGACTACGGTAATTTTGCACTTTGCCAACCTGGATAAGCTACAACTAGGCATCCCCAAATCCCCTCTCTCTAGGGTTCTGGGTTAAAGTTGGCCAAAAAGAGAAATGTGCCCAAGATCTAGAAGGTCAAAAGGAAGGACCTGCTATTATGCTGGAGGTCGCTGTGGTTAGAGGCGGCGAGAAATCAAGGGCCTGGCTGGATGCAGTCTGTCCTTGCTCTCTTCTGTTCCATGTCTAGCTCTTCTGGCTGACCAACAGAGCCTAGCTGGAGAAGCAACAGCTTTCCACACACTGCATCTACTCTCCTTTGGTGTGGTCCCAATCCATCAACCAGACATGGACTCCAGCCGCGGATGCCATGGAAAGCTTGAATTTGTCCACCCATAACAGTGCTGGCTAGTGACATCTCGCTGATTCACCATGTCTCAGTTTTAATTTTTTTTTAGTATTTGTTTTTGAGAGAGAGAGGCACAGAGCACAAGCAGGGGAGGGGCAGAGAGGGAGACACAGAATCCGAAGCAGGCTCCAGGCTCTGAGCTGTTGGCTCAGAGCCCGACATGGGGCTCAAACCCACGAACAAGATTACAACCTGAGCCGAAGTCGGGTGCTTAACCGACTGAATCACCCAGGTGCCCCTGATGTTAGTATTTCTACACTGAAACTTGGCAACTAACTACTGAATGTGGACACCTTGTCAGTAACATTTTCCTCATCCTAAACAAGACTATATGAGTTTTCAAAAATCTGGATAGATCCGTTCTCTGTGCTATATGTACCTCCTATTTGCTGCACACTTACTGACATTAGGTCGAAGACTAAGAAAAATCTCCTTGGCTTCTGTGTGCCTCACTGGGGGACCAATTCATTTAAACAAAAATCATCACAGGTATCTAGAGTTCAATCAGATATCCTTACCACAGCCATTAGGAGCTGAGTGACCCTAGGAGATAAGAAGAAATAAAAAGACAAGGATTCTGCCAAGTCCTAAGATCTTCAGATTTAGGCAAGAAGACATACAGATAATTAAAACCCAAGGAAATGCAATACTCAAACCGAGTAATGTAAGAGGCCTAAGGAGGAGCTAATAAGCAAATGCTGTGGAAGTTGGACCAATCCCATCAGGGCTCAAATATGGATCTAGTCATATCCTGGCCAATACCCTCTGGTCATTAAGAATTCTTGGCAAACAGGGACAATCTCAAATTTTACATGTGAAAGTAGCATGAAAACTACTTGGCAGGACATACTTCTTTTCTTAGTGGGTAAACAACATTTGACCCCAGTAAAATTTATAATTAAGAACAAAAATTCTTAAAGGAAATTATGTATAGTGTTAATATTTTTATGTTAAAAACTCTGTGCATATTTGGTATTTTAAGTATTTATAAAATTTAAAAGAACTTGGTCCATTAAAGTAATAGGTCAGGTTTGTAGTTTCAATTTGTAATATATAATCAACTGTTGCAGATTTATGATTTTAAGCAGAAAGCTTACTATTTACACAGTGTTGAAACATTTCAGAGAACTTAAGTAGTCCCAGACATATACAAATGATGTAAGTATGCAGTGATGTTTGCTGAATGATGTTCTTTTTTTTTTTTTTTTTAATTTTTTTTCTCAACGTTTATTTATTTTTGGGACAGAGAGAGACAGAGCATGAACGGGGGAGGGGCAGAGAGAGAGGGAGACACAGAATCGGAAACAGGCTCCAGGCTCTGAGCCATCAGCCCAGAGCCTGACGCGGGGCTCGAACTCACGGACCGCGAGATCGTGACCTGGCTGAAGTCGGACGCTTAACCAACTGCGCCACCCAGGCGCCCCAAGAATGATGTTCTTAAGAAGGAAAATTTTAAAGTTTACTTACTTATTTTGGGAGAGAGCGTGCGTGCAGAAGCATAAGAGAGGAAGGGGCAGAGAGAGAGGGAGACAGTCCCAAGAAGGCTCCACACTGGCAGCACAGAGCCCGATGTGGGGCTTGAACCCACAACCCATGAGATAAGGGCCTGAGCTGAAACCAAGAGTCGAATGCTCAACCAACTGAGCCATTCAGGCACCCTTTACAAAAGCAATTTTTAAATTTATAATATTTGTAAGGTGTTTGTTTGTAAATTAGCCCAAATATTCAAAGGGCCTTAAAAAAGTCTGTTAAAATTTCCTAGAATTTATTTTTTTTTAATTTCCTAGGCTTTAAATAACATTTGTACACTCATTCTAGAAGCTTAAGAACTCAGTTTTAAAGTTTTAGCTTTTACAAGCTGAACATTATTTTTTAAAATAAAAGATAATTTTAAAGAGGCCTTTCTGGACATAAAGGCCATCTCAATGGGCATCAAGAAACGAACCTATATCCAGGGTCCCCTGGCTGGCTCAGTTGATACAGCATTTGAACTTATCTGAGCCCCACAATGGGTGTGATTACTTAAAGATAAAATCATTTAAGAAACAAACAAAAAAAAAAAACTGGGGCACCTGGGTGGCTCAGTCAGTTAAGTGTCAGACTTCAGCTCAGGTCATGATCTCATGGTCTGTGGGTTCAAACCTCACATCGGGCTCTCTGCTGTCATCCTGGAGCTCCCTTCAGATCCTCTGTCTCCCTTTCTCTCTGCACCCCCCCCCCCACTCACCCACACTCTCAAAACTAAATAAAAATTTAAAAACTAAAAACTAAAATAAAAAACCTAACCTATACCAGCAGTGTGCTGGAGCCAATTTGCTAACTTCTCAGGAGTTTTGCAAGCTGGGTGTCAAGCACAGTGTTATTGAAAATCAGTACAATTAAATTCAATTAAAAAAAAACAACAACAAAGAAATAATCTAAATTCATCAGTTCCTGACTGTTTTACTACATTTTATCATTATCTATGTCCTTTTTTAAAATGTTTGTTTATTTATTTATTTATTTATTTAGAGAGAGAGACAGAGAAAGAGCTAGAGAGCAAGCAAGGGATGGGTGGAGAGAGAGGGAAAGAGAGAATCCCCAGCAGGCCTCATGCTATCAGCACAGAGCCCCAGGAACCCATGAACTGTGAGATAATGACCTGAGCTGAAACCGAGAGCATGAAGCTCAACCTACTTACTGAACCACCCAGGCATCCCCTCGTTATCTATGTTTGTTCTTCCCCTCGTTATCTGTGTTCTTGAGATTACGTTTTTCTATTTTATCTGTAAAGTGGAAATAACAGGTGCCTGCTACCACAGCTCTTCTTAATTCCACATTGAGCGATGTCATGTTGGTAGCATGAAATCAGCCATGTTGGGTGTATTTACACCGCAGAAACAGTCAAACTCTATTGATCAGGTCTTCATGGATTAAGAAAAGCTGCAGGAAAACAGCGATCTGATACTTCAGTAAAGGAGCCATACTCCAAAGGGAAGAAGACAAATAAAATAGTATATAACTGCTAACAGGGCTGTAGAGATCACTGAATGCTCTGGGCCAGTCCACAAAGACTCGGAAAGAATACAAGAGGAGTGTTAAGGCAGCAGAGTACATAAGGTTTGAATGGAACAATGTTCAGAGACAATGACGAGACAGGTAGAAAAAGTAAACTGAAGCAGTGAGAAACGGCGACTGTAACACGACTGTGGCTTACTGCAAATGCCATTCTAAGGGTCTAGGCCACTACCTACAGGGCAATGAGGAGCTGAAGGTCTGAGGGCAGGAGAGAGGCCTTTAATCTGGCAACAATGTATAGGAGTCAGGGAAGGTAAACACTTCACTTCTGGCAACTGTGAGGCTGACCAAAAAAACTGCATTACATTTAACAAACAAAAGTCTTGAGTAAGGTGTTAAAAAATCAAAACTCAAAGCTCAAAAGAATATAAACTGCAAGTCCAAAATTAAAAATAAAAATAAAATAAAAATACAATGCAAGTCCATCTATACTAACAAAAAGCAAATCAGTAGTTGCCAGCTGCTAACAGACAAAACAGAAAGGGGCACAAGGGATCTTGCGGGTGACAGAAATGTTCAGTTATCTTGACTGTGACAGGCGTAGTTAACTGGAAGTTTATCAAACGGTACACTTTAAATGGATGAAATTTGGGGTGCCTGGGTGGCTCAGTTGGCTAAGCGTCCGACTTCAGCTCAGGTCATGATCCCACGGTTCGTGGGATCGATCCCCGCATCAGGCTCTGTGCAGACAGCTCGGAGCCTGGAGCCTGCATCTCATTCTGTGACTCCCTCTCTCTCTGCCCCTCCCCTGTTCATGCTATCTCTCTCTGGCTCTCAAAAATAAATAAATGTAAAAAAAAAAAAATTAAATGGATAAAATTTATTGCACTAAGTATTCCTCTATGAACCTGATAAGAAAAAAGAACAATGAGAACTCAAACAAATTAACCAGACATTTGATGATATTTAAGGATAAGTGGAAAAGTTATGCAAACGACAGCAATTTTAGAAGAGAAGAACCAAACTTCGAGTTACCCTTTTCGTCCGATTAGCTCTCAGTATCTAGAGTCACTGTCAACTTTTTTCCCCAGATATCATGTACAGGTAAAGCCTCATTTCATTACTTGCCCTCGCCTCACTGCCATGCTATTCAGTCCTTGCCACGTCCCCCCAACAACCTCTGGGAGTTTGCTCATTTTCTTCATCTGCAGTATGGGAGTGACGTTACCTACCTCTCAGGTAAATAAACACATCACACACAGCAAGAGTGCAAAATAGTTATTATTTGCCTTAGTCATTTTCTACACACTTATGCTCCTCGAAGCCATTGTCTGTCTCATTGACCTTTGCGTCTGATTCCTGGCATAAGTCAAAACAAAAACAAAACAAAACAAAACAAAACAAAACAGAACAAAACAAAACCAGTAGGTTCAAACTAAGTATTTCTCCGGAGAAATGTCTATGGCACCTAGAAATCCAGATATGAAGACGACAGCACTGTACAAGTGAGACACTGAAGTGTTGCCATAAAGACCAGCACTTCGTGCAACTTGAAAAGAATGATCAATTATGACTGAGGGAATTAGGAAACGTGTTTAAGAGGTGACACTGAGCTAGGAAAAGTCTGAAGCGGACTAAGTGAAGGGTACATATCCACTTCCTTAGACGGTAACTATGAATACTGTAGAATACAAGTCCAAAAGAGCATCTTTAACAGTGACACGTTAGGGGCGCCTGGGTGGTTCAGTCCGTTAAGGGACCAACTCTTGATTTCGGCTGGGGTCAGGATCTCCCCGTCTGTGGGTTCGAGCCCCACATTCCGCTCTGCGCTGACGGCACAGAGCCTGCTTGGGATTCTCTCTCTCCCTCTCTCTCTGCCCCACCCCCACTCCGCTCTCTTTCAAAATAAATAAATAAATAAACATTTTTTAAAAGTTAAAAAAAAATAGTGACACGTTATATTCTTAAAAGCAAAATACCATTTAAAAAAAGGTCCAAGGCAAGCAAAACTAGGCTCTACAAACACACTTCGTGCAGAAGACAAAAAGGAGCGACCTTTCCTAATGACTAAATAATTACAACAGTGTTGCCAGGACCATCTGGCAAAAGGTCTAGAAGTTCAAGATGGAGTAAGGTTTAAGGGACAAAAATCACAAGATCTCAATTTCAAGATCCCTGTGCCACTACTATTGGGCAGCAAATCCGAGGATTCTGAGAGCTGCCACCTTACTGCTAAGAGGACGCAAGGGCAAGTATTACTGTTGCTCCAACTCTGAGCTCAGAGGCGCTCCAGGGAAAGGCCCTGCAGCCCGCTGGGGTCCGGCTGCAGCAGGAGGGTTGCCTCGGGCTGAGAGCAGCCAAACGGCTCTTGGGGGGCCTACAGCCGCCCTCCCGAGCATTCCAGAAGCCAGGAGCAGCACTGAACTGCTAAACCCAGTCGCCGGAATTGACCGGGAGTCGCTGCGATCGCAGAAAACACGAGTTTGCCGCCTTCCCAAGCCTAAAATAGCAGGCAACCCCAACTCCCACTTAGCGCCCTGCGGTTTCCACCCGCTCTCCTGCCTCGATAGCAGGAATGGAACGTGAAGCTCCGGCTTCCCGCTTCGCCCCTAGCAGGCCCAGACGCAGCCAGGGGCTAAAAATAGGGGGCGGACAAAGCGACCTCTGGCCACACGCTCCACCAAGAGAAGGAATGATCCAGGCGTCAGACCTCCTCAGGCCCTCTCACTGGGGGCCAGAGGTCCGCCCGGCCCCGCAGTGGCAGCGTCAAAGAGGGGAGCCCCAGGAAAGAGTGGGAGGCCATCCTCACCTGCCGCTTGTTCATTCGCCGCACATCGTCCAAAAAATCTAGAGACAGCATGGCGAGGCCGTCGAGCGGGGGAAACGGGCAGCGGAGAGGGCGCGATGTGACCGGCGGGCGGAATGGCTGGCGCACCGGCCGGGCTCGCACTGGACGGGACCCCGAGGCGTCCGCACTTCCGCTTCCGGGGCGGGAACCGCCGCTCCCTCCCCTCGCCCGGCGCGTCGCTGCGGAGAGCAGACAAAGGGACTCTCGTCTCTCCTAATGTAGCCTCCCGGCCTGGTGTGGCGGTAACAGGGCGCTCCCACGCCCGACCTCGCCTGCACAGAACCTACCGGAGCCCTGTGCCCGCACTTCGCTACCGGCCCCTAGCGGAGGCGGCGACCCGGGGGAGCCGAGAGGCCTCCCGGCAACCTCCGGAGGGCGGGCTCTCGTGCACGCCTGGCCAATCGGGAGCCGGGCTCCGGCGTCCGGGGGCAGCGGCGGCCCTTGAGTGGCCGGCGGCTGCAGCCGGGCCCCGGGTCTGGGTGTGGCACTGGACTTGTGGCCAGGCTTTGCCGTCTCTGGGGCGGGGGGTGCGAGGTTGGTCTCCCGCGCTACGGGAGGTGGCGGCCGAGGTGGTTTCGTTAAGTGTTTTACGGGTAAGGGCGGAGGATATGAGAGCCCTTCAAAGCACGGTCTCAAGCTCTCCGGAGTTCAGAAGACTCGGTGCAAGAGAAAACAACCAAAGCGTGCTACAGTGTGATGAGACCACCAGGCGTGCGGGGTGTCAGGAAGCCCCTTGCTCCCGGTCTCCCCGCCCCGAACGTGACCCCGTTAACAGGATCTGCTGGCTCCTTCAAACTCTGCCTCCTGCTTTTGTTACCGTGGGCACCTGAATGTGACCCTCTTCTCGCTGACCCTGACTCTGTACAAAGTTTGCCTTGACTTGTCCAAGCTGCTGATATGCACCTAGGACGAGAAGGGGCAGAGCTGGCCTCTTAACTATTATTTCTATCTTTTCCAAAAGATTGGTGATCTCACATTAGGGGAACCTGCGTGCAGGATCTACTTTGCACTATCTTTGCAATTCTATGCATCGAAGATGATCTCATGATAAAAAGTTAAATATTTTGGAGGATGGCTATAATGAAAAAGATAATAGCAAGTTTAGGGGAGAATGGAAGCCTCATAGGCTGCTAGTGGGAATGTGAAATGGGACAGCCATTTTGGAAGGTAGACTGGTAGTTCCTCAAAAGGAGGAACTATAGAATTATTACATTAACCATACTCACCAGCAGGTCCACGCCTGGGTATATATCCAAGAGAATTGAAAACATATGTCCACACAAAAACTTGTACACGAATGCTCGTGACAGCATTATTCATAAAAACCAAAAAGTGCAAATAACCCAAATATGCGTTAACCAATGAAGGGATAAGCAAAATGTGGTCTAGCCATAAAATGGAATATTATTTGTCAGTAAAGAGAAATACAGCAACACAGATGAACCTTGGTAATGTTAGGCTTAGTGAAAAAAGTCACAGAAGACCGTGAACTGTATGATTCCATTTATACAAAATGTCCGAATAGGCAAAAATAGAGAGAATGAAATGGTTGCTGAGGGTTGGGAGAAACGGGGAGTGATTGCTACTGGTTAGGGGGTTTCTTTTGAAGGGTGTTGAAAATACTGGTGATAATTGTACTACTTTGTGAATACACTAAAAACCACTGAATTGTACACTTCAATTGGGGTACTGTATGGTGTCTGAGTTATACTACAATAAAGCTGTTATGAGAAAGAAAAAGAAAGAAAAAGCATTGATGATTTGTTCATTGTTAAATTCCCAGTGGCGAACGTACAACCTGGCACGTATTAGATACCCAGTAAATATTTGTTGAATTTAAAATGTATGGATGTGTACATGTGTCATCTCCAACTGCTGCCCTTAGCACCCATACTTGTTGAGTTGAAAATGAATTTCCGATTTTTCCAAAATAGGAAGGCCTGTGGAAGAAAATACACATAAACCCCATGAGGGCAGGGACTGCATAATAGTGCCAAACTCATAGCAAATACTTACTAAGTACTTGTCAATAAATGTTGACTATGGGTTCTAACTTAAATTCTGGCTAATACAGTGTTTGGCCTACGCTTGTGAATGTTGATTCAAGTCGAAAGATGAGGCTCTATAACCATTTTAATGGGTATGAGCCTCACTTAATCTTTGTGTTGTGAAGAAAAGAGCCCTAAGAGAGGCACAAAGCCCTGTGGGGCTTCAGATGTAGCAAGAGTCAATTTCGTTGGGGAGGTTAAAAGGGGCCTCAGAAGGGAGAGGACATTTGGGTCAAGTTGGCAGGTGAAGGATATACCCAGTGGAGGGAATTGAGGCAATAAAGGTGTAGGGGCAGGAAACTGAAAAATACATTTGAATAATCCAGTTTGGTTTTTCCAACTTTGCCCATACCTTAAGGAACTGGGTTAGCTGGCTCTGTAGGTGCTCTCTTACCACAGAGGAAATTTGAGCAAGCCTAAGACGTCATTTGTTGGATATACACAATTCGTCCTTGGGCCACGTTCAGGTACTACTCTACCTCTGAAACCTTGTATGCCCATAACTCACACTCTGATGGTGGCTTCTTTTTCATTTCTCTGTATGTTTGAACTATATGAATAATACATGAGTACATTCTCATCATAAGAGATCAGAACAAGGCAGGCAATTCCAGCCATCCCACTTCTGGGTACATACCGAAAAGAACTGAAAGGGTCTTGAAGAGGTATTTGCACGCCTGTGTTCAGAGGAGCACTATTCACAACACCCAAAAGGTGGAAGCAACCTAAGTGTCCATGAATGAATGAACAAAATGTGGAATAAACATGCAATGGAATATCATTCAGGCTTAAAAAGAAATGAATTTCTGATAAAGGCTACAACATGAATGAACCTTGAAGACATTATGTTAAGTGAAATAAACCAGATACAAATGGACAAATATTGAAATGATACCACTTATACGAGGGAGCTAGAATAGTCAAATTCATAGAGACAGAAAGTGGAAAAATGGTCACCAGGGGTTGGGGGAAGAAGGAAATTGGAAGTTGCTATTTAATTGGTAAAGAGTTTCAACTTTTTCAGATGATAGAGTTCTAGAGATTGGTTGCACAACAATGTGAATATACTTAACACTGTTGAACTCTATACTTAAAGGTAGTTTAGTAAATTTTGTGTTGTGTGTATTTGACCACAATTTGAAATTAATAAGAGGCACACATGGGGCACCTGGGTGGCTCAGCTGGTTATAAGTCTGACTCCTGATTTTGGCTCAGGTCATGATTTCATGGATCGTGGGTTCAAGCCCCGTGGCAGGCTCTGTGCTGACAGTGCAGGGCCTGCTGAGCATTCTTCCTCTCTCTCTCTCAAAAATAAATAATAAACATTAAAAAAAGATACGCATATAGAGAGTAGAACATGAAGGTTCCCTTTGCTCTCCTAGCCCCTCCCCTCCCTAGGCTGATCACTGATAACAATTTTTCCTTCCAGTGCTTTCTTCCTATGTACTTAAAATTTACACTCACTTTTTTACATAAATGGGATCATACTGTACATTTCCTTTCAATTTTTCGCCTTTTCATCCATTTACATTTTTTGTATTTCAATGAGTCCTCTGGTCACGTGACTCTGCAATATATATATATATATATATATGTATATATATATATATTTTTTTTCTTCCCCATCTATCAGCCTTCTTCCAATATGTGGTCTCTGGGCCCAGGGGCCCATTAAGGTGTCTACAGGCTATTTTATTGGGATGAGAAGCTTTATTCACACCTATTTCACAAACTTTAGATGTCATGTTAAGTATGATTTTCTCAGAAATCCTGTTATACTCTCAATAATCATTTTGCTCTTAAGGTTTAGGTTGCGTTAGCTCTACAGTTTGTCTCAGCTAATGTGCAATTAGTAGGGTGTGGACATGTTGTTTCACAATATGTGTTATTGTTTATGTGTTAAATTTGAAATGTATTGTGTTATGTTGTATTTTAAATTCGCAAAAGTAGATCAGTAATACAATTCAGGAATTCAATTAGTTAGCTGAAAGTTAATTAAATCAGTATGCTGAATACTTTTAAACTCAGGGGGGGAAAAGAATGTTGTAAGTGAAACATTAACCAGGAATCCAGTGCAAATAAATACACAGCGTGACTCTGTCTATGCTGGGATTGGGTAATCCACAAACATGATGAATTATGATGAGCAGCTGAATGGGAAAATTGCTAATAAGAAATATGATAAACCTCTAAGACATATGTTTTATTAAACTGGTAATCTATTTTGCCCTGGTTCCCAGTATATTATGCTATAAGCCTTGGTCAAATAGTGGCACAAAGCCAATGAAGTCATAGTGCCATTAAAAAAAATTTTTTTTAAATATTTACTTACTTATTTAAAAAAATTTTTTCTTAATGTTTATTTATTTTTGAGAGACAGAGAGACAGAGACAGAGCATGAGCAGGACAGGGGCAGAGAGAGAGGGAGACAAAGAACCCGAAGCAGGCTCCAGGTTCTGAGCTGTCAGCACAGAGCCCGAGGCAGGGCTCGAACCCACGAGCTATGAGATCATGACCTGAGCTGAAGTCGGCAGCTCAACCAACTGAGCCACCCAGGTGCCCTGTAGTGCCATTGTTAAGAAAACCTCAGTGGCCAATCTGATAATCAAAACAAATTTTTCTGGAAGAAGAGCTCACAGAATAGTGCTTCCTAATGACATTGATAACATTTACCCCTAAACATAAGGAGAAGTGGTCAAAACTATAAAGGCATCCTTTAAGGTTGTATTTTTTAAAGCCAAAACAGTCACATTCTGGCTAAGAAGCTTTTACAGTCAGTCATAATGTTAATAATGATAAATTTGCTTGGTAAGAAAGCTAAATAAGCTTTTGGCAAAATTCCTTTATCAAAAGATATCATTGGGGGAAAAAGATACTGTTGGACATTGCATAATATCGATGGTATAGAAAGTGGATGAGCACATTGTGTGGAGTTGTCGAGGGCTGCTGGAGAAAGTCATCCAACCATGCTAGGGCCTGGAAACCTTTCTCATTATTTCCCCCTCATTTTCAGTGATCTGATGAATTAGTTGTCTATTTCTGCCTAACAAATTACCCCCCAAACTTAGAAAATTAACACAACAGGGGCGCTTGGGTGGCTCAGTCGGTTAAGCGTCCGACTTCGGCTCAGGTCATGATCTCGCGGTCCGTGAGTTCGAGCCCTGCGTCGGGCTCTGTGCTGACAGCTCAGAGCCTGGAGCCTGTTTCAGATTCTGTGTCTCCCTCTCTCTGACCCTCCCCCGTTCATGCTCTGTCTCTCTCTGTCTCAAAAATAAATAAACGTTAAAAAAAATTAAAAAAAAAACAAAATTACAACAAATATCTCACAATTTCTATGGGTCAGAAATTTGGGGCCATCATGGTTGGGTGGTTTGGACTCAAAGTCTCTCATGAAGTTATAGTCAAACCGTCCAGAGGGACTGCAGTCTCATCTGAAGGCTTAACTGAAGAACGTTCTGCTTCCAAGCTCCACTCCTGTGGCTGTTGGTAGGTCTCAATTGTTCTTGGGTTATTGGATTGAAGCCCCAGTTCCTAGCTGGCTGTTGACTCGAGATCTCCCTCAGCTTCTTGCCATGGGGACCTCTCTTTAGGGCAGCTTGCAACATGGCAGCTGGCTTCCATCAGAGCGAATGATCTAAGAGAGAAAGAACCGGCTCAAGACCAGGATCACCAACGCATCCTGATTTTGCATTGAAATTCCTGCATCTTTGGTCCCAGGTAAAGCAGGATGGTTGGTTGCTCTATCACGACAAAAGTCATAGTGTTTTTTGTAGCCTAATCTCTGAAGTGACATAGCATCATTTCTTCCCTATTCAGTGAGTCCAATACAGACCCAAAGGAAGGGGAATTAAGTTCTACTTTTGAAGGGAAGAGTATCAAAGAATTTGTGGGCATATTTTTTAAACCATCACATCTGGAGTCCAGTTTCATGCAGAAAAGAAAGTATTACAGAGAAACCCGACTTCCTAACATACTCCCTATCCAACTTCTCTGCTTCCGTAAACACCCCTTCCTCCTCTTTTCTCTGTCAGTGAAAGAGGCATCCCTCCTCCTGTCTAAAGCTAATCTTTCCACCGGCCAGAGTTTATCTCTTCCACCTCCTCAAAACTTGTCCCCCTTAATCACTCCTTCTCTCCCTCAATTTCTTCCCCTTAACTTTCTATTTTCCTAGTATATGATCATGTTCACATATATCTTAAAAGACTTTTAGGCCGAATGCTTTATGGAGGTATAACTTATCTATAGTAAAACGTGAAACAGTATGCATACAGCTTGATGAATTTCAAAAGATACGCATATCCTTTCATCATGTATATTCTTCTTCAATTCACTGAAACCTGGTTTCTGCCCCCATCCTGTGACTGAACGCCATAAAAGAACCTTTTAAGATGCCTTTCGGCCTGTTGGGTCCCCCTTTCAGTTTGCCTCCTGCCCCTCTGGCTTGTTGTTCTCAGTCTCCTTCATGGACTCTTTAGCTTACTCCTTTGACGGTGAAATTCTGCACCACTTCTCAGCCTACGATGCCTCTGGGTGATTTTATCTGTTCTCATGACTCCAGTTACCTTCTCTATGCATTCACGTCTCCAATATCCATAGCTCTGATCTCCTCCTGGATGTCAACTTTTTATGTCAACTGCTTCTGGACATCTGCGCTTGGGTGTCCAACATACACTTCAAACTCACTGTGTGCCAAATGTCACATCTTCCCATCCTCACTACTCTCCCACAAAAGACCTGTTCTTGGGGCACCTGGGTGGCTCAGGCGGTTAAGCGTCCGGCTTCGGCTCAGGTCATGATCTCGCAGTTTATAATTCGAGCCCCACGTCGGGCTCTGTGCTGACAGCTCAGAGCCTGAAGCGTGCTGCAGATTCTGTCTCTCTCTCTCTCTCTCTCTCTCTCTCTGCCCCTCCCTCGCTCGTGCTCTCTGTCTCTCTCTCTCTCTCAAAAAAAAGACCTGTTCTTGGGCACCACCCAATCACAAAAGTAAGAAATCGAATTGTCATCCTTGATTCTTCCTTCTCACTCACTTGCCAAATCCAGTTAGTCACCAATCTTGTTATTCTACTTTCTGAATATCTCTCTTATTCATCCACTTTCTCCAACTCCACTGTCACTACCTTGGTTCATTCTACTCGTCCTGACGGTTGCGATGAACCCCTAACCAGTCTTTCAGCCTGAAGTCTTGCCCCCCTGTCTTGCCTCACTCCAATCTCTTCTCCACACTGCGGCCAGGGTCCTTTATTCAAACCGTAAGTTTGATGATGTTACTTCCTCACATAAAACCTTTCGGTGGATCTTCCTGACTTTCAGGATATGGTCAAATTCCTTAGCATGCTACAAAGGGCACTTTGTGTTCTGGCCCCTGCCTACCTTTCCCTCTGGTCTCACTCTCCTCACAATTGAGAGTATGCACTTCCCCGAATGCTGCATACTCTTGCTTTTGTGTCCTCGGCTTCCTCCGCCTGAAAAGTCTTCTATCTCACCCAACACTTCTTATTCCTCCTCGCCTTTCAAGTTGAGCTCGTACATCATGTCCTCCCGGAAGCCTTCATGGCACTTCTACCTGCATACTCACCATCTAATTATGTACCTGTCGCTCTCACCAGACTCTGAGTTTCCTGGGGGCAAGGGTCTTCTAACCTATCTTTTTACCCCCAGAATATTACGCGAAATAAACACACAAAAGAATTGTCAAATGATGAATGGAGATGTTAAGGCCCGGGAGGCTCAGCTCACCCAGAGACAGGTGGATCAAGCCAGACTCTAAGGATAAGATCACCTTCCCTCAGATAGATGGAGATGTTGGCTCACAACGTGTGGTCAAGGCTGAGAGAGGGTTTATGAAAGTGAAAAGCAGAAGACATAGTCCTAGTCCTTGAAGAACTTTCAGTATCATTTGCAGCAGGAAAAAAAAAAAGGTAAAAATAAAAGGTATCTTTAAGAAAGGAAACAAGGGGCCCCTGGGTGGCTCAGTCTGTTAAGCGTTTGACTTTGGCTCAGGTCATGATCTCACGGGTCGTGGGTCCGAGCCCCATGTCGGGCTCTGTGCTGACATCTCAGAGCCTGGAGCCTGCTTAGGATTCTGTGTCTTTCTGCCTGTCTTTTTGCCCCTTCCCTGTTTGTGTGCATTCTCTCTCTCTTTCTCTCTCTCTCTCTCTCTCTCAAAAATAAATAAAGATTTAAAAAAAAAGAAAGGAAACAAAAAGTTAAGGCATAACGGTCAGCCTATACATTCTATAGAAAGTCAGAGAGGAGAAAGGATCTTTTAGACACTGCTTTGGTCAAAGGAGACTTCCAACTGGGCCACAGTTGGGCCGGCATCACACGTGGAAGGGGAAACATAATGTCCAGCACAAACCAGAAATGGGGTTAGGTGTGGGGTGCTTTCTTCCTGGGAGCTTACGGTCTTGAGTCTGTTGCTCAGACAGACTGAGCAACAAGTAATTGGGATGAAAAGAATGCGGTAAGGAGGAACAGGACCTAGACAGAATAATATAAACTGAGTGGGTATGGAAATGCTTCATGGAGTTTCCCTGCAGTGTTACAGTGGAAACAGTGTGTCTTATGAAAATGATTCAGATATTTAGGACAGATGATTCCAGAGGAGATGAAGACATAAAGCCTAAGGCATTAAATTTTCCAAATGAGGGACTCTGACATGCTATGTTCGCTCCTCACTGGGCTGCACGTCTTCCCAACATAAAAGTCTTTTAGACCCCATCAATCACAAGGGCATGGCCAGTATTTTCTTTCATATATAGCCTGCTGGCCTGCCTGAAGGAAACATCTTCTTATAGAAGTTGAGTTAGACCCACTTGGCTTTAAATCACAGATCAACCACTCACTAGCTGTGTGATTTGGGCCAATGAGTTAAGTCTTTTTTTTGTTTTGTTTTAAGTTTATTTGTATTTATTTAAGTAATCTCTGTACCAAAAGTGGGGCTCGAACTCACAACCCTGAGATCAAGAGTCTCATGGTCTTCCATCTGAGCCAGCCATGTGCCCCAAGTTAACTCTCTCTCTTTTTTTAATGTGTATTTATTTTTGAGAGAGAGAGAGAGAGAGAGACAGCATGAATGGGGGAGGGGCAGAGAGAGCAGGAGACACAGAATCCGAAGCAGGCTCCAGGCTCCGAGCTGTCAGCACAGAGCCCGACGTGGGGCTCCGGCCCACAAACCGTGAGATCGTGACCTGAGCCGAGGTCGGACGCTCAACTGATTGAGCCCCCCTCCGAGGCCACCACCCAAAATAACCATGATCTTACCAGTTTCTCCTCGACCTTCCCAATGAAGGAAATGGTGGGTGGAAGGAGAAGGTTCCTGTATAGCCCTGTCAGGATAGGAAGTGGTCTGGGAGTATCTAGACAAACCAGTGCACAGGCCACACTTTTCGGTGTGGCCTGGCTCTTCCCTGGTGCCACCTCCCGAAAGGATCTCTCTGGGTTTGCTGGAAGGACACACCCAGCCAGCCTCTTCTAGGTCAAGTCAGGGGCTAAAGAGAGGAGACTTTCTGCTTGGTGGCTCTGGACATCAGAAAGCCTGGTTTTAAAAGATGCAGCGGTTCTGGGCAACATGGGCTGTTGGGAAGAAATCTCATGCCCCCGAATTAAAGGTGCCTTCTATGCAGAGAGATTACTAGAGTCAGTCACATCTCCCTGGGAGGCTTTTGGAGAGCTCTCTTTAAAAAGTCCTGGACAGCTGCTGGGGCAGCTGGGAGAAGGAAATGCCAGCCTTCTGAGTTGGTAGACGTGTATATGCTGTGGGGGCGGGGGTGGGGGGACACCAGTTTCCTGTTTGGCCATTGTGCCCTGGCTTAACGAGGAAAGGGAGCTTGCTGTTTGTTCTATTGGTTCTCAGACAGGAGAGCGTGTGTTGTGACTGTGGAGGTCCTGTGGGTGAAGATTTGAGAGTGTGGGGACGACCTGAGCCCCTCTCCTCTAAGGAGGGCTCACACCTCCTCCCTCGCTGATGAGCTGCCTTTTGAGCTTCTGCATTTTTACAGTTAATCATGGGGAAACCAGAGGGACTCCATGTTTAGAAAGGCTCTCCCTCTGCTGTTTTTCTGCTAGCCCCTATTTATTCATGTTCTATATCTCACCTTGCGTCCGAATCAACCAAAGAAGCTGTGTTCCCGCTCGGAGAGGGAAGCAAGAAAGTTAATCATTTTCTGAGTTTTGTCCTAGGCCCCCAAACGCCTGATAACATCTAAAAGACTGGATCCCAAACACGTTCCAGGACATTAGCTTCGAACAAACCTCAGCCGATGGTGGCATCCACACCCCCTACCTCCAGTTATTTATGAAATAACACCTATTGTCCACCTGAACTTGGCTTCGAGTGGTCCCTTCCCTGGATTCCTGAAGGAACATGTGCCCCGGACCCCTTTCCAATCTAAACCCCTAAACCCAAGCGAGGAAGAGACTCCCTCTCCTTTCCTTCCTGCCTCTCCCAGACCTTCGTCTGCTATACTCTGTCATTTATGCTATTCAGTAAACTCTGCTCTTACTTCCTCCCGGCCTGTGTTTGTTTTCTATCCTCCACAAAGCCAGAGACCCTCTTGGCTGGTCCTGCGGGACCCACTCTGCATCCTTCGATCCGGCCTGCCTACATCCTCTTGATGTTTTAAAGGATCCTATGGGAATCTGTTGAGGCAGTGATTCACCACTGGAAATGTGGTTTGTGTAAATCTGAATTTGGATATAATGTTTTCTTAATGCAACCACATTCAAAAATATGATCATTAGCAATCATTTATATATGCACTCAAGTCATAAAAAAAAAAAACAAACCATTTACCTAAAGGCTGCTATGTAACCTGTCTTCAAGGGGCTGCTGCTGAAACTGCCTGATGCGCCCACTGCTTCCCTCACCGGTTTGATCTGACGTTCCTTGCTAATCCCTCACCCTATAATCCAGGCATGTTCAAATACGATGGGGGGGGGGGGTTGGTTAATGAGGTAAACTCTGGAGCCACGCTATACCCCTTCCAAACTGTGTGACTCTGGACAAGTCACGTTAGAGGGTCTTTACGTCTCTGTGCCTCAGTTTCTTCACCTGTAAACAGGGATGGTGGTATCTAGTGTTTTATTATTATTATTATTATTATTATTATTATTATATTATTATTATTTTGGAGGTAGAGTAAGCTTAGAACGTAAACCACAAGAATAGTTCCTGACACTTAGTAAATACTGTTGTCATTATCAGAATGTCAGTCCATTTGCAGGCCTGACTATGCTTCTTCTTCTTCCAGACCCTGTTTAAGTGTCATCTGTTGTGGGAAGCTTAGCCAGACCTCCCCGGGGCAGAGCTAACACCCGTTCATTGTTCCACGCCTGTATTTTATATGCACTTTTATATGACTTCTATTACATGGAACTTCAACTGTGTTCAGGTTTCTGAATCAAGAAGAAGTCTTCATAGCCTGACATAATCTGAAAAGAGAGTAATCGCTGTACGAGAGACTCTTGCTTTTATAAAGAACAGCTCACCAGAAAACAGACTCTTCACTGTAGAGAATAAACGGGTGGTCACCAGAGGGGAGGGGGGTGGCAGGGGTGGGGGAAATAGTTAAGGAGATTAAGAGTACGTGTATCGTGTGGCTCAGTTAGGTATCCAACTCTTGATTTCTGTTCAGGTCATGATCTCATGGTTTGTGAGATCGAGTCCTGTGTCGGGCTCTGCACTGTCAGCACAGAGCCTGCTTAAGATTCTCTTTCTCTCTCTCTCTCTGCTCCTCCCCCCTCCTTCTCTCTCTCTCTCAAAATAAATAAACATTAAAAAAAAAGAGGGGTGCTTAGATGGCTCAGTTGGTTAAGCGTTCAACTCTGGGTTTTGGCTCAGATTGTAATCTCACAGTTCGTGAGTTCAAGCCTCGCATTTGGCTCCACACTGTCCATGTGGAGTCTGCTTGCGATTCTCTCTCTCCCTCTCTCTGCCCTTACCCTGTTCGCTCTCTCTCTGAGTAAATAAATAAACTTAAAAGAAAAAAAAGAGTACACGTATCATGGTGAGCACTGAGTGATGGATGAAAGTATTGAATCACTCTATTGCACACCTGAAATTAATATCACACTGTATGTTAACTATACTGGAATTGAAAAAACAAAGAGTAAAAAAAAAAAAAAGAAGAAGAAGAAAGAAAGAATAGCTCATTAACCCATTTGAGTGTGTAACCAGTGAACTTGAACTGAACTGGTGAAGGAATATTTTCAGGGAGGAGTACTTCCTGTCTTGGGCCGGCCTATTCCCAATTGGTCAACATCCTGCCTCGTAGCTCCCACCATTAACCGCACAGCCCCGAGGAGTAATGCCTGATGCCAGTGTCCCCTCTCACCCCAGAGGCCCCAGCCACAGGGAACCGCGTTCGGTTCCACAGAAGGCCTCTGGGCCTTCCCTACAGCTGCTCTTTCAGTCCCGAGCATTTTTCAGCCCTCCCTTCTCCCTGTTGCTTACCTGTTGCTCCTTCAATCTTCCTTCCTTCCTCCACCCCTGAAGCCTTCCCTTATCTCCGGAGACGGAGTCCATTATTCTCCCAGGCGGCCACTCAGCTCCTCATCCTTCCCCTATCACAGTGCTCACTACGTCAAAAAAAAAATTTTTTTTTTAATGTTTCTTTATTTTTGAGACACAGACAGACAGAGCGTGAGTGGGGGAGGGGCAGAGAGAAAGGGAGACACAGAATCCGAAGCAGGCTCCAGGCTCCGAGCTGTCGGCACAGAGCCCGACGCGGGGCTCGAACTCACAGACCACGAGATCGTGACCTGAGCCGAAGTCGGATGCTTAACCCACTGAGCCACCCAGGAGCCCCAACACTTAGTACTTTTTACTGTAATGTTTTCTCTGGGTTTTCTGCTAAACTGTCTCTCTCACAAGCCAGGGGCTATGCCTGGAAGACTAACCCCGGGCACAGTCCCTGACCTATAGTTGATGTGTAGTAACTGTTAAGAACGAATGTGAACTAGTGAATGAACAGAAGGAATGAATGCTTGGTAGCAGGTATCCACCTGCATGACATTTCCTGTCTTTTTATCTTTCTGAGGAGTTCACTGCACCATGGGGCTTAAAAAAAAAGAAGTCATCTCTCAAGGATAGGATGGAAATGGATTAGGAGAGCCATAATGGAAACATTTAAAATTTCAAACTAGAGGGGCGCCTGGGTGGCGGTTAAGCTTCTGACTTCAGCTCAGGTCACCATCTCATGGTTCGTGAGCTTGAGCCCCGTGTCCAGCTTTGTGCTGACAGCTCAGAGCCTGGAGCCTGCTTCGGATTCTGTGACTCCCTCCTTCTCTGTCTCTCCCCTGCTCACGCATGCTCTCTCTCAAAAATAAACATTAAAAAAAATTTTCAAACTAGAGACTCTCAGGATCTAAGTTTTCTCCCACTTCCTTAAAAATCCAGCCCTGGGGGGCCTGGGTGGCTCAGTCGGTTACATGGCTAAGCATCTAACTTCAGCTCTGGTCACAGCCTTACGGTTCGTGAGTTTAAGCCCTACATCTAGCTCCTTGCCAATGGTGCAGAGCCTACTTGGGATTCTCGCTCTCTCCCTCTCGCTCTCTGCCCCTCCCCAGCTTGTGCATGTTCTCTATCTCTCAAATTATATTGACTTAGAAAAAACCCAGCCCTTCCCCAATTCTACATGTTTTAAAGGAAAGAAAGGTTAAAAAAAAAAAAAACAAACCACGATATAGGCAAAATATGTCAATGCCAGAATGTTAAGTACGGTTTTCTCTAACCCTGTGTTCATTGACACAAAGGCCAGTAGCCACGTGGGTCACTGAGCACTCAAAGGGGGGCTAGTTTGGATTGAGATGTACTAGTACAAGGCACATTCTGGATCTTGAGGAGTTAGCATGACAAAAGGAATTTAAACTATTGGTCATATTGATTACGAGTTGAAACAATAGTAATTCTGATATGTTAAGTTAAAGAAAATATATTAAATTTGATTTCACTTGTTTCTTTTCACTGGTTTTAATAGGGCTTCTAGATGATTTAAAATTGCATTTGTGGGGGTGCCTGGGTAGCTCAGTAGGTTAAGCGTCCGACTTGGGCTCAGGTCGTGATCTCACAGTCTGTGGGTTCGAGCCCCGTGTCGGGCTCTGTGCTGATGGCTCGGAGCCTGGAGCCTGCTTCAGCCTGGAGCTTGTTTCCCTCTTTCTCTACCCTCTCCCACTCATGCTCTCTCTCTCTGTCTCTGTCTCAAAAATAAACATTAAAAAAACCTTTTTCGTTAAATTGCATTTGTGGGCATATAGAGGTTAGTTTGCAAGCGGGGTCGGGCGGCTACCTCCTTTCTGCTCAGAGCTGTTTTTTTCAGTGCTTTCCTGGTTTGCTAGATGCCTTTGAACCCTGGCGTTTTCTCCACTGCCTTTGGTGTGACCTCTGGGGCTAGCACTGTGGTGAGGCAGCAGGGTCTGCTCCCTGTGTCCTGACCTTGGGTCCTGTTTGCCCAGATACTTACCACAGCTCTCAGTTTCTGTCTCTGGCCCTGACTTGCGACCTGAACATAACTCTACACACTTCCCTCTGGGCTCTGGTTTGTTTTTGGTTTTCTCCGTGTTCCCCGCGTGTGGAAGTTCGGCAAAAAGAAACGAGGTCTGTCCTTTAGGCAGTTACTTTGAAATCACCTATCAGAAAATATTGATAGATGAAAAAGACACCACAAAATGCCTCAAGTCGGTAACTGTAATAAACAGCCTGTCAGCATATGCAAACTGTTTCCCCTCCGTTCTCCCAAATTAAGGGAGGATCGCTTCTTCCACGAAGCAACCACCTAGGTAGAGGGTTGGGTGAATCAGTTGGTCACACAACTGTCCTGGGTCTTCAACTGTAACTTTCTTGGCCACAGCCAACGAATTCTCTCGCTACAGAAAGGTCGGCTCAGTTCTCTGGCTCAAGTTTTCCTCTATGTATAAAGCGAGGCTTTTTCAATCGTGCCAACTTTAAAAGTCCATATGCTTCTATGCTTCTCCATGTGAGTGGGAAGGAGAAGAATTCTAAATAAACACAAATCTCAAGCACACACCTCTCTTCCAAGTCTTTTCCTTTCCTCGGCGCTGGCAGAAATAACTCCTCCTCTTCAGGAGTCTCAGCTTTTCTTCCTGTCTGTGGTGTAGGGTCAGTAAGCGTTGGCACTTTGGAGTCATATGACCTGGGTTTAAATCCTGGCTCTGTCACACGCTAGCAGTGTGATTGGGGGTGAATAACTTCGAGACTCTGTTTCTCCCCGATCCAAGGGGAGCCTTTAACTTCTCTGAGCCTCTGTATGGGGGGGGGGCGGTGGGTAACATGGTCTTACAAAAAACACCTGGCCCAGAGGAGCTGTTTATTAACATATTATGCTTGATCATACCTCTGGGACCTGGGACCTTGTTCCTCCCTCTCCTGCCAGCACCTACAATAGCTGTCTTAAAAAATTATATATATGTATATGTATATACAATACATATATATATGTATATAACATGTGTACCTTTCCTGACTTTTAGAAAGAAAAATATGCCTCATTTGACTCTTTCTCTGGTTAATGTCTTACTTTCCCCTTCATTTCAGCGTCAGTTCTTGGATCGCGGGTAGTTTACTGCCTTGCTCTTCTTTCTTTTCTTCTCTGTCATGTGTCATGTGCTCTGACGCTATAGTGACCCTCAAGACACTGCTTGAGCAGCGACCGGTCGGTTGGCAAATCCAGCGGTCGCCTGTCCGTCCCGTTCTTCCTGACTTCACTCAGCACCCACCGCCCCTTCTTTCTAATATTTTTTTTAATGTTTGTTTTTGAGAGACAGAGCATGAACGAGGGAGGGGCAGAAAGAGAAAGGGGGACGCAGAATCCAAAGCAGGCTCCAAGCTCTCAGCTGTCAGCGCTGAGCCTGATGTGGGGCTTGAACTCATGAGCTGTGAGATCGTGACCTGAGCCCAAGTCGGACGCTTAACCGACCGAGCCACCCAGGCGCCCCTCGCCGCCCCTTCTTTAGATGCATTTCTTGCCCCGGGAGCTCTGATGACCTCCCGAAGTTTCCCAACCAGGCAGATCAGAATCCCTATAAAGTCATAAGCCCTGAATGATCTCTGGCAATCTTGTCACCTGCTCTGCTCACTGCCTGTCCCCTC
This sequence comes from Prionailurus bengalensis, assembly GCF_016509475.1. Classification (NCBI taxonomy): domain Eukaryota; kingdom Metazoa; phylum Chordata; class Mammalia; order Carnivora; family Felidae; genus Prionailurus; species Prionailurus bengalensis. Next base: position 4,990,079 of record NC_057355.1, on the reverse strand, counting down.
TTTAAAATAAAGTCACGACTTGTCCTCTGTCCTCAGACCTCCCGCCAGCCCCTTCTCCCCTCCCCTCCCCTCCACCACAGGTGGTATGGTGACACTCCTCCTCCCAGGCCGAGCCTGCACCTGCAGCCACACCGCAGTAAACTCCTCCCCTCCAGCATATGAGCGGAAGTGGCTTCCCAGCTAAAGCCAGACCCTCCACCTCTGCCCTGGAACCTTCCTCTCTGCCACCTGGGCACCTTTAGGGGAAAGAACAGATTATCAGTGATTTGGCTTCAGCCTCTCCCACTCCACTATTTCCTCCTGGCAGCATTTAGGATCTCACCCATCTTAAAAAAAAAAAAAAAATCTTCCTTGCCCTCACTTCCCCCTCTAGTTACTGCTTTCTCTTCCTTCCTCCATTTTGGCCAAAGATCTTGAATTCGAGCCCATGCTCTGTGCTTCCTCCTTTTGCTCTCCGCTCCGGTTTCTGCCTTAAGGCTCTGCCGAGGGCTCCCTCCATGCCTTGAATTCTAAGTGTTTTATTGGGATGTAGGATTCTCTTAATGATGAGGGTGAAGATAGTACCATCTCTGTGAAACACCTGCAGGGTGCAGGTGGATTTAGCAAATTAGCCAAGGTCACCGGGCAGGGGTTTGAAACCAGCCAGCGGGGCTCAGAGTCTGTGCTGCTGACCCCCATGCCACGCTACTCCATGCCTCAAACTGGATGGTGCGTGTGCCCAGCACACTACGGTGCCTCGCATATAGTAGGAGACGGACCACCATGTTTGAATGAATGGACACATACTGTCGCCATGGTTCAGGTTCTTAATCTCTCGCTCTGAGAATAACCAACTAATCATCGGGCGCCTGGGTGGGTCCATCAGTGAAGCATCCGACTTCAGCTCAGGTCACGGTATCACAGTTCGTGAGTTCCAGTCCCGCTTCGGGCTCGGTGCTATCATCGTGGAACCCGCTTCAGATTCTCTCTCCCCACTCCTTGGCCCCTCCCCCCTCAAAAATAAATAAACATTAAAAAAAAAAATCACCCACTGATTAAAGGTTCTTATCAAGTGCAGGGGCCAGGGGCACCTGGCTGGCTCAGTTGGTGAAGCGTGCGACTTTTGATCTTGGGGATGTGAGTTCAAGCCCCACATTGGATGTGGAGATTACTTAAAAATAAAATCTTATTTAAAAAAAATTTTTTTTGACGTTTATTTATTTTTGAGACAGAGAGAGACAGAGCATGAACGGGGGAGGGTCACAGAGGGAGGGAGACACAGAATCCGAAACAGGCTCCAGGCTCTGAGCTGTCAGCACAGAGCCCAACGCGGGGCTCGAACCCACGGGCCGTGAGATCATGACCTGAGCCGAAATCGGATGCTTAACCGACCGAGCCACCCAGGCGCCCCTCTTATTTTTTTTTTAAAGGGCAGGGGCTGAGGTCTATGTCTATTTTTCTGAAAGAAGGTGTAGTTTTCGTGAATTTTTCATAGGAATCTTTGTCCTCCCCCCCCCCAAAAAAAGTTCATAACTTCTTGATTCATTCATTTCTCTGTCTTTGGTTTTATTTTCCCCAAACTCCTCCCTTATGTCTGGTGCACTGCCGTTAGATGACTCAATTGTCAATGTTTTAATTCTGCTGCTGATAAAAACATAAGAACAAATAACTTCCCTGCACCTGAAGAAGCCTTGGGTGCTTCCTCAGCTGGCTGCCTCCAAGATAAGAATCAAACACTTCGGCCCAACGGCTGAGACTTTAAGTAATCAAACCCCAGGACATTTTACTAGTACCTCCCTTCCATTTTTCTCCGACTTGAATCATCTGTCCAGCCAAGCTGAAGTCTTGTACCTTTAAAACTTCTGTCCGGACACACCTTTCGGCAGCTCCTCCGACAAGGATGTGTTACATTCCTGATCTAAGCCAGGACTTTGCCTGGGGCTGAGAATACAGCGATGACTACAACAGAGTCCTTACTTGTGGGAAACTGTCTAGTTTGGGAGACATATGTGAAAACAAAGTCCCCAAAATAAGGGATGACACATTTGTGGGAGTTATTCCCACTTAGAGGTGGGGTGGAGCCAATACAAAGCAGACTTTCTCTAAGCTCAACGTGTCTGTATTCTTTACATGTTTCTTTTCCAACAAGCATGCCTTAATTTTGTAACCAGGAAAAAGGTCTTATCAGGTAAAGACTATGATTAATTCAATTGGGAGCACCTCAGTGCCAAGGGGGGGACTGTAACTGTCCAAGAATTAGTAAAATTAGGGGCACCTGGCTGGCTCAGCCTGTGGCACGTGTGGCTCTTGATCTCAGGATTGTGAGTTCGAGTCCCACGTTGGGGGTAGAGATTACGTCAGCAGATAAAAACAAACAAAACAAAAAAAGAATTAGTCAAATTAAGGAGGAAGGGACAATCAACCAGTAGAAAAGTGGGCACAATAGACATTTCCCGGAAGATGAAACATTTATGGTCAATAAATATATGAAGACAGGTTCAACCTCATGAATCGTCGAGAAGTAAAAATTGAGACCGCAATGCGATTGCACTTGATATCCACTTGGGTGGTGAAGATTCAGAAATCTGACAATCCCAAGTGTTGGCGAGGATGTGGGGGAACAATGGGCTGCCATAGATGACGCCGAAACTGTGAATCGGTAAAAAGCACTTTGGTAAACAGTTTGGAATTGAAACTACAGAGTCGAAAGTTGACTTTAGCCTTTGACCCAGCATTTCTACTTTACATAAATACACAAGAGAAGTTCCTGCACTTGTGCACCCGTGGGTTTTACACACATCTTCTTGGCAGCACTTTTGCGAAAGCAAAAACCTGCGACGACGCGAACGTCCACGATCAGAGCATCGGTTGTATTAGCTTGAGTTCCTCAAAAGCAAAGATGGGGTCGAGGACTCGGGTGCAGGTTGCTTATCTGGGAAGTGATCTCGGGCCTCGGGAGGGAAGGAGAGAAGGGTGAGGCAGAGCAGGAAGGGAGGCTGACACGGGGCATGAGATTCCACGGACGCCTCTGAGAGGTGTACAGAATGCCTCCCAGAATTGTTCATCCGAAGGATGGGAGCCTGGGGCATTTATCTCTTGGCTCACATCCCCCTTTGGTCGAGGGTTAGCTCTCCTCACTTTCAGGCTGTGCCTGCCGGGCTGCCGAGAAGGCTCTTGTGGCACAGAAGGGCCTGAAGCAGAAACTGGAGACGCCCAAGGCCTACCGCTCGCATCGGGAATTGTCAGTGTTGGGAGCTCACGAAACTGGCCACCACATGTTTTGCCTAAGACCTGAGACGGGCCAAGGGGAAGAACACAGGGTGCCAAGAGCCTCTGCATCGAGAGGCAAAGTCATACTAGTATATTCACACTCCAGAACAATCTACAGCGGCCACAATGCAAATAAACTCGGTTACATGCAGCAGGCCCAGATAAATCTTAACAAAATAACACGGAAAGTGAAAAAGAAGTCCCAGGATATTATGTAGGGCACAATGCTCTTTAATGAAGAAACCAACTAGGGGCACCAGGGTGGCTCAGGTCATGATCTCAGGGTTTGTGGGTTCAAGCACCACATGGGGCTCTGTGCTGACAGCTTGGAGCCTGGGGCCTGCTTCGGATTCTGTGTCTCCCCCTCTCTCTGCCCCTCCCCCGCTTGTGCTCTGTCTCTGTCTCTCTCTCAAAATAAATAAACATTTTTAAAAATTAAAAAAAGTAGGGGCGCCTGGGTGGCGCAGTCGGTTAAGCGTCCAACTTCAGCCAGGTCACGATCTCGCGGTCCGTGAGTTCGAGCCCCGCGTCGGGCTCTGGGCTGATGGCTCAGAGCCTTGAGCCTGTTTCCGATTCTGTCTCCCTCTCTCTCTGCCCCTCCCCCGTTCATGCTCTGTCTCTCTCTGTCCCAAAAATTAATAAACGTTGAAAAAAAAATTTTTTTTAAATTAAAAAAAGTAAAGAAAATAACTAAAATACATGTTTTGGGAATATGCATGCAGGTTTGCATACACAAAAATATATACTTAAGTGTTTATGTAAATATATAGACATAAATTTCTAGAAATTAAACTTGTTCTGTGTACTTGAATTCTAAGGGGGAAAGAAACTGCAAAGGATTATTAAAAGAACACATCAGGAAATCCGGAAAGTTAATGAGAAAAGGACAAAAAAAAAAAGAAAATGGACAGAAAGATACGAACAGATATTTCACAAGAGAAAATATATATAGCTGTTAAGTATATATAAACACATTCAATCTCAACTTTAAAAAATGTTTTTAATGTTTATTTAGTTTTGAAAGAGAGAGGGGGAGACAGAGGATCCGAAGCAGGCTCCGTGTTGACAAGAGGGAGCCCGAGAAGGGGCTGGAACGCAAGAGCCATAAGATCATGACCTGAGCCGAAGTTGGATGCTTAACTGACTGAGCCATCCAGGCGCCCTTCAACCTTTGTAAAAAGCAAGACTTTTTTTTTTTTTTTAACGTTTATTTATTTTTGAGACAGAGAGAGACAGAGCATGAACGGGGGAGGGTCAGAGAGAGGGAGACACAGAATCCGAAACAGGCTCCAGGCTCTGACCTGTCAGCACAGAGCTCGACATGGGGCTCGAACTCACAGACCGTGAGATCATGACCTGAGCCGAAGTCGGCCGCCTAACCGACTGAGCCACCCAGGCGCCCCAAAGCAAGACTTTTTAACTTTAAATTTTTATAAAGCTGGGGTGATTTTTAAAACTGAAGTGTAGCTGGTGCACCGTGTTAAATTAATTTCAGGTGGACAACATAGTGATTCAACAGCTCTATACTTCACTCCACTCGGCACAAATATGTAGCTACCATCTGTCACCACACAAGGCTATTACAATGCCATTGACTATGTCCCTTTCATCCCCATGACTTATTCATCCCGCAGCTGAAAGCCTGGCCCTCTCTCTCCCCTTCATCTATTTTGCCCATCTTCCTCCCCCCGCCCTACTGACAACCACTGGTTCCTTCTCTATATTTAGGGGTCTGTTTCTGCTTTTTGTTTGTTCATCTATTTTTTTAAATAAATTTTTTAAACATTTATTTATTCTTGAGAGACACAGAGACACAGAGCATGAGCAGGGGAGGGGTAGAGAGAGGGTGAGACACAGAATCTGAAGCAGGCGCCAGGCTCTGAGCCGTCAGCACAGAGCCCGACATGGGGCTTGAACTCGCAAACTGTGAGATCACGACCTGAGCCGAAGTTGGATGCTTAACCAACTGAGGCACCCAGGCGCCCCTGTTCATCTATTGTTTTTTAGATTTCACATAGACATGATATCAGCGTCAGGGTAATTTTTAAAATTAATTTTTGATAATATATTTATTTTCTAGATAAAACTATTTTTAGGAGCAAGAAAATAATAAACACAAGATTAACCGTTGGGCTTGGGGGGGGGGATATGTGTAAGTTGTCAATTCTAACTTTTACAGTGGATGATCAGTAACAAAAGAGGGTCAGGCATGAACCAATGAAGGGGTTCGACCCATGGATTATATTTAAACCAAAGCATCTTGAAGTCTAGGAAATAAGATTATATGGTATAATAAATATATTCATAGGTACCTATAAGATACACTGATAACAGGAAGGAGGGAGCTAGGAGATGCTCCCTCACACCTGGGAAGGGCAGGGAAGTTTGACCAAAGACGTGACAGCCAATGGGGTTAAAAGAATCAGGACAGGGTTGCCAAATTTGGGAGAAGGTGGAGGGCATGGCAGGGCACTGTGAGCGGAAAGAGCAGCATGAACAAAGACGTGGGAATGAGAGACAGTGTGGCGTGGCCAGTAAACTACAGACAATTAGTGTGGGTAGAAAAGGACAGCGGGAGAGGGAGAGGCGCGTGAAGGACCGAGAAGGTTCAGAAAGGTCCGTCGTCCTAAGGAGGTGAGATGGTTTTCCACATTGTAAGCAAACAGGAGCCTTGGAGGGTTTTAAGCGGGATACTGACGTGATTCATTTCAGGAAGATTCTCACGGCGCAGTGGAGGACTGCTTGGAAGGTGCTGGGGGCAGGAAGGTGTCAGGATCTTTGTCCAGGTGAGAGATGTGCACGGCTTAATAAACTCAGGAGCTCTGGTGTGTGTGGAGGGGCGTGTGTGGTCTAAACCAAGAGGTTTTTCAGATATGGAATGGGCAGAATTTTATTTCCCTGCTCTCCCATGTTTTTCTTTTTCTTTTTTTTTTTTTTAAATTTTTTTTTTTCAACTTTTATTTATTTTTGGGACAGAGAGAGACAGAGCATGAACGGGGGAGGGGCAGAGAGAGAGGGAGACACAGAATCGGAAACAGGCTCCAGGCTCCGAGCCATCAGCCCAGAGCCTGACGTGGGGCTCGAACTCACGGACCGCGAGATCGTGACCTGGCTGAAGTCGGACGCTTAACCGACTGCGCCACCCAGGCGCCCCTCCCATGTTTTTCTTTATGACACTTACACTCGTGACATATTTACTTATCTATGGTCTGTTTTCCTCCCCACCAGGATGTAAACTGCAGGAGAGCAAGGATGTTAATTTTGTTCCCTCCTCAATCCCCAGGGCCTAACAGTTCCCGGCACATGATGGGTACTAAACAATTATTTGTTGAAGGCATGGAGTTTAGCTAGGAAGGAGAAATACAGAGTAATAGCCAATAGGGGAAGAATTTCCAGCACTCTAGTCTAATTTAGCTCCTGTCTCTCCTTTTAATCTCTTCCAGAGCTCAGTCTCCAGCTAAGTATTTGGCAAAAAAAATAAAAATAAAAAGATGTGCCTGCTTCTGCCTCTCATCCTTGTCTCAGCCTCAGTTAACAACCTTTCCTCTTCCCTCCACCTACCCTCCCTGCTCTCTAGCTACCTTCACTTTTTATCTCTGGAATCCTTGGTTTTCTGGGTTCCCTTAAGACCCTTGGCCATATGCTTAGACAGTTCTTATGTTGTTATAGGATCACATACCTGCTAGATATTGTGCCTCTGTCCTTCCAGATCTACCCTCCATCATTTTCCGGAGGCTGGCCTTGAAGGACAACATCATCAGGGCTCACTTGCGCTTAGGCTTCCTCTTGGGTTCAGCCAGTGGGAGGCAGCACAGGAGATCTGAGGGCAAGAGAGAGACAGGGGTAGGGCTGTATTCCTGTACGTTCCTAGTGGCCTTCCCTTTCCATCAGCTATTGTTCTCACTTAGCCCTGGGTTTCCTCTCTTTGCTAGCCCTGGGGTGCTTCATTACCCCTTGTTGGCTTCCCTCAAACGTGCCCACATCTTTGCACACTGTCCCTTCATTAACTCTCTTCAGTTACACATTTCAGGGTAGGCCATCTGTTTCCTGCTGATCTTGGCTGATACAAAAGCAAAAATACAGAATTGTATTTTTTTTTAAATTTTTTTTTTCAACGTTTATTTATTTTTGGGACAGAGAGAGACAGAGCATGAACGGGGGAGGGGCAGAGAGAGAGGGAGACACAGAATCGGAAACAGGCTCCAGGCTCCGAGCCATCAGCCCAGAGCCCGACGTGGGGCTCGAACTCACAGACCGCGAGATCGTGACCTGGCTGAAGTCGGACGCTTAACCGACTGCGCCACCCAGGCGCCCCTTGTATTTTTTTTTTAAAAAGTTGAGATATGATTCACAGAATTCACCCGGTTAAAGTATACAATTCCGTTTCAGGTTCTTAGCGTGGTAGAACAAATTGTATCTTTTTTCCAAATAATATGTCATTAAGCGTTTTCCAAGTTACCCCTTTCTGCTTACTCAGTGGTAAGTTACACAATGTTACACACTGTAAATCACTTCAACTTTCACTATCACAAAAAGGCAGTAGCACATATTGTGAATGTGGACATTCTCTTTGGGGGAGGATTACTTCCCAAGGAAAAGTTTCTAGGAGTGGTATTGATGAATCAAAAGGGAGCCATATCTCTTTTAAGGCGCTTCAGAAGTAGCGTCAACTGCTTCTTAAAAGGATTATACCAATTCACATTGCAACAGCTTTTTCTGAATACAATCACACCATCTTATTAGCACTGGAAAGTGTTTTAAGATACATATATTTTGCTAATGCAGTATGTGATGTTACCATTTGAATTTCTTTGATAGCCATTCCAACCTTAAACCATTTAAAGCCGTGTTTAGCCAAATGGGAGTGGAGGGACAGTGATTTTGAGGGGATTATAAAATGGATCCATGACGGAAGAAGAATGTTAAGATATACGCAGACAGAGTCGGTCATACTGGTCTATGAGCATTAATGGCTCTCTTAATGGACTCTCTGGAATCAACACGTTCCATTCCCTCTGATTAAACATAATGACTACTACCTGTGACCTGCTGAACGCTTTGGATTAATGAGTTCATCTGTGGAATTCCAACACACTTCTTCCTACTAGTTGAGTTAGACGCCTAACGGGAGTCTGTTGTGTTTGGTCCCAAACTTGCTTATGACAACTGTATGCCAGAGTGTAACTAATTTAAGTTACACAAACTGATGAAGCATGTGTATAAAGAGAAAGAGTTGTTTCTATGAAATGTCAGTTGAAGGTTTAGCTAATGACCAGTTGAAAACTGTCAAACCAGGTGTGGGTGAGACAATTACAAAGGATTTTTTTTTTTTAAAAGAAGAAGCCTCCACTTATATTGCTTTTCAAGATATTTTAAGTCCTTAGGCAACTTTAAATTATTTCTTAATGTTTATCTATTTTTGAGAGGAGAGAGAGAGAGAGAGAGAGAGAGAGAGAGAGAGAGAGAGAGAGAAAGAGAGAGAGAGAGGCAGGGGAGGGACAGAATCTGAAGCAGGCTCCAGATTCTGAGCTGTCCGTACAGAGCCCAAGGCAGGGCTCAAACCCATGAACTGTGAGATCATGACCTGAGCAGAAGTCAGACGCTTAACAGATCGAGGCACCCAGGCGTCCCAAGTCCTTAGTCAACTTTAAAGAAACAAATTGGAAAGCACAGAAAATATACCACAGATAGGTTTTATGTGAGATAGGGCTCAAGAAAACTGTAATCAGCACTGTTCCTCAAAGAAAAGGTTTGGCTCGCATCAAAAGATTGGCAAATGGGTGTCCCTTATAGGTTTTAAGTGAAAATGAAATGTTAAGGCATGTATTTGCCATTTTTTATAATTCGCTGCGGGGGCGCCTGGGTGGCACAGTCGGTTAAGCGTCCGACTTCAGCCAGGTCACGATCTCTCAGTCCGTGAGTTCGAGCCCCGCGTCAGGCTCTGGGCTGATGGCTCGGAGCCTGGAGCCTGTTTCCGATTCTGTGTCTCCTTCTCTCTCTGCCCCTCCCCCGTTCATGCTCTGTCTCTCTCTGTCCCAAAAATAAATAAACGTTGAAAAAAAAAATTTATAATTCGCTGCGTTAATACACTTTCCCATTCAACTGCCAAACTAATGAGTCAGATCCAGTTTGTTTGGGCAGGGATAAATCCTTATTCCCCAACTTTGTTTGCTTGTTTGTTTTCATAGGTCAGGTAGGAGAGAATGTATCCTGGGTCTTCCACGAGGAGCGACTTACCTAATTGGTGAATTTGGATCTGCCTGCCCTCAGAGAGTGCAATCTTCTCTAAGCAGACACAGTTAAAGTGGCTAGGGCCCCTCAAGGTGAAGGTTGGAGTTTTGGGGGAGAGAATTTTAATTCAGGGAATCTTAAAAAGCCTACGGGTCATCAGCTAAGCCACATTCTTCAGTTCAGCTCTGTTGGTGATGGAGTTATTTTCATCTCCTCATTGGTTCTGGACTTTGAAGAAAGGGGTGTTACTTACTGTCTCTATGATATTCCAACAGTGGTGAGTAAGACAGCTTCTATGGACTGTCACAGTCAAGATACATTTTTTTCCCCCTTTCATTGTAGTCTGTGATTCTGTTCATTCAGAGGAAAAGTTGTCTCTCATTTACAGGGTAGTCCGGCCTTGTCTGAAGTTCAATCTGTATCTCAAGCTAGACAAAGAAGAACACATTTACAGCTGCTGAGAGATGCTGGTGTCAGGAAATATTTGCTAAGACGGGAAGAGGAATACAAACATGGCTTGTGCCAATCCTATCCCGACCCCCACCACATCCCGAGAGTCTCACCTGTCCTGTTGATTTCTGGGACATGTAAACATGGCAAACTTAAGGTCACAGTCTGTATGGCTAGTTAAATGAGAACTGCAAACATAGCAGGGAATAGTCTAGCCTCTTTTCAACATCCTTTGAAGCATTTTGTAACCCTATAGTGGGTTATAAAATCAATGTAGTAGGTTCTGACCGGTATTTCAAAAGAAATAAAAATCATGAAGTTGAAAGTCTCAGCCAGCGGTGCATAAAGTAACAGTAATACTTCATGAAACTTCTCGGAGGTGTGTACGTGTGTGTGTATATTCTGGGTTGAGATGTGCAATATATTTCGTATAGAAGGTCAGAGTCAAAAACGTTGGCAAAGAACATTATTCAGCAATATGAGAAGGAAATACTGTCATTTGTGACAACATGGATGGACCTTGAGGGCATTATGCTAAGTGAAATAAGTCAGAGAAAAAGATAAATACTGTGTGATCTCATTTATCTGTGGAACTCACAGAAAGTTCTAAAAAACTTTTTTTTTTTTTTTAAAAGCTCTGGTTTAAGGTGCACATTTCTTCCTTTCAGCTTCGCTCTTTGCCAATCTGTTCTCTCTGAAAATCTGGTGCCGTGTGAATAAAAATTGTAGTGATTAACAGGCAGAGAAGCAAGGGCCAATTCTCATTCTGTAAGCGGCTGGAATGCAAAGTACGGTTGCCCCTGCCTCACTGCTCTGAGTCAATCACATGTCCAACTATCATTACGATAGAAGGGCTGAGATCCAGAACCTCATTAAGTAAGAGGTTACAGGAAAATTTACTTTGACGTTTATCACCTGCACAGCTCAAGGGCCAGTGGTTCTTGCCAGCCACAAATCACAAAGGGTTCAGCTTGGCATTTAGGACTATGGTCCCATCTTATTTTTCCAGACTGGGTCTCCTACTTTTCTCTCCCTTGAATCCTATGCTTCAACGAAACTGACCTGCTACTGTTACTGGACTATTCCCTCCAGTTCTCACTTTGTGTCCCTCCTGCCTAAGGCAGCCTCCTCAACTAGCCCATCTGTGCTGACCTAAGTCCCTTCCATCCTTCAAAGATCCCTTTCCAATCTCCTTGATTCCTCTTTTCATTTTTTTTTTTTTTAAAGTAGGCTCTATGCCCAAGGTAGGGCTTGAACTCATGACCCTCAGATGGATAGTCACATACTCTACCGATTGAGCCAGCCAGGTTCCCTTCCTTTCTTGATTCCTAATAACTCTTTTCAACTCCGCAAAGATCTTAAAAAAAAAAAAAAAAACTTTCTTAAAAATGCTTTAAAATATCATTTTTCCTGATTTAAAGAGAAATAGTAATGTACTGTAAAAACAAGAAAAAGAAGACATCACAGAAAATAAAATCCCATTTTTTTAATCTAGCATGATATCTATACGTGATATGCATAGTATGTGTATATATTACAAGCTAGTATTATCTTATGATGTGCTTTTCAATTGCTGATATTTTCCGTACCATCGATCTTTTTCTTCAACATGATTTTTAATGGTTACAAATAAACCATAATTTATTTAACAGTCATATAACACTGGGTGCTTTGTTTTCACATATGGTGCTATATTTGGGGGGAATATAGATGGGGTGGTATCCAGGCTATAGTGACAAATTTCCTAAAAGCGCGCAGTGGAATACCGGGAATAGAAAATTGGGGCCAATAGGATAATTACGAGAACTGTAAATTAGGAGAAATAATTGGAGCAATAGGATAATTAGGAGAATTGGAAATGTTGGCAGGTAGGCAGGGTTTCCCACTTTAAGAGGAATAGGGATCTGAGCCAGTTGCGCTGAAGTCTGAAAGGGCAGTAACCTCAGAAGGCCTATGGATGACTTTAGGGTCATCTAGGCAGCTGATGCATGGAAACATGCAGGGCTCAGTAGGCCTCCTCCCCATCTCAAAATATTTCTGTTTATGCATGCATCCTTGAAGTCTTGTAGGAAGAGGTGTGTCCCTTCTCTGATTTCTTCCTCCCTCTCCACCACCTCTTCCTCATTTTCCTTTTCTGAGATCTTGCGCCGTTAATTACCCCATCTCTTATCCCCCCCCCCCCCCCAGCTCTTTTGAGAGCTCCACCTCATGCTGGGTGAGGGGGCTGGGGTGGGGGAAAGAGAAAGAAATCACCTGTCTCCGTTACTCTTACTACCTCTTGAACTACAGGCCTCTCCGGCTCACTGCCAAGCGTCTGGAAAGATCACTCTTTACTGCCTTGGCCGCTTCGCCGCCGCGCACTCCTTATCCGAGCGCTCAGCTCGGTGCCTGGCGCACAGCGGGCCCTGGCTGGAAGTTAGTTCCGCCCCTCTCGCAAACTGGCACCTCTTTCCTGGTTCTTCAGAAGGAATGTCTCCGTGCTCAGCAGTGGGTGTCCGCGGTCGGAGGCACCCTGACCCAGCTGCCACCTCAACGCCGCCTGTTCCCAGGTGCGCTGGGCTCTGGGAAGGTCCCGCCGGTCACCCGCCTGGCCTTCCGCCCGCTTCTCTGAGTTCTCACCTTGCACGACCGGGGCTCCCCCAGTCACTCGGACATCTCCCAGGTCTAGCCCCGGGACGCCCCGCTGGCCGGTCCTCAACTCTGCTCGCCGCGGGTCTCCCGGTTCTCCCAGAGGCGACGCGTCAGCCTGCCCCCCCCCCCCCCCCCCCCCGCCTCCAGGCCCGCCAGCAAGTCCCCGCGGCCCGCAGACCCTTGGGGCGCACCCGCTGAGCGCCTGGCCCGCGCCACCGCGGCGTCCCTCCATGTGCAGCCCCTCGCTAGGCCCCACTCCGTGCCAGACCCAAGTGACGAGGACGCCGTCCCGGCTCCGGAGGCGCTCGCCGTCCGCTGGGGCGACACGGCCGCGGAGGCAGCCCGGGTCCCTCTAGCGGGAGACGGCGGCGCCTGCCCAAGGCCCCCGCCCGGGAGGCGCGGCGGAGGCCGAGAGGCCCAGGGCGCGGGGAGCGGCCTCCCCGGTGCTCGGCTGGGCGGGGGGGCCCGGCCTGGGCGCGCGGGGTCGGGGGTCCGGCCCCGCTTGGCGCCGCCCCCGCCCCGCCCGCCCCGCAGCCGCCGTCGGGCCCGCGCCGCGCAGCCCGCCTCAGGCGGGAGCGCGGGGCGGGAGCGGGAGGCCGGAGGCCGGGCCCAGGCCCGGGCAGCCCCCGCAGCCGCGCCGCCCTGGGCCGGCGCCCAGGTCCGAGCCGCCTTCCGCCCGCTCCCCACCCCACCCCACCCCCCCCTCCCCGCCCGCGGCCCCAGCCGGGTCCCGCCGCCAGGCCGGCTCCCGCCCCCGCTCCGCCCCCGGAGCCGCAGCCCCGCCCGCCACCGCCGTCGCCATGTTGTGGCTCCCGCAGCCGGCGCTGGCGACGCGCGCGGCCGAGCCCGGGGCCTGCAGCCGCCGCCGCCGCCGCCGCCGCCAGGTAAGCGCCCCCCGCGGGCCGGGCCGGGCGGGGAGCCTGCGGGCCGGGGCCGCCGCCGCCGCCGAGGCCGCCCCAGCCCGCGCCCGGGGCCGCGCCGAGCCGGGGGCCGAGCCCGCGCCCGCGCCGCGGCCCTGCAGCCGGGCGGACCCTGCGCGCCGCCCGAGGCGAGGCAGGCAGCCACTTCCCCCGACCGCCGCCTGGCGGGCCGCGGCCGCCACCCCACCCCGCCCCCGGCCGACGGGGCCGCCTGCCCCCTGCCGCCGCGACCCGCCGCCGCCGCCGCCGCCGCGCCGCCGCGCCGCCGCCCCGGGCACGGCCGCTGCCCTCCCCTGCGCGGGACGGGCGGCCGCCCTCGGCCACAGCCCGCGGCCCCCCGCCCGGGCGCGGATAACGGTGCCGCTTCGCCCCGCCGGGACGCCCTGTCAGCCCTTCCGTCCCCGCCGCGCCGAGAGCTGGCGCCGTCCTGGGGCGGACACTTCGGGGACCGACCCTCTGGGGCGCCCCGCAGTCCCTGCCCCCCCACCTCCGCCCAAGTTCTGACCCTGGGGGAGGCTTCTCCGGGAGCAGACAGGTATTCCTGCTCCAGAGTTGGGGGTCCTCAAGGGGCGACCAGGCCTGTTGATCAGGGTGGAAATTATCTCTCTGCAGGGGCTCTTCCTGCCAACCTGTGTGTGTGTGTGTGTGTGTGTGTGTGTGTGTGTGTGTGTGTGCGCGCGCGCGTTTGGGGGGGGGGGGAGGCTCAATGTGACCCGAGGGAGGACAGGGGAGCGTCTGCTGGACAGATGGCCTCCTGGCCTTGGATCAGCGTGTGTGAGGGGGAGGGGTCCATATGACCTTAGGTATGTCTGTTCCTCAGAACCCCAGGATTATTGGAGCTGCTCAGGGATTTTTAACTTTTTTTTTTTTTTTTTTTTTGAGTAGGCCAGAGGTGGCATTAAAAGTCCTGGATTGGAATAAATCCACCAGCCCACCCAGGGAAGCATGTCTGGCACCCAGGACTAGCCTAGAATAGGACTTGGGGGTGAGATGGGTGCTGGGCCTAGGGTTGGCCCCCTTGCCTTCAGCTCTGTGTTCATGTACGGCCTGTAGGGTGCATCTGCTTGTGTGTACAGTGTGGCTGAGCATACAGGATGTGGACAGACAGATGCCTGGCCTGGTGGGTGCCTGCTGGGATTTCATGGGTCTGTTTCCTCAAACTCACAGGTACATCACACAGTGAAAGAGAGGAGGAAGCTAATGGTGCTAGCACACACATTTTGCCCATTTTTCCCCAGTGGTCGTGGCTTTGATTCACTCAGTAAATTTTTATTGAGCACTTATTACGTGCCGGGCACGGGACTAGGTGTTGGGAGGATGGTGGTAAAGCAGAAAGGTATGTTGTAGTTTGAGCTCGTAGCCTAGTGAGAAAGGCCAGTAATAAGTAATCTTGAAATTTCATTCAGCACCAAATGTTTGTCAACAAACATGTGCCGGGCATTGTTTTCGATGCTGTGAAGAAAGCAAGCAGAAATAACTGCCCTTCTGGAGCTTTCATTTCAGGGCGGAGAGGGGAGAGGGGGAGGGAGGACAGGAAAGTAAAGGATATAGTTCAAAAAAAAAAAAAAAGCCTGTTAAAAGGGGCTAAATGCTAAAGGATAAAAAGAAAATAGGGAAGGAGGATATGAGATGTTGGGTGGGGGTTGAATTTGCATTCAAGTAGCCTGGGAAGGCCTTCTAAGAAGGTGTCTTTTGAATACAACTCTGAAGGAAGTGGTAAACTAATCATTTCAAACAGTGATGAGCACAAGGAAGGAAAGATGAAGAGAGTGGTAAGAGTAATGGGCCTTGATTTGATTTGGGGGCTTAGGGAGGGCTTCCCTGAGGAAGTGACGTCTGGGGTGAGACCCGAAGGAGGGTTGAGAGTTAACCGTGTGTGGAGCAGCACGGAGCTTGGCAAGTTGGAGGAAGCGAAAGAGGCCTGTGTGGCTGGAGGGGGAAAAGGAGAGGGGAGGTAAGTCTGTAGAGAGGTGAGGGAGATCACAGGGGGCCCTGCGGACAGAATGCCTCCCCCCTCTAACTCTGGTTTGTATCTCCAGTGAAATTAGGAACCTTTGGAGGGTTTTAAGTGATTGACATGATGACATTTACATTCTAAAAGGTCTCTGGCCTCTGTCTGGGGAATGGACTTTGAGATAAGCAGGTAAGGCGAGGCTTTTTCTGTGTTGAGGGCCTAACTATTTGATCTGCCTCAGAAAAGCGAAAAGCCTTGAGAGTAGTTTAGGAGAGAGCTTTTCCCTCAGAGTCTAATTTGTGCAGCTTTTAGGGAGGGAAAGGAAGACGAGTTAGCATTTATGGAGCGCCTGCTAGACGGGAGAAACAATTTGGGAGACTTTGGCAAACATCATATTTGACTTACTCCTCTGCAGTTTGAGAGAAAGGGCTTGTCCTGCCCCTTTACAGACACGAGCGCAGAAGGGATAGGAAACAAGTCCTGAGGGGTTAGATGACTTATCCAGAAACCACATTTGTAACATAATCTGAATTCAAACCCAGGTCTTCCTGATCCCAGAGCCCAGTGGCTCTGGAACCAGACTACCGGTTGCTTCTGCCACTTGCTAAGGGAATGATTTTGAGTTTGATCTCTTGTGTGCCTCAGTTTCCTTTTTGGAAAGGCCTCAAGCTTTACCCAGCTTAAATGCAGATAAAAGTACCTACCTCACAGGACTGTTGTGTGTATCAAATTAACCAAGCCATAGCGCTCACCTGGAATGTTAGTTGCTATTATTACTTAAATTTTTAAAACTTTCATGTTGCCTCTTAACCATATTGCGGTCACTCTGGATGAGATTCAATATATGGATAATTTAATTCTCAGATTTTGTGAGACTCTTTTCTCCTCCCTTTTCCTCCAAAGGACTTAATGCCAGTGTTCCACCTGATCAACCTTTCAACATTGATCTCACCTTTCATTCTTGACACTGTGCTAGGACTTATGGATACAAAGTGAGTTTCTTCTCTGCAGAAGTTCAGGGTATCCAGAGGTAGGTCAGATATTGAAACGGATGAAGCACAATGTACTTAAGTTCTCTAATGCACCTGTAGTTAGCTGTTATAAGCTGTAAGAACTAAATGCCTGGGGGAGTAGGGAAGGCTTCAGGGCAGAAGTGATTTTTGAACTGGGCTTTGGAGGAAGCAAAGGAGTTTTGTAGGCAAGTAAGACCGGCCAAAGGACATTCTAGGTAGAGAGAGCTATATATGAAAGCATGGAGCCTTGAGAGGCTTGGCTTGTTTGGGTAGGAGGCTGGAAAGCTGAGTTGGAGCTGTGAAAGGCGGGTCAAGTTTGGATTTTATCCTACAAGCCATGGAGGGTATTAGATGAGTATTAGATACATCAGAGAGTATTAGACACATCAAATACACACCATGACGGGTGTTGGAGTTAGAGAGTGGAGACAGATGTCATCCTGGGGGTGGCTTTATTTTGGTGGGATCACTATGTTTCAGGATCTGGTTCTCAGTTTTGTAGACCCGAAATTCAGTTTTGTAAGGCACTTGGAGCTGATTGGATCCAGGCAGACTGACTCACTAACCAAACTTGGAAGAGACTGATGCATAAACTCAGGGTATTAACTGGCCATGAGAAATGAAACTGCAGAATGACAGATGTTCTGTCCTCTGGCCATCTCCCTCACCACCGCACCCCACCCCCTCTGGCCAGGGCTGAGACATTTTAACAAAATCTTGCTCCTCAATTCCTGTCTGTTTTCCTCAGGCCCATGAAAACCCATCCTTTTTGTTAACATAATCTTTACTTAAGCTCCATACAGCATGGCCAACCATGATTATTCATTGATAGAATGGATGATTCTGTATCCTGTGGGTTGGATCATATGTTTGTGAATCTTAAGGAAGAGGAGGAATAACTTTTTTAGAAATAAAATACTGGAAAAGGGGGTTCCTTAGAAGCGGTATGCAGATTCTAAGTGGTGTGGGTAGTCTTGAAGCTAAAGGGTGGTTGTGGACAGATGCATTGGAAATTGTTCTGGGGGCAGAGGTCTGTGAACTCTTGGTTGCACTTGAGGAGAGATTAGTTTAGAATGTTCATCTTCCCTACACGTTGGAGACGGAAAAGAAAGTAGTAATGCCTGCCCTCTACTCAGCCTGGTCACGGTGAGCTTTCCTACTGGACTGGAGTGAGTCTTCGCGGGGTTTGGGTTTCATCCTCACACTTGTCTCTACTTGTGCAAAACTGGGAAGAGTGGTGGATCTCCTAGAAGTTTTGAGTTTGTGCTTTTCTGTAGTGAAAAATAAAACCCAAATAGACTAACCTAGATTGTGGACTAATTATTTTTATTTTAAAACTCTAAAAATAATTACACAAGCACTTTCATGTAGAAAATTTAGGGGCCGCAGGTATACAAAAGAAACAGAACCGACTGATAAATCCTATTACCCAGAACCACTGTTAACATTTGAATAATTTAGTGTTTGTATTAGATCTTTGTCTCCAACTCTGTCTTTCTATGTAACTTGGTTTTGACTTTTTCTTTGGCTACAAAATTAGGAACATCCTGAATAGGAGAGAATTCTGAGTGTTGACATCCACGAGGTGAAGTGATTGCATGTACACGAAAATCTGTGTCTGTTTCCATTTCTGGGCATCTGGTCCAGTGTCCCCCTCCTTCATGTTCTAGGAGTGTTGGGCGTGAGATCCATTAGCTAATTAATTTTAAGGAATGTTTTAGGACGTGAGAGTGCTGCCTCAGCCAACCGTTCACTTTTATTTGAAGTGGGAAGTGTGTATGTGTGTTGAAATGACATATCTGATCCTTTTTATGACTCAAAGAAAAGTTAATGAACACCTTTCAAGTTTGGTGTCACCACAGAGTCATTCTTCAAACCCATCAGCACTTCTGGGCTGTCCTCTGTTCACTGTATGACTTTGGGTAAGTCCTTTACACTCTCCGCTTGAGATTCTGAAGGTGTTGTATCAAGTAGGCATCGTGGCCGCTTTCCTCATTAACACATTCCAGGGGACGAGAAGGCTGATGTTGTCTATGCTGGTGATTGATTGTGGAGAGACTGCCACAATATTGAGTGAGAAAAAGGAGTACCTCTGCTGAACAGATTAACTCCAGGCCTCCAATCAGCATGTGGGGATGGGGGGTTCAGGTCTGTATAACTTTGTTACCTCTATTTGTGCGGGCTCTACCGTGATTGGAGGGCGCCCTCCCCACCTGCCCCGGGAAAATGCTCTGAGAAGTCCAGAGGTGGCGTTAAGGGCCTTGGGCACAACTAAATCTCCAGGCTTCTCCAGAGAATCAAGACCTACCACCCTCTAGTTTGCCTCAGAATGGACCCCCCTCCTGTCCGCAGAGCAGAGTTTACTGTGAGATCTCCTTCCCTCTGAGTGGTGTGGGGTCTGGCGGTTTTTTACTTTTCTTTCTAGTTTTGCCTGTCACTTGAATTTTCTACAGATTTACAGATCATCTTTACAAAAACAAATAATTGGTGAGTCTATTTTCATTTGGGAGATAAACGTTGAAGGCCCTAAAGCAAAAACTCACACTCCCCGGGGCTGTGTCCTTCCAAGCCCCTCCTCCCCGCTCACTTCGGGGCAGGTGCCTCTGTTAGAGGGGAGGTGAACTGGGCTGGGACCTCTGACTGGGAGGGGCCCTGAGCCCTGAGGGCCAGGGCTGCGCCATCTGGGAGGAGTGATTGGAGGGTGACTTGGCTGGGTGTTTTCTTCACGAGGGCTTTTATTTTCTTATTTTTATTTTTATTTTTTTGGAGGTGAAAGAGTTTATTGAAGATAGAGCACAATTAACAGACGGAGTGAGTGTCCAGGAGATTCGGAAAGGAAAGGAGGGAGTCCCCTCTTCAGGAATGCTTTTAAAGAAATCACTCCTCTGGGCGCGGCCCCCAGGCCTTCTTCCGTGGTCCACAGGCTCAGTCTCCCGCATGTCTACATGGGGGGGGATGCTCGAGGCGGCCTTGGTGTTACGACCGGGGCCGGCGGTGGGGGGGGGGGGTGTCATGGAACTGTAAAGACAGGGGTTCCCGTGTGTGAGCCTCACGTGCATTCCTAGGATTTCCCTGCTTCTGGGGGGTCAGGTCATTCTGGGTGTGACGCGGGGGAGGGGTGGCTTCTTCTTCCTCATTTTCATCCAGCCTTTGGGCATAGGAGCATCTATACTGACCCTGCCCTTGGCAGGTTGGAGTTGAACGTGAGCTGGTGGAGTGGGTTCTGGCTCCACCTGTGTTCCCCGGCTTGCTGCGGTTTACAGCGTTCTACTCCTCCCTGCCAATTCACCTGCTCAAGTTGAAGTTGTTTCTTAGCAAGCCAAAGGGCAGAGTGAGACCCGAGAGAGGTTTTGAAGGCAGGTGTCCATTGTAACTGCAGTCCTCTCAGGGTTATTCCAGGGCCTGAGAACACGTCTGAGGCAGAGGTTTGGCATTTTCAGAGGAGACGGGAGCCCAGGGGTGGGCAGTGAGCAGCTGTTCAGATGCTTCTGGGGCTTGGCCCAGTTGAGGCTCTCGTCTGCATGGGCAGGGGCTGCTCTCTGCCTTGTTACACAGACTCTGCAGACCTGAGCTGAACCGGCCGAGTTGTAAAAACCACTTCACTGTCTGAGACTTCATTAAGGCTATAAAT